>NW_024070213.1:57868235-58045373 GCF_014754425.2 Oryx dammah | reverse complement strand
ACTATTTCTTTCTAATCTCCCTCCATATCTTTAATTAAGCAATTAATTCCTCAGACACCGATGCCATCCCTGCTTCGAATTCCCTGGATCCACTGGGGCTGGACCCCGGCACAATGTTGTATTAGTTTTAGGTATACAGCAAAGTGATTCAATTATACATATATGTGTGTGTATACATATATTCTTTTTCATATTCTTTTCCAAAAGAGAGTACTCTTAAATGCTCATCAATGGGGAAGGTTACATAAACTCCATACAACTGGTATTAAAAAGCACAAGATAGATTTGTAAATTCTGTTACGGAAAGATATATGTGAACCATTGTTGAATTAAAAAACAAATGTAAAAAAAGAACAAATATATAGTATGATCCATTTTCTGTATTTAAAATAAGCATATGCACTTGTCTGTTCATTTACACTGAGAAAAAGATCTGGAGCCATAGACACTAAACTGAGGGACTCTCACTTGTCACTCCTATAACCTTCTATACCACATTAAGTGTTTTCAATGAGCACAAGCTATTTTCCTAATTTTTAAAATACTGAAGAGATTTTTTTTTTCCTTTGAAGTAAAGCAGTACAATTCAGAATGAAGGGGCTATTCAAGGTTTCAAATAGAGAGGTAATGTCAGAAGATGATATAGATTTCTTCAGCAGCTACATAAAGAATGAACTAGAAGGATAAGATAGAACAAAAATAATAGTTAAAAACTTTATTACTCTTGAAGAAAAATCAGAAAATGCCAACTACTTGCCTGGTCCTCCAAGAAGCTGTTCAAGGTAAAAGAGTAAAGCAAAGCCCTTCTCATAGGGAACTGAAGAATACGCCACATCAGGGTCTACGTTCGTCAGGTCAACCACGAGTTTGGTGAAAGGATGGGTCTCCCCAAAAGTCTTTATCTGTGGGACACAGAGAAAAGTTCAAGTATAAAGTCTGGTTACCACCTTGCAGACAAGCCAGCAAGGAAGGGTTATTTTACTCAGCGTCGTAACTTTAGGGGAATCTAAATTTTAGGAGAATTTAGAGAGTGGTTAGCACACATTTCTGGAAATCAATTAATGGAATGGCTACTAGTGTAAGATTCTGTAATATTTCTTGCCTAGACTAGAACAGTGTTTCAGGGTCTGGTTCAGCTCTCAGGAGAGAGCATTTAAAAATGACATAAATACACCAAATAAAATTCAAAGTCATTGAATATATTCATTGCAAAGCCCCAGTAAGCTCTGACTAGTCATGAACATAACCATATACAGGAAAAGGATTAACATGTAACAAGAGAACATAATACCAGCATCTGCTTGCTTTCCCACACTGGTAAAAATGACTTTCTTATTGCCATTTAGTACAGTGTAAAGTAAAGCTGCCTTACAAACTGAATCTTTGAGTTTCACTTAGACAACCTGGGATGGATGCTTTTAGAAGTATGGCTCATTTACCGAATTCTGGAGTTCTCCCCATCCGCCCAGAGCATGAAAATGTCTAAACTTTTCACCAAACAGTCGTCCACAAATGTGGCGTTCCAAGTATACGGTATGTCCTTCATTTAACCTGAAAAAAATTGAAGAATAAAAACACTGGCATGGCTGGGGAAAAATGGCATGTGATCAACAAGACCTTTTCTTTTTGGTGTTTCTACAGAGCAAAGCAATTGTACAGTGTAAATACTCCACTCTAAGCAGACTGCTCTGCGTGGCTTCCTTGCATTCAGTTCAGAGCAATAGGAAGCCTAGCCCAGAAGATGGCAGTGCAGGAAGTAAAGCCGTGGCTCTGGTTTTATGTGTCCCTGTGTTAAAATGTGACCACACCATGAACTAAATAGCATCAGCTGAAAACCTCTATTCTATCTGACATTGTGCCAAATATTAAGAATTAAAAAAAAAAAAACCCTGTAAAGAGATGATAACAAAGATATACACAATCCAGAGAGGTGGAAGGTAGGGAAAGAAATAAAAAATAAGAACCAATAAAGAAGGAATAATAATAAATCTTACCAAAAGTGATCCCAAGTTTTGTTGGTCACTAGATTTCCTGTCCAACTATGAGATATTTCATGTGCTATAACCTAAAGGAAATAGTGGAAGTGATTATCTTAATCTAAAATAATTAATTATGTAAGCATTCTACTTTTCTCAATTCCATGTTGTTCAATTTATTTCATTTTTTCCACATTAACTGAGATATTCAAGGAATTATTCAGTTCAGCAAAAAAAAACAAACACAATTTAGCCAAACATAAAGTATTGTAGAGTTTTAAAAATGGAAATTCAACATTATTTTAAAAATACTAGATAGATACATCACTCCATTAAAAAATATTTCATAAATATATGAAGAGATCAAACCATAAAATGTTCTTAAATCTACGGCAATTAACAGCATAGTATATGGCTGACACATGTTGAGGTTTGACAGTAAACAACAAAATTCTGTAAATAAATTATCCTTCAGTTAAAAAATAAATGGTTTCAGAAAAAAAAACCAACAATGTAGTAATGTCTTGCAACAAGATAACACATTTTAACTTACATTGGAGAGTGACTTGTCACCAGCCTAAAAAAATAAAGAAAATTACCTTAGTATTTCAGAAATCAAATTACAGACTATATCTAAATGACAGCCTATGTCAAGACATAGTCTGGCATTTATGGTTCACTGTATTTCTGCTATTGTACTCCAAATAGTTCAAAAGCAACATGTATTGAGGAAATTTTTTTTAAATGCAGGACTAAAAAATAGCATTATTCTTTTTCTCCTTAATCTTGGGAATTTTCCCAATACCAGAAGGCCAGTATACTTGACTCTAATTTCCCAGAAACATTTCTCCTCTTCTTTTTTTTTTTAATGTACCCTTATTTTCTTTCACTCTCTCCTTAATACCCACAGTATATTTAAGAAAATTCTGTAGTGTCCTGTGTCTACCATGGTGTGTTTTATTTATTTAGTTGCCAATCCATTACTCACTTGGTTTTAGGAAGGATTTCAAGTAGCTTACAAAAGCATATAAAATATAGCTATATACTCTGGGCTAATTCTTCCCTAGTCATGGTAGATGGAGTTTTGTTTTGCTTTTAACCAGAACCTACATGCCAAGTGTAAATGGTATCGTTTCTTTCTCTGGATACACAATCCATCAATAGACTGTTATTACACAACCCTCCAGTCCAGCATCCCAAAGCACCTTGAACCTATATTATTTTCTCCCAAATGGCCAAGTTAGAAGTTGATATGATGATAGTAACTACAAAAACAATAAAATCAGAAACAAAGATTACATAAATAAGAGAAAAGACTTAAAAAAAATTATTAGGAGCCGAAGTTTCTTCTTATTTAGGTTTATGTTTGAGGCAAATTCAACTTTAGATGAAGAAAAATTTACACTTACCAGCAGAGTAGGAGTTACAAAAGTGAGGCAAGGGTTTTCCATGCCGCCATAGGGAAAGGATGGCGGCAAGACCAGTAGGTCATACTGCCCCCAAATATATGGGCCTCCCAGATCTTCTGCAATTTTAAGCATAGATTCAGTCTGGAAAATGAATGTATATATATTTGTACATCTTATTCATTGCCATAATAAATTTCTTAAAAGTACACATTGCTTTCTATGAAGGCTATGAATTAATGTTGCTATTTTAAATGAAAATGATACCCCAAAAATGCATCAACTGCAAACTCATATAAAATAAGATACACTATTCAACTCTTTTACCACATTACTTAAAACCATTCATTTCATACTCAAAATCTTAAATCTACTATCTATCACTATTATTTAAAAAGGGTTACTTTATGACCAACCTCAGAAAATTCATAAGCAGACTTTTCCACCTGCTCTTTCTCAGACCATACCAACGTCCTTGGGCCAATCTGCCTGCAAAATGAAAAGGCTCAATAAAAATGAAATTCAGGCCAAATTACTCACCTGGTTCTAGGAAAGATTTAAAGTGTCTGCACACAAATCCTGACAGGACTATGATTTACCATGCGCTTATGGGAAGGGGGTGAGGCTAAGTGGTTTTCTGAGGTACAAACCTCCTGTTGTATATGCGGCAGTAAATCTGCTTGTCTATAAAGGGGAGCAGCTTGAGCCACGTGAAAACCTAGACGTTACGTGCCCCCAAAGGTTAGCTCACTGGCTCAAGTAAGACCCTTAGGGATCTAGTTTCTTCCCTCAATCTTACAACTGTAGAAACCTAGTCACGGCTCAATAAGAGATTATTCTAGAATAGGAGTGGATGTAAACTCTGTTATGCACTTAAAGGTTGATCGCTTTTAAAGAAGAATAGACAAACAGAAGGAAATACTGTCAAATGCTGTAACGGTGCAATAAGGCAGTTACTGATGGACACATACTCTATGATTCCTTTTATGAGGTGTCTAAACTAGTCAAACTCAGTGAAACAGAAAACAGAACAGTGGTTACCAGGGACTGGAAGGAGGTGGAAATGGAGCTGTTGTTTAAAGAGTACAGAGGTTCAATTTTTCAAGATGAAAAAGTTTTGGAGATTTGTTTCATAATGACACAAGTGACTACTGAACTATATATTAAAGCTAGTTATTGTAATTTTGAGTTTCTCTTTTAAAACCACAATTTAAATAAAAGGAAGAAACAAATATAACTATATATCACATATAGGACTAGAACTCAAAAAACTTTTTTTTTCATCTAAATTTCATCTTGAAAATTGCATGCAATGCAAATCCCAAACAGTAAGACTTTGCCTTGATATTCTTCCCCAGAAAGGCAGTGGATTCTAGGGCAGTGCCTCTCAAACATCAATGTGCTTACAGTTATTTGGAGAGCTTGTGCAAATACAAAGTTTGATGTAGTAGGTCTGGGATAGGACCCAAGGACTTGTATTTCTTTCTCCTTTTTAAAAATATTTATTTGGCTGTGCTAGGCCATAGTTGCAACATGTGGGATCTAGTTCCTCAACCAGGGATTGAACCCAGGCCCCCTGCATTGGGAAAATGGGAGTCTTAGCCACTGGACCACCAGGGAAGTCCTTTCATTTCTATCTAACTCCCAGGAGATGCCAAAGCTATTGGTCTATAGACCACTGTGAGTAGAAATGGTAACAAGGACTATGTAATATAAATTAATGAGAGCTGCAAATGTGAGCCACGTATGTAATTTTAAATTGTCTAGTAGCCACTTTTTTTTTTTAAAGCAAAATGAGGGTGAAATCGATTTTAGTACTATATTTTGTTTAACCCAATATATCAAAAATATTATCATTTGACATATAATCAGCATAAAAGATTGTCAGTAAAATATTTTGCATTCTTTTTTTTCATATTAAGTCTTTAGAAATCCAGTGTGTGGTTTACACTTTCAGCACATCAAGCCTCACGTGGTTAGTGGCTGCTCCTCCAGACAGCAAAGTTCTAAGCTCCAGGGGCTCCAACGTCAGATGGGCTAGAATGGATCCCAGCTCTGATATTTTCTAGCTATGCTACTCTGAGCCAGTTATTTAAACTCACTGAGTTTTTTTATTGGTAAAATGAGAAAGAGTAATTGTATTCATTTCACAGAGTTGTGAGGATTCAAGAGGATGATGCACTGGAAAGTGAAAATGAAAGTCGCTGAGTTGTGTCTGACTCTGTGATCCCATGGACAATACAGTCCATGGAATTCTCCAGGTCAGAACACTGGAGGGGGTAGCCTTTCCCTTCTCCAGGCGATTTTCCCAGCCCAGGGATTGAACCCAGCTCTCCCGCATTGCAGGCAGATCCCTCACCAGCTGAGCCACAAGGGAAGCCTGATGTATTGGAGCTGGTACCTAATGAGACCTGCTAATTGGCAACTGCTATGACAATGATGATTATTATTTAGCGAGTGCCTCCTATACATCAGGAGCTTTACATATGTTGGGTCTATCAATCCTCACAAAAATCCTTTGAAGTACCTATTATTTCTAGGTTTCAGGTGACGAAGATAAAACCCCAAAACCTTCAGCATCCTCTGAAGTGAGATGTGAGTATGTCTTGGTGAGTATTCATCCTGATGCTCACAGATGCTCAACCTGAGAAGTGAGCTACCCAGGGATGTTCATAGTTAACTTCGAAAGCTGGACCAGAAGCTGTGTTTGCCTGACATGTCCAACACGTCCACATTTCTGGCAATTTGAAGAATGTGATTACTATACAGCCATTCTTAGTTTTCAGTTGTTTAGAAAGAAGAACAAACAAGAAATTAAGAAAAGGGCACTCCAGCTGCTGGTACGGAGAAGGCAATGGCAACCCACTCCAGTACTCTTGCCTGGAAAATCCCATGGGTGGAGGAGCCTAGTAGACTGCAGTCCATGGGGTATCGAATAGTCGGACACGACTGAGCGACTTCACTTTCACTTTTCACTTTCATGCACTGGAGAAGGAAATGGCAATCCATTCCAGTGTTCTTGCCTGAAGAATCCCAGGGACGGGGGAGCCTGGTGGGCTGCTGTCTACAGGGTCGCACAGAGTCGGACACAACTGAAGCAACTTAGCAGCAGCAGCAGCTGCTGATAAAACTTTAACAAAATATCTTATATTTCTGTAATATTCATAGGCTTCCAAGAGCTTTAAAATAGTTTATCTCATTTATTGCACATAATCACCCAATGAGGTAGGAAGGGGGATGTCATAATTTGAAAGATGAAAAAATGGAGGTTATGAGGATTGACTTGTTTAAACTTGTTTTAGACACCAGATTAACAGTAAGAGTATGCTCATTCTCTAATACTTGGAAAGTCCAAGGGGTGACTGGTAAAGATCTTTTAATTTAAAATTAATTTGTGATTCACATTTCATGATTAGATTTGAATATTTCTAGAGCTGTCAGCTTATTGAGAAACACAAAAGTGATCTAACAATAAATCCTGACAGAGAGTCAAGACACCTAAGGTTTGATCTTTGTGTATACTTCAAAATGTGTTCAAAAGCTCACCTGCTTTCTAAAGCTCCAACAACCAAAGCAATCAGGTAGCAGGGGATTGGAACCTGAAGGTGCAAACAAGACACACAGCACATGCTCGAATTAGTGATTTAGAATGTTAACAGAATAAGACAATTCATATTCAAAAGAAAGTTTCCTTTCAAATCTCCAAACATTAGTGTAGATTACTTTCTTTTGGTACTTCTCAAATGGTTCCCATTTTTGAGGGGTCTAGCAGTTCAAAATTGTAATATAAAAACTTTCAAATCATCTATTTCCCTTTTATCCTATTAGGAAGGAAAGCTTCTGAAATGTGAAAAATACCTGCACAGTATTACAAGGTACATCCTTAAGCATTTCACAAAAATTAACACAGAAGAAGGCAACTATGCTTTCCTCTTTGTTTTGTCCTTTCTTCTTGAATTAAAAAATTTCATTTTAAATTGCTTTTTTCAAATCACTCCTGGCATATTTGAGAGACACAAAATAATCCAGCAATGAAAGGATGCTAAAGGTTTTGGAATCCCAGAAGCTGGTGCGGGGACAAAATTGTCCACTGTGATTCAATTACAAGTTCTGCTAAGGAGGATGGTTTTTAAAAGCATTCATGTACACACACACAGAGACAACACACACAATTCATTAGAAGTCAAAGAAAGAAGTCAAACTGCCAGCTACCTAGGAATTGTAACTTAAAGGACTGTAACAGTTTTTTGGTCTAAGATAGCTCTTCCATCTGCGAACACTACGCCAATACATACCCACAGTTCGGTACCAGGGCAGGTCAAAGTAATTTAAAAACAAGAAAACTGCTACTGACTGAGATGAGCAAAAATGGCATCAGGCACACCCCTACCATACCCACCCAGCAGCTTCTTTCTTCAATACAATGTTGCAAGCAGAACTAAATATTTCAAAAGAGCAAAAGAAAAAGAAAAAAAGGAGAAGCTGCATTCTAAATTCTGAAACATTTCAAAAGCCACTTTGCTTTCCAAATGGGGAGAAGCTATTTGGAGTTCACCACCAACTGAAACACAAAATCTAGGCCCTAAGATCTTACTTTTTGGCTGAATCTGTAAATTTTCCTGCTCGGGTCTTCTGGGTCAGGTGCTTCTCCGTCACGAATGGCACTCATAAGTGCCACCAGTTCTTTGGGGACAGACACCTAATCAAGAAGAAAAGTCATTACCAGTTATAAATAAAATGTTCTATGTAAAATAACCTCTTCCGCCTTCTTGACTCTTGATCCAGTAGACTATGAACCCAATACAGCCATTCGTTATCAGTTTTATAAACAGAATTAGCAATATGTAAAACTGGCTTCTTTAAAAATGAATGTGAAATATCCACCTATTCATTCACCTATTCATATTGAAAGCATTTGGTAGAAACTAGATTAAAATCCCAGCTCCACCATTTACTAACTGCATGGACTTGGGTAAATAATCCTCCTGAGCCTCCATTTCCTAAATCAACGAGGGTCATACTTCATAGAATTGTTGCGACGACTAAATAACCTAAATTTATGTTACTTATAAAGAACGTACATTATTTAATCATTTACTTTTATTATGTTAATAATTTTTTGACCACCCCTGGCAATGGCAGTCACCAGGCCTGATCCCCTCTATACCCTCAGGCGAGATTCAAAAGGATGTTATACTCACTTTAGAACAGAGAATACGGTTCTGAAAATGTTAATATTTAAAACATAAACTTAAGAGTTACAAAATTCTACTTTTAAAATATCTTAATTTACGTATTTTTGGCTGTGCCAGGCGTTCTCTAGTTACGTCAAGTGGGGCTGCTCTCTAGTTGCAGGGTGCAGGATTCTCATTGCAGTGGCTTCCCTGGTTGTGCAGCACAGGCTCCAGGCAGGCAGGCTTTCGCAGCTGCAGCATGCAGGCTCAGTCGCCATGGCACAGGCTTAGCTGCTGTGTGGCATGTGGACTCTTCCCTGACCAGAGATCAAACCCGTGGCCCCTACACTGCCAGGTGGATTCTTATCCATTGTGTCACCAGGGAAGTCCCACATTCTACTTTTTAAGGGTCTTGAGTGTGAGGAACTTAAGCTTATTGCTGAGAAAGGTGAAATAATTTCCTCTGGAACCTTGTATGGAGAAGATCCTTATGGAGCAAACCTATGGGCATTGATGTGTGTACCCCAGCTCCATGATTCTGAAAGTGCTACTTCTAGTAAATGCCAGAATAAAGGACCATCCCGAGTATTAGTGACTTAGCAAGCATCCATTCCAGCAATTCTGGACTTTCTTGTTCTGTCTGCACGTAGTAATGTTAGTCACTCAGTTGTGTCTGACTCTTTGTGACCCTGTGAACTGTAGCCCACCAGCCTTCTCTGTCCATAGGATTCTCCAGGCAAGAAAGCTGAAGTGGGTTACCATTCCCTTCTTCAGGGGATCTTCCCTACCTAGGGATCGAACCCTGGCCCAGCCCTCAAAGCTGTTACTGCAGCAAGCACAGAATCAGGAGCTCCAGAACCAGCGCTGCTATAGCCACAGATCCTGGAGCTAAAAGCCGAGACACTACTGTGGTTCCACTTCCTCCCTTCATTTAGGCAGTGATATGTCATCCAGATGACAAAGCTGAGGTGGTGAGGTCACAAGACTTGCCCAAGGTCATGCAGTTATTCAGTGGTGGAGAAGATCCCAGATCCTGGGATTCTTGGCCTCCAACTGTAGTTTCTGCAGCGTTATGCTCAAGGTGGTTTGGTGGTAGGACAATGTGGGAATCAAGAAGTTTCCATAAATACTAGATGGTCCTCAGTTCCATTTGCCTGGTCTGAGTAAGTCTAGCCTCTGGGATAGTATTTATTAATTATAGTCCACTTTTTCGTAAAAGGGTTAGCAGTACCTACAACAAGAGTAAGTTGGAAATGCACACAAATAAGTCTGTAATATACACCCATCAGGATACCTAGATAGATATTTACATGGCTAGTTCCCAGGTGGTGCTAGTGGTAAGGAATTCACCAGCAATGCAGGAGACAGAAGGGATGTGGGCTTGATCCCTGGGTCGGGAAAACTCCCTGGAGGAGGAAATGGCAACCCATTCCAGTATTCTTCCCTGGGAAATCCCACAGACAGAGGAGCCTGGTGGGCTATGGTCCATGGGATTGCAAAGAGGAGGACACGACTGAAGCGATATGCACAAAGCACATTTATAGAGCATTTAACCCTACAAAATTTTTTCAAAGTTGAAAAGAGTTGCTCCCAAATTCTTGATTTTAGGCCTAGAATTCTTTTTTTGTATATGTTACTTTATTCATTTTTGGCTGCACTTGGTCTTGGTTGCTACGTAGGTTTTTTTTTCTAGTTGCAGCAAGCGGGGGTTACTGTTCATTGCAGTGTGCGGGCTTTTCACTGCCGTGGCTTCTCTTGCTGCAGAGCATTGGTCTAGTTGCAGCTCCCGGCTCTAGAGACAGGCTCAATAGTTGTGGAACATGGGCCTAGGCACTCTGCGGCATGCGGGGTCTTCCTGGAGCAGGGATTGAACCCAGTACTGGCAGGTTGGTTCTTCACCACTGATCCACCAGGAAAGCCTCTGAATTCTTTTTAAAATCAGAATGATACTCATTTCCCTTTTTTACATTTATGTTTGAAACTGCCTTTGGAATAGAGGTTCAAAATGAGATCCATTTTTCTAACATATTTCAGGCAGAATTTAATAAGTAAACTATTGCTAGCTAAAAGAACATTATTATCTCTGCCTATCATTATTGACTTATTTGGTTCATTTTGGAAGCATAATCTGTGTTCATGGATTGGAAGAATCAGTATTGCTAAAACATCCATACTACCCAAAGCAATCTATAGATTTAATGTAGCCCCTATCAAAATACTCATACAGAAAAATTAATTCAGCTAATAATTTCAGTAATAGTTACCTCTGCGCTGTAGGTTAATTTCACAGAAGGAGTGTCCTGGCAAGGAAGAATAGCTCTACAGTGGATAGCCTGGGAGAGAGAGGGAAAAAAGAAACAGCTATTTCCCTGACTCATAAGTCATTAAGAAGTCATTACAATTGCAGCATTGTTCTTAGATCCGTTCTTTTTAAAAGTAAAAATGTCTCACATTTCTTCAGTTCTTTTCAAGTAGCAAAAGTAGATCTGTGGATAAAAAAATCTAATTTCCCCTTTTAATGTATGCCCCACCCTCACATTTCAGTTGGAGCATGAAGCAACATTAAACAACGATTCCTGAGCAATAGTAGCGCCCAGTGAGAAGTTGTTAGGAACCTTGTCGAAAAAGAGCTCTTTAGTGTAGTAAATTTGAGGACCATGGCATGTTACATGCCTATCTGGGAGAGTCACCAGGAACACTGGCTTTCTGAAGGCTCTGCAGAGACCTAGAATAAAGAAACCTGTTCAAATTCTTATACTTATTTCAACACAAAACCCACTTTCTTTTGGTTAATTATGACAGTCTAATGGGATGCCAGTTTTCTGAGAAACACAGCTTGGACAATGTGGTTAAAGTCTTGACATTTTGATCTTGTGGCAAGCCTTGAAAGTAAACACTAGTAAGACAGGAGGGAGAAAGAAAAGTCTCTTTTAACACCATCTAGATATATTCATTCACCTAATAGGTAAGAGCGTTTCTTTGCTTCCACATCCATCTGTCAAAATGATCAATTCCATCAAGAAGAATGACCAGAGTACCTACAATTTCATACTCTGGCCTGTTGTCAGATAAATCTGCATCTATTGCTGGTGAGCAAAGGGAACCCAGCCTCACTGAGCTGGAAGGGACACGGACACTCACCTCTATGAGGTGGTTATAAATCCCAGACATACTTCACACCTCTGCAAACTTCCTTCTATCCTCCAGACACCAGCTCTTTTCACTTCAGACCTAATAGATTCTCCAAATATACAGGAGTCCAAGTGACCTCACTTCTAGTTGGATTAAGTAGAATAGAAGAACCAGATAGTCTGCTCTCCCCAAACAAGGTTCTAAGACCATGTATTCAGGGTTCCTTAAAGGTCCCTGGTTATGTGACTCCACAATGCCAGGGGTGAGGTTTATGTGTATTTCACTGGGTAAGACCAAACCCAGGAAAATATACATAGACAACAGCTATAAGCAAACTCATCAAACAAAATCATGTCTGTGTGCTTCCTATCAACTGTAGTAATTTAAGTGAAATCGCTTTCCTCCATTTTGAAAACTGCTTCCAACAAGAAATGGAATAGAATGTTCAAAATTCACATTCTTGTGACTCACAGATCTTTATGGACATTTCGTAACAATTACTGATGAAAATCAGACAAGAGATGGAGTGTATAATTGGTACATTCTTGCCTGGAACATGGATTTTCTTCTAGAGAAGTGAACTGAGGGTTTCTTAGACAAAAAATAAAACTTCAATTGGCAATAAAAAGTAAACATTGCCAGCATTGCTTCCTTTCTGATAGACCTGTTTTCAAATGTGAGTCTACCATAGTGCCTTGGAAATACAGTCAATGTTTAATGAAGTAAATTCTTTTCATTGTAAACTATTTGATTGCTAAAAGAATTAGTTTTGTTTCTTTCAGGAGTTTGACACATATCATTCTTGTGACAGACTATCTCTAAGTATGTTCTTTATTTTTAGTTTTTAAACAGAAAATAGATGTAGTCTAAATCATATCATCTTAATGGTACATTAATATATATACATAATGTGGACATTTGTAAATGTGTAAGAAAAATCTGGAAAGGCTATAGACCAACTCAGTTGTTATCTCTGGACAATGATGTCTCAAGAGGAATGGGAAATCTGATCCTTCCCATTATTGTTAAGCAGTTTTCATAACCAGTATATATTTTGTTTAGCAGTGTTTTCCTTTCATTTTAAGACTGTTTATTGAGTGCCCACTCTATGCCAAGTTCTATGGTAGGTGTTGAGGATATGAATATATTAATAAATATGACCTAGATAGTCCAGCCTAGGTAGACATATTTCAAATGAAAAGAAGTTTCTTTTTAAAAGTAATATATGAATGTATTAATGGTGAGAGATATAAATGAAAATGTATGTAGTCTTTATAAGATGAAATACTATCTTAGGTAAGACCCCAGTATCCGTAAGACCACTGTCCACTTTGCTTCAGTCAGTTGCATGAGCTGGGAATAATAAACCATCCCAAGTCCTTTTTACCTGGCACTGACTAAAGAGATAGGGGTGCTCTTTCCCAGAAGTTTGTTCAGGAGTGAGCCACTGAAGAGCAGATGATTTTGGAGATGTCTCAAAAGAAATCTCTATAACAATTTCTTGATTTCTGTATGAAAGGAACAAATACATTAGTAGTATACAATTCAATCTAACTAAAATTTTAATTCATAATACATAAACAACATGATATACACCAAATAATACAAACAGAATTTTATGAGGTCTCATAACTGCTTGAGAGTAACTTCTAGGAATGTTTGCCTTGCATGCTCTTACCTGAATGTCAGCCTGTGAGTCTTTTTTTCTACATGGTAACTGCTTATGAAGATGTAAGAGGAACTAATACTAGGTGAATACCCCAGCTTTTTTTCTGTGATACCAGGTAATCTTTTACAGTGGTGGGAAGGTAGAAGAAATAACTTTGGAATGCTGACGACCACTGCAGGGGTGGCAGAGCATAGCTCAGGGCAGTGCTAGTTTGCAAACTTGCTGGAAGAGTTAAGTCAAGAACTTGAGAGTAAATGTTCATGTCTGTTAAATCTATGATAAAAGCATATGTGTTTGTATTTAATCTCTTCTTCCTAGTAATTAGTTTTTACTGCATTTTACAAAAGTATTAGCGTGTGGTGGACTGGAACTAACAAAAACTGGGTCCTTCACCCAGATAGATTGAGCAGCATTGTTAATGAAGAAACAGCAAGAGCCCTGGAGTCCAGTGGCTGCGCCTGAGTCCTGACTCTACCGCTGACTGTGAACTTGGCTGTGCTATGAACTTGAGCAAATTATTTGACCTTCCTATGCCATAGTTGCTTCATCTGTGGAATATGGTTAATGATATACCTCATAAATTACGTGTGTTTCCTTTCTTTTTCTTAAATGTGAAGAGAAGATATGAAAACACTGGCTGCTACAAGGTGGGATTAGATTGACTTTGTTCTAGGCCAATGGTTTTCCACCATTTATTCCCTCCTCAATATACCAAGGAGTGGGATATAGCCCCAATATGACAGCTCTGGCTAACTTTCTTGAACAAGTTACCTTCTCTCTCTGAGGTTCCCTTTCCTCATTTGTCACTTGTATTAATCGAATAACAATGACAAACACATAACCATTTCACCTAACCATTTCTACATACTAATCTTGGGATAAGCGCTGTAGATGTAGTCTTTAATCCTTATAGTGCATGCGTGCTAAGTTACTTCAGTCATGTCCCTTTGTGACCCATGGACTGTAGCCCACCAGGCTCCTCTGTCCATGTGACTCTCCAAGCAAGAGTACTGGAGTGGGTTGCCATGCCCTGCTCCAGGGGATCTTTTCATCCCAGGGATCGAACCTACATCTCTTATATCTCCTGCATTAGCAGGCAGGATCTTTACCACTAGGGCCACCTGGGAAGCCCAAACCCTTATAGTAACCCTTTGTATAATGTAGGTCACACCACAAAGGGTTACTATAGGGATTATAAGAAAGAATACATCTACAGCACTTATCCCAAGATTAGTACATAGAAACGGTTATGTGTTTGTCATTGTTATTCCATTAATAAAACTGGCCAGCCTCCAGCAAGGAGGTGAAAAATACACAGCTTGTAAGAGCTTCCCAGGTGACCCTGAAATGCTTCCTTAAGGCATTCCCACCATCACTCTAGGTATTACTAACATGATGAGTGAAGAAATAACAGTTATCAAGTCCTATTTTGAGTATTTTATACAATGAATTTCTTTAGTATCTTAGGAATATATAATTTTCACTATAAGCTTCGATCTGAACAGCAGATTGGTAGGAGGAGTGTACCCATTACTACATACACACAAACTAAAAATAGGAAATGAAAAAAAAAACTAAAATAAAAATACATATCCCCCCTATTTAGCCATAAAAGAGAAAGATGAGAATATCCATACTTGCACAGAGCAATAGGAAGAGAGATTTCGATTGGTGATCCTTTGTAACTTTGTCTTTCTCCAAGAGTATATTTGACTTCTTGTCCATTGATGACCACTTTTTCTATTGTGAGGTCCTTTGTATCCAGAATCTAGAAATAAATCAGTATTTTTAGATGATAGGAAAATTGTTTTATGCACTGGAAAAACTAAATGATAGTTACAGCCTTACTACAATTTCAGATTGGAACTAGTTGGTTTAAGACAGAGTAAGATACAGAGTGAAAGACAGGAATTAAAGGAGTTGGCAATTAGCACAGGTCCCAATCCACCTTCTCTAAACTTCCCCTCTACCGTCTGAGCTACCAGGGAAGCCCTGGCTTTAAGTAAGAGTCAGATCTAAATGAAAATGCCTTTGCTTCTGTCTCCTAAAACTTCTCTACTATGAAAAATCTCATCTATAACTTGTCTTTCATCATGACTCCTCAATATATATTACCTTGTATTTCTTCCTACAATTCATATCATCCTACTGCTCTGTACTACTTTCATAGATCCCAAAATTAAAACAAATCTTGGTGCTTATTAGGCAAATAAGCAGACTGTACGTCACTGCTTTGTGTATCTAGAGAAGTCCAACCTGGTTACGGCAACTCTGACCAAATGGCCCTACAGAGCAGTGGTCTCCAACCTTCTTGGCACCAGGGACTGGTTTCACAGAAGACAATTTTTCCAGGGACCAGGGGGTTTGGGGGGGATGGTTTCAGGATGATTCATGCACATTACATTTATTGTGTACTTTATTATTATTACATCAGCTCTACCTCAGATTATCAGGCATTAGACCCTGGAAGTTGGGGACCCCTGCTACTGGGAGATTGGGAGTGCATATCTACTTGCCAGGCAGATTATCTGCTTTGGGCAGGAAGGGAGTGACATTAAGTGTCTGAGGATTTTCCATCCCAATATTCTTCTGTCTAAGCCCTAGAACCCATACACTTTCATTATCTCTCAACTAATCTCTTGTTCTAGAATTTTCAATCTTCCTATGCCACAAGCCTATTTCCAAACAACTTAAAGCTTCCAGCTTCCCATAACTTACTCAATCCTCTGCCCGTTCTACTTTTCTCCTTCCTTCCTTAAACTCCAAGGGTTATCTATGGCTGCTATTTCCACTTTCTCATCAATCTATCCTCCCTTTCTCCTCTTCAGTCTGACTTCTAGTTTTTGTGCCACGGGAAGCGCAGTCCTCCTGATCAATAGGTCTTTTCTGTTCAGTAGCCTGGACCTCTGCTGCTAATGGCCCCAGTGGACCGTACCATCCGTTTGAAGCCTTTTCCTTGGCTGCTTGACTTCACACATCAATGATTCTCCTCTTTGTCTAATACTTTTTTCCTCCCCCTCCTTTCTAACTACAAAATCGAGATATGTCCCCATGCACTAGCCTTGGGCTTTCAGTTTACTTACCATATTCTTCAGTCCCTAGTTCTTGCTCATTCTCACATCTTCACCTGGAACCTCTGTACAGGTGACTACCCATCTCTTTCGCAGCTGCCTCCTCTCCCCAGGACTTCAGCAGGTATCTCTAACTGCCTGGTTAACATTTCCATGGGAAATAGCATCTCATATTCAATAGGCTCCTGAAGATTTTAAGAACAAAGCCACCCTTCTGTACCCTAAGTTTGCTCTCTCTCCTGTTGTCTCTATTCCACTGATGGAACTCCTCAACTTACCTAAGGTTTGAAACATTCAAATAATCCACAATTGGTCCCACTTCCCAATCCCATATAGCCAATTAACAAATTTTTCTTTTCACACTGTCCTCATACTTTTTTTTTTTCCTTCTACCACCACCCTAGGTCAGGCCCTGTGGACTTTCAGAACTGCTCACTATCTCACCTTCCTACCTCTGACATCTTTCCCTTGAAATCTGGCCTAGAATAGCATGGGGAGTTAGACTGCCAAGAAACAGTCACTTTCCAGTCCCCTCTCTTTTGGATCAGTTAACTGGGTGATAAGTTGAGGAAATTTCAACAATTTTACTCTTATCTAGAATCAAGAGTTTTTGGCTGGGAAGAAATTTCCATCCTGGTTTTATTATCTTTTCCCTTTCTTTTTCTTTGTTTTTTAAGAGCAGCCAAATTTGTTATGAGTATCATCAGTTTTCCTTCCAATGGGCAATTATTATTTCTTTTGGAGTACTCCCTCTTTCTGGGGAGTCCCTCAATGGTTGCCCTTACTCTAAATTAAATTATCTTCCCACTCTTGCATATTCAGAAATACTGGATTTTATAGCTTAAGAATAATAAAGGTACTCCTTTGCTCATATTCCAGTACTTGTTTCCGAATATCTGATTTGTTGTAAAAACTTGATGGGAGTATCTTATGTATATAAACTACTTATGTTTATATTACTTTTATAACCATAAGGGTTTCCCTTGTGGCTCAGTTGGTAAAGAATCTGCCTGCAATATGGGAGACCTGGGTTCAAGCCCTGGGTCGGGAAGATCCCCTGGAGAAGGGAAAGGCTACCCACTCCAGTATTCTGGCCTGGAGAATTCCATGGACTATACAGTCCACAGGGTCACAAAGAGTCGAACGCGACTGAGTGACTTTCATGTCACTATAACCATAAGGGTGAATCATTTGGGTCATTTCCCAGTGGAACATATTCGATTTTCTGTATTGCCTAAACTTTTCAAGTCTGTTCTGAATCAGAAGCCTGTTTTAGCTCTTTTTCTGTGAAAGCTTTTCAGTACCCCTGTGTTTGTTACAGCAGCTGGCCCCGCTTTCTCCAGCAGCACTTACTGTGCCACAGTACAAGGATTTGTTTTATCCATCAGACTGAGGGCTCTTCAAAAGAAAAAGAATGTTACTTAGGCTTGCATTCCCAGGGTTTAACACAGTGCCAGAGAAAGAGTAGGTGCCAATTAATGCATGAAACAAGTCCTGGACCAAGAGAAAATAGGAAATGCAATGCTTAAGCTCTGTATCTCAAGTCCTAACCTCAGCTAGCATTCCCAAATTACGGAAGAAATTCCCCTTCAAATTTCTTTGATAAGTGTTATTAAGCAATTGATCAAAAATAGAAATAAGGAAAAACAAAGGCAACTGGATAGTTGGCTAGTTGGAATTAGCCATTTAAAAATCTTCTCTTGAAATTTGCAGAATGCAAAAAAACAGGCAAGTTTTTAGACTGGAACTTTGAACAGACATAAAATTTAAGTGTCCTAACTCTAGCTTACTCATGGAACAGAGGTAAAGGTTTAATTTTTATAAATAGGAGTGCAAGGTCATATTAAGCAGTGACAAACTATCAAAATTCACTTTCTTTTACTAAAAGGAGAGATTGCATTGAAAGAGGACTTCAGTTCAGCCAAACCTGCCTGGGCAAAGCTGTCTGCAATAATAAATGATAGCCTGGCATTTCAAGCAGACAAAGTGCAGCCTATAAGGAAATAGTTGTGATCTTGCTTATAGTACTTTGATTTATTTATTTCCTTATAGTACTTCTGGGGACTACAAATCAATACATAGAGAAGTCCACCGATTTTTCAAACCAGAATTAGTCTAGGAAAATGTTAAATAACAAAGTAAGAAGGTTAGGAGCTTTATTGATTCATATCAATGAACTCAAAATACAGGTCTATTACTCAAGCAGGTAA
Source organism: Oryx dammah (assembly GCF_014754425.2). Classification (NCBI taxonomy): domain Eukaryota; kingdom Metazoa; phylum Chordata; class Mammalia; order Artiodactyla; family Bovidae; genus Oryx; species Oryx dammah. The sequence goes on along the minus strand of NW_024070213.1, from coordinate 58,026,735 downwards.
AAGTCATAAAAGCCACCAACTCTTATCTAAACTTACTGCTAAGTCGCTTCAGTCGTGTCCGACTCTGTGCGACCCCATAGACGGTAGCCCATCAGGCTCCCCTGTCCCTGGGATTCTCCAGGCAAGAACACTGGAGTGGGTTGCCATTTCCTTCTCCAATGCGTGAAAGTGAAACGTGAAAGTCAAGTCGCTCAGTTGTGTCTGACTCTTAGCGACCCCATGGACTGCAGCCTACCAGGCTCCTCCATCCATGGGATTTTCCAGGCAAGAGTACTGGAGTGGGGTGCCATTGCCTAATACACCCAATTAGTGGATCCCACTGATTTCTCCTTGTCAAGCTTACAATATACCTTCTCTGTTGCTTATTGCTGGGCTGTAGTAGCTATCACCTGGAGAAGGTAATGGCAACCCACTCCAGTGCTCTTGCCTGGAAAATCCCATGGATGGAGGAGCCTGGTGGGCTGCAGTCCATGGGGTTGCGGGGAGTCGGACACGGCTGAGCGACTTCCCTTTCACTTTTCACTTTCATGCATTGGACAAGGAAATGGCAACCCACTCCAGTGTTCTTGCCTGGAAAATCCCAGGGACAGCGGAGCCTGGTGGGCTGCCGTCTATGGGGTCGCACAGAGTCGGACACAACTGAAGTGACTTGCAGCAGCAGCAGCAGCAGCAGCAGTAGCAGCAGTAGCTATCACCACATTGTGCAATATATGTGGCTAGTTTTCTTGTTCCTCTTATTTGTAAAAATCCTTATCTTTGAAACTCAAATATTATCAGACAGCTTGAGTAAGAACACCGAAAATAGGCTATTTGTGCATATAAAATAATAACACTTCACAAAGCCAAACAAGTTTTTCATCATTCTGGTGGCTAGAGAGCTTGGAGAAGTCCTTATTTTCTAAGAAAGTGCAATATTACTTGCTGCTGGGAACCAACTATTAATCAAAGCTTGAATGTCCCACCCCTCCTTAAATTATTCTCAGAGAAGGGTGATAAGAAGCAAAGGTAGGAGGAACCATGAATCCGGAGACAGCTGCACCTGGAGTTATAAAGCAGAGACTGAAAGTATTACAGCAGGGCTCGGAATTCTAGGGGGTTTTAGAACTGGCAGGGAGATGGTGATTGGTCATATCCTGTAGATCTGCAGGTTGAAATAAAGGGGCCTGGGAGGGAGAGGTGGGACTGAGAATCTGCAGGACAGAGGGCCTGAGACTTAGCTGAGGGTGTGGACGGAGGAAAGTGGGCTGGGGACTGGAAGAATTCTGGGGCCTGAGGAGGGAGTTCTGGGCTGCAGGCCGAGGAAATGGGGAGCCTACAGGGGGCGGCTTTAGCGCTGGGAGCTAGGATTAGCGGGGAAAGGAGAATTCCTGCTAAGATGAAACTTGAGGGCTGGGTGAGGAGCGGGGCGTGGAATGGGCACCAGGATGTGTCCAGGAACTGCGAAGGAGGCTTTGGGGGAAACGAGTGGAGAAGGCAGGTATACATAGTGGGTAAAGAAGGAATGCAGAGACTCCAGTTGGGTTGGGAGGGATCGATGTGGGATGCGTAGGGGGCTGAAGACAGGGCACTGAGAAATGAGTGGAGGCTGAAGAGGAGGTGTACAACAAGGGTTGTGGGCTGCGGAGGAGCATCTACGGATGCGTGAAGCAGGCGTGGGGCAGGCACCAGGAAGGGGCCGAAGCGGGGTGAGAGACGGGAGACGTGTGGCGAGGGAGAGGCGGGCACCCGGGAGCATGTCCCACCGTACCAGGCTGCGCAGATTGTCCTCCTGGGACTGGACGGTGAGCGCGGCGGTCCCGGTCAGTACCCGGCGAGTAAAGTCGATGCTGCAACGCAGGTGCAGGTGTTTGGTCTGGCAGACGGACGCCGGGGAGGCCAAGGAGCACGTATCCACTACCTCGGGCATGGCTGTGAGGAGTCCCGATGCACACGATCTGCACCCCAGCTCTCAGCAACCAGACTACTCCGCTGAGCGCGAGAGAAAGGGGGAGTGAGGTAAAGAGAGGAGGAGGAATTCGCGGCGTCCGCTGGGAAAGGAAGTTCTTTGAAGTCAGCAGAGAGTAGGGTGTGGCATTGGTGGAACTACAAGTCCCATGGTGCAGTGCGACAAGGCGTGCGCTTTGCTCTCTGGGAGTGTGTGTGTGTCGAGGGGTGTAGAAGTGGATTGATATTTCTCCCAAAGTGGGAGGAGGGGAGAAAAGGAGGGGAATGGAAGTTAGAGGAAGGGTAAGCAGATGGAAGTAAGTGAAGGCTTTTATTTTAGTTCCATTCAACTTCTATGGAAGTTGCAATAACGGTAGAAGAAACGTCAGGCCTACTGATGATTGTGGGTCATGAGAGGGGCGGGGTAAAAAGAGATAAGGGAAGTGTCAGAGCAAGCTTTCTTGTGCAATTCCTCGTTAGTATAGTGGTGAGTATCCCCGCCTGTCACGCGGGAGACCGGGGTTCGATTCCCCGACGGGGAGGCATTGAAGTTTTTTTTTTTCCTTGCAGGGTTCATGCAAGCATTTCAAAGGCTACTGTGAAAGAGAGTCAACATCAAGGTTTATATTTTAAAACCATTTTGTGTCTGTTTCCATGTCGGCAACCCCATATGTACATTTCCAGGGAGTTGGTGATGGACAGGGAAGCCTGGCGTGCTGCGATTCATGGGGTCTCAAAGAGTCGGACACGACTGAGCGACTGAACTGAACTGAACTGGGAGATCAAAACGAAAATAAACCACATTCTCATCTTAGAAACTTAGAACGATTACCTCAGTATACTGTAGTGAGAGAATTCTATTATAAAAGTGTGCAGCGGGTGCATGGGGGATGCAGAACTGGGGCATACTGGATGTGAGGAGGGGTTGAAGGATGACTTGCCTAAAAAATGAAACCTCAGAGTTGAAACTGGGAAAATTGGAGAAGAATGTGTCTCGAAGGACTTTGAACAGCTGGACCTTTAATCTTGAATGCGTGAATGGAGTACTCACAGAAGAATTTTAAGCAAGGGAATGAGATGGTCAGACTCATGTTATTAAAGGAACACTGGTAGCATTCAGAGAATGACTGTGTGTGTGTTAGTCTCCTATCTGACTCTTTACGACCCCGTGGACTGTAGCCCCTCAGACTCTTCTGTCCATGGGATTGTCCAGGTAAGAATACTGGAGTGGGTTGCCATGCCTTTCGCCAGGGGAGCTTCCCTACCCAGGGATTGAACCTGGACTTCCTGCATTTCAGGTAGAGTCCTTACAGTCAGAGCCACCAGGGAAGCCCCAGAAAATGGGTATGAGGTATCAAAACCAGAGTCAGGGATTTGGAAACTGCCAGGTTTCCTTGGTGACTCAGATGGTAAAGAATCCGCCTGCAATGTGGGAGACCTGGGTTCATTCCCGGAGTTGGGAAGATCCCCTGGAGAAGGGCATGGCAACCCACTCTAGTACTCTTGCCTGGAGAATTCAATGGACAAAGGAACCTGGGGGGCTACAGTCCATGGGATCACAAAAAGTGGAACACCACTGAGTGACTTTCACGTCACTTCCACTGCTAAAATAAATAGTCCAGGAAGAAGATGCTGGGGGCCTGACATAGGTATCTAATAAGTAGAGATGGAGAGGAAAGAATGGAAGGAATACTTAAGAGATAAGCGGTGTCACATTAAGAAGGAGCCTAAGATGATTTGTCAGAGTCTAGGTTTCAGTGGTTGGGTAGTCATTAACCAGAAGTAGAGACTATGTGAAGAGGACAGACTTAAGTGGGAAAGATCTAAGTTTAACTTGGGACAAATGGAGTTTGAGAGTGTATGGGAGTCAGAGTGGAGGCATCTTTGAAATATGCTGGGGAAGGTTCAAGTAGATATGAGAGTATCATCACGTGATGACTGAAACTCTGACAGTGAGTAAACTCAGCCCAGGGATCATGTGCAAAAAGAGCAGTGAAAACAGCTGGGAAGCTTGGAGCATGCCAGAATTTAAGAAAAAAATCTAGAGGATGGGAGGAATCCTTTCACGGTGTATATGTATACCAAATCACCACGCGCACACTTTCAATATCTTAACATTTTATTTGTCAATTATACTTCAATAAAGTTGCATTTTTTGAAAGGTGGGAGATGGTGGTGCTAGAGTAAAAGGAACTCATGAAATAAACTAAAAAGAGCCAACCAGCAATGTCAAATACAGCCTAGAGGGCCATTACAATAGAAGTAAAAAGTCTTCCTTGAATTTGGCAATGGGATGGAGGTGGGAAGATGGTGGTTTTGTTGACGTTTGTGGTTTAGTTGAAGGTGGATGACAGCAGCAACTGAGCAATAAAACATGTAGAGGGGAAATAGAACAGAGGCTGCTCTCTCAAGACCTGTGGCCAATGTGAGAAGGGAAGAAAAATGAGGAATAGGGAGGAGTATGGTGCTGAGAAAACGTTTTGTCTTTAGAGAGAGGGAAACTTTAACATGATTAAAGGTGAAAGGATTTCTAGAGAAGCTGAATTGAGCAGTTGGAGAGCACTACATCTCTCTGATCTGTATCAAAGTGATCTAGCAATTAAATTTGGCCCCAGCCACAGATAGAGAGGCCATTCAGTAGGGTATCCTTGTGTTGGCCCCTGCAAGCCAAAGGAGGACAAAATGAAACCTCTCAAACTATGAAATCCAATACCTTACACATGCATAAATCCTAACTCCATAGAGCCTAAGAATCCATGACATGATTGGCATTTGCAAATGCATTTTGAGGCCTAAAAAGTGTTCCTGGTGTCACCAAATCTAGGGTAACAAATACAATGCACTAGAATTGATTTAGCAAAAGAATATACAATCAAATTATCTTCCTAGTGGAGAAAGGATAGTTTATTTTACTAAGAAAATGTCAATATCATCATCTTCCATTATTAATCACCAGGAACGCACAGAGTTTATGCCTCTGTGTTCAAGAAGAGATATCCACAGACAACCACATATGAATCCCTCAAACAGATTAATAGATTAATCAAAAGACAAATATACTTGTTTTCTATGATACCCACGGACACCTAAATATAAAGTGTACAATAATAGCAATTCACAAATAGGAGTGTCTGTCATTCATATCTAACGGTGGATTGAGTTTTTTAAATGAAGCTTTCCATTGCTTTTCTAAAATGAGGATACTATCAGGGTGTATATGCAACAGGAGATTTACATTATATATATATATATTATTTTTTTAAGGTTTATTTTATTTTTTGACTGTGGGAGGTGTTTGTTGCTGCATGCAAGCTTTCTCTAGTTGCAGTGAGCAGGGGCTGCTGTTCGTTGCAGTGTCCAGGCTTCTCATTGTGGTGGCTTCTCTTGTTGCAGAGCACAGGCTCTAAGCAAGGAGACTTTAGTAGTGTGGCTTTCAGGCTCTAGAGCACAGGCTCAATAGTTGTGGCACCTGGGCTTAGTTGCTCTGCAGCATGTGGGGTCTTCCCAGATCAGGGATTGTATCAGTATCGCTTACATTGCAAGGCAGATTCTTAACCCCTGAACCACCAGGGAAGTCCTAATTTTATATTTTTTAATTTTATTGAAGTCATCTGGTCCCATCACTTCATGGCAAATAGATGGGGAAACAGTGGAAACAGTGTCAGACTTTATTTGGGGGGGCTCCAAAATCACTGCAGATGGTGATTGCAGCCATGAAATTTAAAGACACTTACTCCTTGGAAGGAAAGTTATGACCAACCTAGACAGTATATTAAAAAGCAGAGACATTACTTTGCCAACAAAGGTCCATCTAGTCAAGGCTATGTTTTTTCCAGTAGTCATGTATGGATGTGAGAGTTGGACTATAAAGAAAGCTGAGCACCAAAGAATTGATGCTTTTGAACTGTAGTATTGGAGAAGACTCTTAAGAGTCCCTTAGTCTGCAAGGAGATCCAACCAGTCCATCCTAAAAGAGATCAGTCCTGGGTGTTCATTGGAAGGACTGACATTGAAGCTGAAACTCCAATATTTTGGCCACCTGATGCAGAGAGCTGACTCATTTGAAAAGACCCTGATGCTGGGAGAGATTGAGGACAGGAGGAGAAGGGGACGACAGAGAATGAGATGGTTGGATAGCATCACCGACTCAATGGACATGAGTTTGGGTAAACTCTGGGAGTTGGTGATGGACAGGGAGGCCTGGCGTGCCACAGAGTTGGACACGACTGAGCAACTGAACTGAACTGACAGTTGATTAACAATGTTGTGTTAATTTCTTCTGTACAGCAAAGTGTATGTATACACACACACATATATATATGTATATATGTGTATATATATATTTTTCATATTCTTTTCCATTATGATTTGTCACAAGATATTGGATATAGTTCCCTGTGCTAAACAGTAGGACTTTGTTGTTTATCCATCTTACATATAATAGTTTGCCTCTGCTAATCCCAAACTCCCATCAAAAGGAGATTTTACTAAGGATGAAAAAGATGATTTACGTAAAGTTCTATGAAAAGAAATGCACACATATTTACAGAGCATTACCAACAGTAGGTATTTCAGCTCTACTGCTCTATGACTCTACCTGGTTGTTGTTGTTTAGTCACTAAATTGGGACCACATGAACTACAACACGCCAGGCTTCCCTGTCCTTCACTCTCTCCCTGAGTTTGCTCAAACTCACGTCTGCTGAGTCAGTGATGCTATCTAACCATCTCATCCTCTGCCACCCTCTTCTCTTGCCCTCAATCTTTCCCAGCATCAAGGTCTTTTCCAATGAATCGGCTCTTTGCATCAGGTGGCCAAAGTATTGGAAAGAAAAATTCTGGGAGTAGAGAATTCTCAAAGTTAATTCAATGCTGCACATACTCCTTAACAGTTTGACTTGCTTCTTTCCTCTCAAGATTATACATCTGACACATAGAGAACATTAACTATTCCCCAATATATATATTTCTTTTCATCTTTAAGTGGTAAAACCCTCAATTTTTAGCTGGACACATGGACTCTCAGAAGACTGCATTTTCTAGCCGTCTTTGAAATCATGGCCATGTAACTAAGTTCTGGCAGAATTGTTAATTATGACTTTAAGAAAGTGTCCTTAACAAAGACTTAAAAAAAAAAAAAACACTCTTTAAATTCTGTTATGTGGAATGCAGACTTGTCTGGCACTCTGTCATATTGTTTCATGAGGTTGGAACCATTCTTGAAGGTGGTGGAACTGCAGTATAGACGGAGTTGGAAGTGTGGGCTCTAAGTAACCAGTTGTCTGGTGATCATGGAAGGCCCCTGTGGGCTAGATTCTTTTCCCTGAAAGAGAAATAAAATTCTGCTTCAACAGTTATTTTGGGTTTTCTGTCATCTCCTGGGAATTCAGTCTTTACCAAGACACCTTGTTTCAGTTGGATGAGTTTTTCAGTTTTGCCCCAGACACTTACCCTTGTCTATCCATTTGTTACCACTTATTTTGAGCTATTACATAAGTTTGAAAACAGTGATCAAGATAGGCTTTCTTCCTTCTCTCTTGTGTTTTCTCCTGCAACATTTTTTCTAATCATCTCACTACCCTGTTTCAAAGCCTTCAAGTTCCCATCAATGTTTGCTCTAGATGCTCTCTACTATTTGGTAGATGTGGCCTAGGTGTGGTTTAGAGAAGACTGAGCAAGGAACAGACACAAGAGGTGTGAGAGGCCACGAAGAGGCAGAGACAGAGGACGGGAGTTCCTGGGGAGCCATGGGTAGTTGAAATCAAAGTTCATAGCTGAAAAGATAAGGGGTTGGGAGTGGTCAGGGAGTCTGACAGAATAAGATTATGGATGACTGCCTCTTTTTATATAAAAGGGGAAGGAGAATATAGGTAAAATTTGCTTGTATTCTGGAAGGATCTCAAAAAACTCATAGCATGGTTTGCTACGAGGAAGGGAAGTGAGATGGCGAAAAAACAGAGGTCAGAGGTAGATATTTCAAACAAGTAACCTGTTAAAGTGAAAGTCGCTCAGTTGTGTCTGACTCTTTGCGACCCCATGGACTAGCCTGCCAAGCTCCTCTGTCCGTGGAATTCTCCAGGGCAGAATACTGGAGTGGGTAGCCGTTCTCTTCTCCAGGGAATCTTCCCAACCCAGGGACTGAACCCGGGTCTCCTACAACCCAGCCGGATTCTTTACCATCAAGCCACCCGGGAAGCCCAAGTAACCAGCTAAGCCTTTGAATTTTGATACATGTGAACATACTACCTATTTATTAAAAAAGATTATCTGTAGATATTTCAATATCTATATTATCACCAGAACTCAAATATGCAAACAGAACCAGAAATAGCCTTCTGTGACTTCTGTTTCTGTGAAGCTCCCTAGCACGGGAGCCCTGCAGTCTCACCTCCGCCTGCTCTGCTTCAGCAGTGCTGAATACACCTTGCTGGAGACCTCTGCCCTCCCTGGAGCTGGAGGCCTCTACCCCACCCCCACCCCCTCCCCCTCCAGCCCACCCACCTCCATTGCTCCACGGCAGGGCCCTTCTTTTGGGAGCTAAAGGTGGCTGAAATCATTTCCTTGATTTTCTCACTCACTGGCAGGGTGTGAGGGGTATCACAACCACCTGTTCCATTGTTATTGTTCAGTCGCTCAGTTGTGTCCCGACTCTTTGTGACCCCATGGACGGCAGCACGCCAGGCTTCCCTGTCCTTCACTATCTCCCAGAATTTGCTCAAACTCATGTCCATGGAGTTGGTGATGCCATCCAACCATCTCATCCTCTGTTGCCTGCTTCTCCTCCTCCCTCAGTCTTTCCCAGCATCGTCTTTTCTGCTGAGTCAGTTCTTTGCATCAAGTGGCCGAAGTATTGGTGCTTCTTCTTCAGTCCTTCCAGTGAATATTCAGGGTTGGTTTCCTTTAGGATTGATTGGTTCCTTAAGGGAAACAGATTCCCCTAGACTCCTGCCCAGACCCAGACTGGAGGGAAAAGAGGAAGAGTCCTGGGGGGCCGAGGAGGGCCCTCACATGGCTGACTGGCAGGCAGGGTCTGGAGAACCTCACCAGGGAGCTGGTCTCCCACCTAGATCCATCTTTTGTTTCTCTGGTGTGCCCTCAGAGGGACCAGCCTGAAAAAGATAGATTGTCAAGCTGTGCCTGGGCTGGAGCTGGAGGGTCACTGCTGGTCACCCTCCTAACTCACACAGTGGTTCCGGCACCAACAGACCTCAGCCACCACCCCACCTCTCCACAACAGCCTGGACTCCCACCTACAGGATGAGAACCTGCATCTCACAAGATTCCCCAGGTGACTCATGTACATAGTACAGGCTCAAAGGATACTTTGGAAGTCAAGGAAGCTCATCTCCAGAGTTAATCAAACTTGGCAAGACCCTTCCTCTTGGAGCTGACAGCCCTGGACCCTCCAGGCAATACTCCCTTCACACCCTATTGTCACCCCCAGCACAGCACCTCCCACCTTGCGTATAAATGTCTGTTTACTTAAGTCCCAGATGGTATATTTTCTCTCTCTGAGCATGTGTGTAGTTTGAATAAATACCTGTGTAAATGAATGAATGAATGAGGTTTCATATGAGGCTCCAGGCCTCCTTGCATTCAGTGTGTTGACTCTGGAGCAAAAAGGGCTCACTGCCCTCTGAGCCCTTCCTTGTCCTGTGATATCACAAGGCAGAGTGTTTGCTTGCAACAGGGAATGCCCTTCCCACCCTCTTGCTAATGGTAAACACTTCAAAAACACTTTTCTTAAAGCAAACTTTCCATTCTTAAAAGCACACCTCTCGTAAGTATATTATTCTCTGAGTAGCATTGACGTACATACACTATATGTTCAGGTGTAAAATAAACAGCTAGAAGGGAGCTGCTGTATAACACAAGGGGCTCAACTCAATGCTCTGTGATGACCCAGAGAGGTGGCATGGGGTGGGTGAGAGGGAGGCTCAAGAGAGAGGGGATATGTGCACACATATAGTTGGTTCTTGTTGTTGTACAGCAGAAACTAACACAGTGTTGTAAAGCAATTAGACTTCAATTAAGAAAATAAGTATGTTACCCTCTGAACTGGAACTGAACACACCCAGTGCAAACAGCAGCTAGATTAGACACAGAGCCTGACCACTCACCCCTCCCCCGCCACCAGATGCCTTGTCAAATTCCCTTCCAGTCTCTATAAATCTCACTCCCCAGGGATAACTGCTGCCTGAATTGCAATAACTCATTCCTTCTACTGTTGAGCTCTTTATATTTCCTTTTGTTGTTTAGTTGATAAGTCGTGTCTGACTCTTTTGTGACCCTGGGGACTGCCAGGCTCCTCTGTCCCTGGGATTTCCCAGGCAAGAATACTGGAGTGGGTTGCCATTTCCCTCTCCAGGGACTCTTCCCAACCCAGGGATCAAAGCTGCATCTCCTGTACTGGCACTCGTATTCCTTACCACTGAGCCAAATGGAAACGTGCAGGAGAGGTCCTCTTGAGCCTGACTTCTGCAGCTCATATTTGTGGACCCTCCACACTGTTGTGCGTTCTCATTGCTGTGTGATATGACATGTGTGGACAGACCATGATTTACTTATCCATTCTACTATGGATGCACATTAGAGTTATTTTCAGTTCTGGGACTTATACTGCTTGGGACAATTCCAGAACATGTCTCTGGTGAACACATTATAGCTAAGTTTTGATGTGCTGCTTTCAAGTTTGGACAGCATTTTTCTAGAAATTTCCTTTGGGACCCTTGCACCAAGCCAAAAATCAGTCATTGGGGCAACCCAGGATCTCAACTCATGGATCAGGTATGGGGGAAGGTGTTTTCCAGTTATAAGAAAAAGATTTCTTTGCAAGTGAGACAGGCTGCAACCTGGGACCCTTTGCTGCAATGCTGGAAAGCTTGCACCTGTACATACCTCTCCTTGAACTACAAAATACAAAGAAACTATAGGAAATTAAAATTAACTCTGTGCACACAGTTGAGGCAAATTCTGGAGCAAAAGATACAAAGACATTTCTGAAAAGCAGGGTACAAAATATGGGTACTGCGAATGTCCCCCCTGCATACAGTACTACCTAAGGGCTTGGCAACCCAGCTAAGCCACCCCTCCAGCCAGAAATGCTTGCCTGAATTTCTTGTCTGGCCTCTAGCCAATTTCTATTGATTGGAGAAGGCCAAGAACCATGGTTGCTATCACAAGTACTGGATCAAATCATACTTCACTGTCCCCTCACTCACTTCTGTTTCTTTTCTAGGTGTGACTGATTGCAAAGTTCAGCTCTACTGGAATTTTTCCTGACTCAGAGATTCCAGGTCTAGTTATACTTTTCCGACAAAGTAGCCAGTGGTATTTCATAAGAACAGGTACTTCCACCTTTTGTTCTAAAGAATGAGTGGGATTTGACAAGTGTCTACAGGGTCGTGTTTTCAAAAGCATTTTCTAAAGCATACTTTCAAAAGTATTTCTGCCTCTTATTGGTTGACTTTGAGCCCATTTTCTCTTGCTTTGCCAACAGAGCAGGCTATTACTACCTGCTGGTGATATATGTGTTGACCAAAGACCTTCCCCCATCCCCTCACAGGCTTTCTTTCTAAACATTTTTCTCATCTACAAATCTGTTTGAGGAAGTAACTCTTATTTTGTCATCTCTTTTGAAAGGGCTCTCTTACTTAGTATTTGGAGTTGAGCAACTCAAGTAAGCTCCCATAGTTGACTTGCTTTTCACCTTCTCCAGCAGAGGTGCCTCGATTATTTCTCAAGCTGAGGCGTGGACTTCCTCCTCCACCTGGTTCCCACCACCCTTCCAAGCCGCTTCCTCTCGGCTCCTAGACACACTTCACCGTGGTTAGCTGTCCTCATCCGGTTCCTAGAAAATCCCCTTTTCTCACCTCTCTTCACCACCCCCTTCCTCCATGAATATTTTCCCAAAGTATTTTCCTTTCTCTTTGGGTCCTTACATTTTCTCAATGCAAGTTTTACACACACACACAGTCAACCCTCATTAATGGCAGATTTCATGTTTCTGAATTTGTCTACTCACTAGAATTTATTTTTTACCCACAAATCAACACTTGTGGTCATCTATGTGTGCCCAGAGCTGTGGAAATTTCAAGTTGTGCAGCTGAGGTTGAGTTTAGCCTTCTTGCTTCTGTTGCTATACTGTGAACACATGTCAGTTTCGTAGGCTATTTAATGACACGTTTTTCACATTTTCATAAATTCTGTTGGTGATTTCACTGTTTAAAACAAAGCCCTCCAAGCCCATGCTGGAATGGTGTCTAGTGTCCCTATACATGAGAAAGCTGTGATGTGCCCCACAGGCAATGTACATAGGTTAGCTTCACTCAGGTCTTTTCTCAGCACAGTTCACACGCTGTCAGCTGTTAGTTCAGGGTTAATGAAGCTGTATGGTATTTGTAGGAGTACAGGTACCTTTAGACAAAAACACACATAAAGCAAGCTTACCTATTGACTGACTGATGAAAATGTTATGGTCCAAGGCTCTCGGGACCCTACTGTATTTCTCCTGGGAGCCAGGGACCAGGATTCACTAATTCAGTACTTGAGGTGACTTTATGAAACGTAATTGCAACAAATAAGGGGAATCAACTGTATATATTTCTTGTCCTTCAATTAGTTTGCATTTGTTTTTTTCTACCTCTCTCCCTCTGTTCCCAGAGTAATTAAGGTGGCAAGCTTCTTCCAAGCCTACTTTAACTGTCTTGAAGCACCAGCTCAGTATAAAACAGCATGCTGGGTCCTCAGCAGGTGTGGACTGAGTAAAGAAGTGAGGGTTTTGGGGGGATGGAGGGGTGACGAGAAACAAGGAGAATGGCAGAAACAAAAGCCCAGTCACAGAAGCAGAGGCGATTGCTTCCTCTAAGACAGTTTGGGTTCCCAGAATTTTTCAATCTCTCAGTCCTCAAATGCTTCCTGTTTATTTCTGAGCAGAACATTAAACTAGAATAATATAAAATTAGAAATTAAGTGATATTTGGTAATAGATTTGATGTATGGAAGTCTTAAAGCCGTCCTTTTCTGATCTTTAAGGAATCAAACAGAGCAGATCATCCAGATTCTTTTGCGTGTTTTTCCATTTTCCTTCTCCTCACTCCCTCCCCTTAGGGCTTCCCAAGAGGCTCTTGTAAAGAATCTGCCTGCCTGCCTACCGATGCAGGAGACTTTAGAGACTCAGTTTAGACCCCTGGGTTGGGAAGATCCCCTGGAATAGGAAATGGCAACCCACTCCAGGATTTTGGCTTGGAGAATCCCATGGACAGAGAAGCCTGGTGGGCTATAGTCCACAGGGCTGCAGAAAGTTAAACACAACTGACTCAGTCAGCTGCTCAGTCTGAGCACGCACACACATCCCCCCAACATCTTGGTCTTCACTTGGAGAGACCACGGAACTCCTAAACCTGGGCACTCACAGCAGGCATAACCACAACATAGCAGCAGCATCAGACAGCTTTCATGGGCATCAAGCCTCATGGACACCTGCTTGTGCCTAGGAAGTTAACACACCTATTGGGAAAATGCAGATGATAAAGTGAAACCACCAAAGATCAGTGTGGGAGACTGACTAATTAAAGGGCACTCAGATGGACCAGTCTGCAAATGCTGTAGAGTTCAATAGAAAGATCGGTGGGCATCTTCCTGGAAGCAGTGAGGCTTGCATTGAACCATAAAGCAGGGATCTCTAAATTTTTGAATTACTAATAATAAAAATTTGGGACATACCTTCAGTAAATATTTATAACTTCTCTACATGTGTTAATATAATTAATGAATATCTAAGGCACAAAATGGGGCTTCCCAGGTGGCTTAGTAGTAAAGAATCAGCTTGCCAATGCAGGAGAGTGTGTTTGATCCCTGGGTTGGGGAGATCTCCTGGAGAAGGAAAAGGCTACCCATTCCAGTATTCTTGCTTGGAGAATCCCCATGGACACAGGAGCCTGGTGGGCTACTGTCCGTGGGGTTTCAAAAGAGTCAGACATGACTTAGTGACTAAAACAACAACAAAGGCACAAAATACATTGTTAATGACCATGAATATAAATAAAATAGCCATCTTAATAATGTTGATTTGGCATGGTGGGGGCCTACCTTCTTATCTGACTAATCATCATTGTTTTGTTCATCAGATCAATGTGCCCACTTTATCCTGGAGTAGGAGAATCTTTAGTTCTCTCATTTTCCTGGTGCTCATTTATGCTACATTCTACCTTCTGCATTGAGGTTGCAATTTGTGAAATGTGATTCTAGAACTCTGAGTGGCTTGAGTGTCTAGAAAAGTCATGAGCCTGCAGGAGGTTTTAACAGGGGCGATACTACCCACTGAAAGAAGTTACAGGAAGAGTAGAAGAACAGAATATAACTGCTTATGATCATATCTCAGAAGTCATGCCTGTGAAACAGAGCAAATACATAAATAATATTCAAAATTTACTACTTTATGCCTGAACCCACATGATTACTGTGTGCATGTGTCCAGCCCACTCTGGAAACCCCTTCCTGGAAGAATGTGTCAAGTTTGGAAGGGAGATTGAAAGGGAAAGGACTCCCATTGAGGTTGGTGGTTAAGAGCAAAATCAGATACCAAAGGCAATTTCAGAAAAATAACTCACACTTCTTGAGCCCCTAGATGCATTTCCAAAGAATGAGTCCACTGCATTTTACACAAGATGCCTGTGTGCCCTGGGATGGTCCACTCCACTCTGGTCTGATGACCGAGGCAGGGACTCATTGAGGTTTCTTGTCTCTTAGGGGAAGAGAAATTAGCAGCTACTGGACAGCCATCTTCCTAGCTTTAAGCTAGCATTGTTGAGCCTTGAAGTGACATACCACCACTTTGCAATGTTCGATTGGTCACATAGAAAACCCTGATTACGATAGAGGGAACCGCACAAAGCCGGAAAAGCAGGAGGTGGGGGTTGTTGGGGACTGGCTACTACCATGAGGTCAGCATTATTATCGCCCCTGTTTTACAGAGGAGTAAACGAGGCTCTGAGAGGTAATTTGCTCAAGTCACTCAGTTTGGAACAGGCAGAGCTGGGGCTCAAACCCAGGCAGTGTGACCCCAGAGCACATCCTTTTTGAGCACAGCCCTGTACCCTGGCTACACCACAAGCCTTTTTCTGACTTCCTTTCTTTCTCCCACTGCACCAAGCCTTGCAAATAAGGTATATTTCCTTTTGCTTTGACCATTTGGAAGGTCTTTGTTTCTTCAGGGTGGAGCTTGGAGAGTTTCCAAAGAAAAAATAGAACATCTGGCTAAAGTCCCTAATGTATACACATTTATTAATTAGTTAAGAAGACGTAACACAGAGACTACAAATAACAAGACCACTGACCCAATTTCAGAGCCTGAAATTTACAAACCATACCCAGGCAGAGCGGGTTGTGTGTACATTCTGTTAAGCTCCTTTTCTTTGTGGTTGTTCGGGTCAGATTGTGGTCTCATGAGGCTGGGTGGGCTCCGCTGAGCAACCTTTTGCTAAAACAAGTCTGCAAGATTAGATCTTAGAAAACAAAAGCCGGAATGAGAAACTACATTTCCTATAAAATGCATAACCGTGGGATAACACATTTGACAACAGTGTGACTGGATAGAGGCCAATTCATTTAAGAGAAGGAATGGGATTATATATGCTATATAATGTCATCTGTATAAGTGATCACGTGAAAGATAAAGCTTTATTTTGTTGTTGTTGTTGTTGTATTTTTTTTTAAACCAAATTTTTGCTGCATTAGACATCCCTGTCATAAGCCCAAAGCTGCTGACAGCCTTCTTGTCATCATGCTATGTTTGAGAATGACACCAAAATGAAGAAAGTAAGAAAGGAATGCAAGAGAAGAGGTCTGCTGGTGACATTGTTTGACCTCCTGGATCACACCCACTGAAATCCAAGATATACTCATGGACTTCACGTGCCGATGAAGTCCCTTTTCAAATTATGCCAGTTGGAGTTTTCTATCATTTGCAACCAAAGGAACACTAACCATCAGATATATTCCACTATATATCTACATGTCTATATCTATTTCATTATATGAATATGTCTCCCTACTTGACCATGATTCTTTGAGGGCAGTAGACGCTCAGTGTTTGTTGAATGAATTTAGTCGAAAAATGTTTTGAAGGGGACTGAGCCTAGAGCAGGGACATCTTTTTTTTTTTTTAATTAAAGTGTAGTTGTTTCACATATGTATATATTCTTCTTCAGATTCTTTTTCATTATTGGCTGTTATGAAATACTGAATATAGTTCTAGAGCAGGGACATCTTTAGGGAAGATAATGAACTTGGTACAAGATATGATCAAGGGACTCAGGTTGGAGTGGGATTGAAAGAGAAGGGACAGATGCCAAACAAGGAATTAGTGAGGCAGTGAGGCAGAGTCAGGCAGAGCAATAGTTGGCTTAGGTGCTACCGAATTCTGTGTGTTTGTGTCTGTGTTATTTTAGTAAGGTTCTCTCTAGACTAAATTAAAATTGGATTTTACCAGCCTGTCTGAATCATCCATCTCCACCAGTTTATCACAAGTGGGGAAATTCACACTGGAGAATCAGAGGCTCACATATGGGTAAATAAGCATGATAGTCACACACAAAAAGAGCTGTTCATAAACAAGCACCATCAGGTCTTCACAAGGGCTTGGCCAGAGCTTAGAGACCTAAACAGCTCAGTTTGCAATGACAGGCAGCTTATGGACAACTTAATGGAGTACCGACTGCAAGCAGAGGCCCCTGAGCGAAGTGGAGATTGGGAGTCGAGGCTTCACTTGCCTTCTAGATCCATCAGCCAAGAAGACTTGTGGAAGGGATGAACAACAGACACACCAACCAGCTCCAGGACCCAGTGGAAGGGAGGAGCAAGACCCCTCTTTCTTCTATCCCATCACCTTAAAAAGGAGTTCTATTGAGATTTGACATCTTCATTTTCAGCCCAAGCCTGGTAGGGTCAGGAGGAGGAGGGGCACTGTCTATTTTGCTCTGAGATTATTGCTTTTCTGTTCTCTGACTTTGTCACTGATCTACAGGCTCCCAGCTGTAAGGTCACTGTGTGACCCATGCTCAGGTCATCCTTGGGGAAGACCCCACTCTCCAGGATAAGGGATCTGCAGCATAACTCTCCAGTGAAATTTTCTGTGATGATGGCAAAGTTCTGTACTTATGCAGTCCATGATGATAGCCACATGTAGCAACATCAGCCACATGAGGCTATTGAGCACCTGAGATGTGTTGAGTATAACTGAGAAACGGAATTTTAAATTCAATCTAATTTAATTAGCTAGAATTTAAGCAGTGACTAGTGGCTGCCCTGTTAGATAATCCAGCTCTCCAGTTTCTTTCTCTCTCTTCCTCCCCTCTCTTGCTCTGCCTTCTACTTATCTCTTGACCCATCCCTCTCCCTCTTGCTAAAATAGCTCCTGTGGAATGTGGACTTTCTATTTTTTAAAACTCTTCCCGTCTGGACCAGTGCCCTAACCCAGTGGATACACAATGAGTCAGTTGAATGTGACGAGGAAGATTCTTGACCGCGAAGCAACAATAGAATCTATAAGGAATAAAACAATATGCTGACATTTTTTATTGTAAGAATTTTATGTTGTTGCTGTTGTTCAGTCACTAAGTTGTGTCTGACTTTTTGTGACCCCATAGAATGCAGCATGCCAGGTTTCCCTGTCCTTCACTGTCTCTCAGAGTTTGCTCAAATTCACGTCCCTTGAGTCGGTGATGCCATCCAACCATCTCATCCTCTGCCGCCCTGTCTCCTTTCACCTTCAATCTTTCCCAGCATCAGGGTCTTTTCTAATGAGTCGGCTCTTCACATGAAGTGGCCAAAGTATTGGAGTTTCAGCTTCAGCATCAGTCCTTCCAATGAAGGACTGATTTCCTTTAGGATGGACTGGTTTGATCTCCTTGCTCTCCAAGGGACTCTCAAGAGTCTTCTCCAGCACCACAATTCAAAAGCATCAATTCTTCTGTGCTCAGCTTTCTTTATAGTCCAACTCTCACATCCATAAATGACTACTGGAAAAATCATAGCTTTGACTATATGGACCTTTGTTGGCAAAGTGATTGCTCAGCTTTTTAGTATGCTGTCTAGGTTCATCATAGCTTTCCTTCCAAGGAGCAAGCGTCTTTTAATTTCATGGCTGCAGTCACTTGTCCACAGTGATTTTGGAGCCAAGAAAATAGAATCTGTCACTGTTTCCACTTTTTCCCCTTCCATTTGCCATTAAGTAATGAGACCAGATGCCATGATCTTAGTTTTACAAATGTTGAGTTTTAAGCCAGCTTTTTCATTCTGCTTTTCACTTTCAAGTGGTTCTTTAATGCCTCTTCATTTTCTGCCATTAGAATGGTATCATCTATGTATCTGACGCTTTTGATATTTCTCCTGGCAATCTTGATTCCAGCTTGTGCTTCCTCCAGCCCAGCGTTTCACATGATGTACTCTGCATAGAAGTTAAATAAGCCGAGTGACAATATACAGCCTTGATGTACTCCTTTCCCAATTTTGAACCAGTTCATTTTTCCCTGTCCGGTTTTGTTACTTCTTGACCCGCATACAGATTTCTCAGGAGGCAGGTAGGGTGGTCTGGTGTTCCCATCTCTTTAAGAATTTTCCAGTTTGTTGTGATTCACACAGTCAAAGGATTTCATGTAGTCAATGAAGCAGAAGTAGATGTTTTTCTGAAATTCCCTTGCTTTCTCTATGACCCAATGAATGCTGGCAATTTGATATCTGGTTCCTCTGCCTTTTCTAGATTGTTTATCTCTTAATAAGAAAAAACTTTAAGGGCCAAGAACATGTCTATAAAGGGTTCTGGAGCCAGATTCCCAGGCTCAAGATGACGGTCTCACTTATAAGCTAAAGGCTCTTGGGCAAGTTACTGAATTTCTCAGTATTTCAGTTTCCTCTTCCGGGAAAGATAATAGTACCCAAAGGGTTGTGGTGAAGCTTAAATAATTTTTCTTTGTAAAGCAATGAGACAGAGCTTAGCACATAGTAGGTGTTAATCAGTGTTTACTCATATTCTCTTGTCACAGAACAGGGGCTCAACAGAAATTAGCTGAATGAGTGAATGACTGGATTAAGTATGTGGCCATCGGGTGGCACTAGCGCCTTACTAATAGAGACTGAACCAACACCCAGGGACTGTGCTTTATAGGAGATTCACTGAACCTCCCTCCTGAAGTCCCAGATGCACAGTATGAAGAACTGAGCCTCTTCTCTCTCCTGCCCCTGCTTTTTCTATGATCTCTGCCCTCTCTCTACTGTGATGACCCTTTTCTCATTTTCCTACTGTATTACTCTGCTCAAGCTACCGTAACAAAAGACTGGGTGGCTTAGTGACAGACATCTATTTTCTCATAGTTCTAGAGGCTAGAAGTTCAAGGTCAGGGTGTCTACAGGGTTGGTTTCCAGTGGGGCCTCTCTCTTGGTTTGCAGATTGCTTCTTCTCTGTGCATGCACACAGAGAAAGATCTTTGGGATCTCTTCTTCTTCTTATAAAGTCACTGCTGCTAAGTCACTTCAGTCGTGTCCGACTCTGTGCGACCCCATAGACGGCAGCCCACCAGGCTCCCCCGTCCCTGGGATTCTCCAGGCAAGAACACTGGAGTGGGTTGCCATTTCCTTCTCCAATGCGTGAAAGTGAAAAGTGAAAGTGAAGTCGCTTAGTCATGTCCGACTCTTCGCGACCCCATAAAGTCACTAGTTATATTAGATTTGGGTTCCACCCTTTTGACCTGATTTAACCATAATCATAATTTAATCATAATCCCCTAAGGGCCATATCTTCAAATGCAGTCAACATACAAATTTTGGGGGGACAGGGACACAATTCACTCCATCAGTTCAGTTCAAGTTGCTCAGTCGTGTCCAACTCTTTGCGACCCCATGGACCGCAGCACACCAGGCCTCCCTGTTCATCACCAACTCCCAGAGTTTACCCAAACTCCTGTCCCTTAAGTTGGTGGTGCCATCCAACCATCTCATCCTCTGTCATCCCCTTCTCCTCCTGCCCCCAATCTTTCCTAGCATTAGGGTCTTTTCAAATGAGTCAGCTCTTCGCATCAGGTGACAAAAGTATTGGAGTTTCAGCTTCAACATCAGTCCTTCCAATAAATATCCAGGACTGATCTCCTTTAGGATGGACTGGTTGGATCTCCTTGCAGTCCAAGGGACTCTCAAGAGTCTTCTCCAACACCACAGTTCAAAAGCATCAATTCTTCAGTGCTCAGCTTTCTTTATAGTCCAACTCTCACATCCATGCATGACTACTGGAAAAACCATAGCCTTGACTAGATGGACCTTTGTTGGCAAAGTAATGTCTCTGCTTTTTAATATGCTGTCTAGGTTGGTCATAACTTTCCTTCTGAGGAGTAAGCATTTTTTAATTTCATGGCTGCAGTCACCATCTGCAGTGATTTTGGAGCCCAAAAAAATAAAGTCTGACACTGTTTCCACTTTTTCCCTATCTATTTGCCATGAAGTGATGGGACCAGATGCCATAATCTTAGTTTTCTGAATGTTGAACTTTAAGTCAACTTTTTCGCTCTCCTCTTTTACTTTCATCAAGAGGCTCTTTAGTTCTTCTTCACTTTCTTCCATAACATCACATTTATTTCTAACCTCTATTCTTGTGCATATGTGCTCATTCTTGTCCAACTCTTTGCAACCCCATGGACTGTAGCCCACCAGGCTCATCTGTCCATGGGAATCTCCAGGTAAGAATATTGGAGTGCATTGCCATTTCCTCTGTTCTTGTATTTGTTACCAATGTGACTTTCCTTTCTTATTTCCTATCCTCACCCCTGCCCTCCCTCAAGCTTTGCATGGGTTTTCTAGGATTGGTTGTACAGGCTGTAAACTGAATACGTCTGGGGGGCACCATTCATATCATATTTAACATATATTCCTATATTATGACTATGCTGAGATTAATGGAAGGAAAGTTATAACCAACCTAGAGAGTGTATTAAAAAGCAGAGACATTACTTTGCCAACAAAGGTCCATCTAGTCAAGGCTATGGTTTTTCCAGTAGTCATGTATGGATGTAAGAGTTGGACTGTGAAGAAAGATGACCGCCAAAGAATTGATGCTTTTGAACTGTGATGTTGGAGAAGACTCTTGAGAATCCCTTGGACTATGAGGAGATCCAACCAGTCCATCCTAAAGGAGATCCGTCCTGGGTATTCATTGGAAGGGCTGATGTTGAAGCTGAAACTCCAATACTTTTGCCACCTGATATGAAGAGCTGACTCTTTTGAAAAGACCCTGATGTTGGAAAAGATTGAAGGCAGGAGGAGAAGGGGATGACAGAGGATGAGATGGTTGGATGGCATCACTGACTCAGTGGACATGGGTTTGGGTGGACTCCTGGAGTTGGTGATGGACAGGGAGGCCTGGTGTGCTGCGGTCCTTGGGGTCGCAAAGAGTCGGACACGACTGAGTGACTGAACTGCACTGAACTGAGACAAATGGTGTAACATAGACAGGGGAGTCTTTTTCTAATTCACACGAAGGGTTGGCTTTCCTCATTTTCCTCCAGTGTCTTCCTCTCCTTCTCAGCGTCATTCTCTTCTTTTGGCTTCCCTCCTTCCTTGCTCTCCTCTTCAGGCTGAAGCTGCTCCGTGTTCATAGAGAGATGATGAAGTTCATCAGAGTACACGTTTGTTTGGTACCTTGTGGGAACTGGGCTCTCTGTGAGTGCCAGGTGATGCCCCCTGCCCTGGTTCCTTTAAACCAGCCAGTCCTTCCACATCCAAGAGACTGTTACCCCATGGAATGAGCCTCCAACATCCTTGGATCATTCAAGGCCTTCTCTTACCTTGGAGCAGACATTAGGACCAAACATGGGCTGGGAGGGAGGCATATAGTATTATGATATAAACTAGCATTTACTGAACACATGCCATGTGCTGCAGACAGTTCTAGACCCTCTCTATGTATTAGATTAAACATTAAAACCATGCTCTTATTTTGTAGATGAGAAAAGTAAGCCGCAGAGAACATGGCAGAGACTTCTGATTTCCAGCTTCTCTTTCTTGAAATAATAGAACCCAGGAATTTTGGCTGGGCCCAGGGCTCCCCAAGAATAGTCTCATTTGACTCAATTTTGGCCACTTAGATGTGAATAGAAATGACATCTGCAGTTCAGGGTTCCCATTCTTGAAAGGAAGCTTCTTGCTGTCTGTGTCCTCCTTTCTCTGTCTCCAGGCTTAGACAAGGGTGGGGTAGTAGTAAGCCAGCTTTGACTATAAGAACAAGACTGTGAAGAACAGAAAAGGAACCTAGGTCCCTGGATAAGTTTATGGGACAAAGGCACATGCCTGCCCTAAATCTACCTTCAGATTATTATGTGAATAAGAACTAACCTCCTATCTTGCTTGAACCAATGTATTTTGGGATGTCTTCATTATGGCAGCATAGCCTGTGTTGTAACTAATATGAAGAGTTTAAATAACATGCCCAAGATCACACAGATAATAAATGGTAAGAAAAGGATTTAAACTCAGGCAGGATTTGAATCCAGAGCCCAGACTCCCAGCCAGTAATTCGATAATAATGTCTTACTTCTGCAGAAGTTTATAATCTCCAGGAAGACAACATCCTGTGCTGAGCTTTGAAGGACAGTCAAGTGGACTCTAAAACACCATTTGTATAGTCTCCTCACCGAGTATCTGAAAGCCCTATTATCATCATTCTCTTCTTTGAGGCATTAACAATCGGGTTAAAATGTAAACACGAGGTGCAAGCAACACAGAAAGCTATTAAGTCCTATCTGACTCATTTTGATCCTGTGAACTGTAGCTCACCAGGCTCTTCTCTCCATGGGATTCTCTAGGCAAGAATACTGGAGTGGGTAGCCATTCCCTTCCTTCTGTAGGTAATCTTCCTGACCCAGGGATTGAACCCAAGTCTCCTGCATTGCAGGCAGATTCTTTACTGTCTGAGCCACCAGGGAAGCCCCTTGGGCCATTTGGTACTAGTTAATTCCTCATACTTTCTAGTCTCCCAGAGTGGAGATAAAGTAAGACACAGGACAGATAAAATTTAATGGAATGCTGTGAGGGAGATAGGTATCACTAAAATAGAGTATAGGGGAATAGAGTATAGGAAAGAAAAACAGAGGGACCCTTTGCCTTAAAAGAAGATGTGGTACATAGAATAATATTCTTTCTGCTCCGGTGATGTCCATGTCTTAATCCCTGGAACTGTGAATATGCTAACTTGCAGATTAAGGATCTTGAGATGAGGTGATTATCCTGGCTTATTTGGACAGGCTCAACCTAATCTCTGGAAGCCTTACTGTCAACAGCAGAACAGCAAGTCTTTGGTTCTTGTCTTTTCAAAGAGAAAGAATTCAATTGAGAGACATAGAGCGGCTTTAAGTAGCAAGAGTTTCATTAAGCAGAGCTAAAGCACACTCCTGAGAAAGGATGAGCGTGAGCTGTCTGGAAACCAGAAGCAGCCTCGCAATGGGATAGGGCTGGGTTTTGTAGAGTGGTGGCCGCTCCCTGTGTCCTGAATCATTTGACTGACAGATTGATTGACAGTTTTAGGTTATATAGCTTTTCTCCTGGTGCACAGGCACTCACCATAAACACCCAAGCAAAACCCATGGTGAGGGGGGTACAAAACCACAATGCTAATGTATTATAATTATGGCACAATGAACCAACCCCAGGTTACTTTGAGTTACCTTTTAGGTCTTGGTGCCTTTGTGCCAACCTGTACTGGTGGTTTTATCTTGCTCAGTCTTGATGTGGCTGGACACCTAGTGGGTGGTCCTTGGCTACAAGAGGGAGAGTCTCTGGATATGTTCTGATCACCAGTGTCTGGGTGGGTGAGGGGGGAGATGACCCTATCCAGGACAGGGCAGAGACCCACTCATGTCTGACCTAATGTTATAAGGGAAAGAGGGAAGCAAGATAGAGTCAGAGAAGGCAATATGACAGCAGAAGCAGAAGTCAAGAGCGAGAGGAAGAGAAATATGAATATGCTACACTGCTGGCTTAGAAAAGGGAGGAATGGGCATGAGACAAGGAATGTGGGCAGTCTCTGGAAGCTGGAAAAGGCAAGGAAATGGATTCTTCTCTTTAGATGCTTCAGAAGAATGAAGCCCTGCTGACACCTTGATTTTAACTCAAACTCATTTTGGACTTCTGACCTCCAAAGCTGTAAGATAATAAATACTATCAACTTTGCAGTTGTGATAATTGCAATTTACAGGGAAAATGTTTATTTGGTCGCTCATATCATCAAAATATATTTCTTATATACATTTGGTCTTCCTCCACAGTTCCTGGCTCACAGCTCCTCAAATCCTATGAATTTCCAAAGTATGGCAATAAAGATGTCTTTTGTTATGTGAATGAGTGACTTTTGGAAGGTACCTGAGGATGAGCCAGTGGAACCAACCTTGTGATCGGAGGATGGGAACTTTCAGTCCCATCCCTACCTACAGGGAGCAGGGAGGAGCTGGAGGATGAATCAGTCACCAGTGGCCTAATCAATCAAGACTATAAAATCCAAAAGGACCAGATTTAGCGAGTTTCTGGGTTAGTGGGCATTTGGGAGACTGGGGGGTGGGGCATGTAGAGGGCATGGAAGCTCCGCCCCCTTTCCTCATGCCTGGATCTATGCATCTCTTCCTGCTGGTTGTTTCTGGGTTATATCTTTTTATAATAAACCTGTGATGTAGGGACTTTCCTGGCTCTCCAGTGGTCAGGAATCTGTGCTTCCACCCAAGGAGCTTGGGTTTGATGCCTGGTTGGGGAACTAAGACCCTATATGCTATATGGTGTGGCCAAAAACCAAACAAACCAAAAAACCTTTGATGTAGTAAGAAAACTGTTTCTCTGAGCTCTGTGAGCTTCCCTAGCAAATTAATCAAATCTAAGGATGGGGTCATGGGGAACCACTGATTTGTAGCCAGTTGGTCAGAACCCCAGGAGATAACCCGGGCTTGTCACTGGCATCTGAAGCTGGGTGGTCAGTCTTGTGGGACTGAGGCCTTAACCTGTGGGACCTGATCCTATTTCTGCTTAGGTAGTGTCAGAATTGAGCTGAATGGTAGGACATTCAGCGGCTGTCTGGAGACTTGCTTGTTGGTGTGGAGAAACCACCTTCCCTCCAGTATACACACACTGAAATTGGATCTAGGAACAAGCAGAGACATAACTTTGTCCACAAAGGTCCATCTAGTCAAGGCTATGGTTTTTCCAGTAGTCATGTATGGATGTGAGAGTTGGACTATAAAGAAAGCTGACCGCCAAAGAACTGATGCTTTTGAACTGTGATGTTGGAGAAGACTCTTGAGAGTCCTTTGGACTGTGAGGAGATCCAACCAGTCCATCCTAAAGGAGATCAGTCCTGGGTATGCATTGGAAGGACTGATGTTGAAGCTGAAACTCAATAATTTTGCCACCTGATGTAAAGAGCTGACTCTTTTGAAAAGACCCTGATGTTGGAAAAGATTGAGGGCAGGAGGAGAAGGGGATGACAGAGGATGAGATGGTTGGATGGCATCACCGACTCAATGGACATGGGTTTGGGTGGACTCCTGGAGTTGATGATGGACAGGGAGGCCTCGCGTGTTGCAGTTCATG
Source organism: Oryx dammah (assembly GCF_014754425.2). Taxonomy (NCBI): domain Eukaryota; kingdom Metazoa; phylum Chordata; class Mammalia; order Artiodactyla; family Bovidae; genus Oryx; species Oryx dammah. The sequence continues at coordinate 58,001,200 of NW_024070213.1, read as the reverse complement.
GGGTCACAAAGAGTCGGATAGGACTGAGCAACTGAACTGAACACGTAAGTGGGAATTTTTTAGAATATCAATAGGAAATAGTACAAGGAATGTGGTTGTCAGAGTCCCTGCTGGAAACAAGAGGCATGCATATAGGACTTAAGTATCAAGAGTTTAATAGATTATGTCTTATGCAGGTATGACAGGTTTAAGAGCACGAAAAAGAATGAGGAGGCTTTAAGCGATTAACAGTAGAGGGAAGCTGATCCCATCATGAGGCCTGAAGGACAAGGTGTCACTGGGGACCAGTGAGAGCTATGGTCACAAAGAAGATGCCCAACAGAAGCTGTGACCACAAAGATGGGGCTCTGGGTGGCAGATCTCCCCAAATTTTCCATTATGTATAATAAACTCCACCAGTGAAGAATTCTTCATAAAAGACTTTTGTCCCAGAGATTTATAATGAATTCCTCACTTATCCTCTGAGGCCAAACCAGATGATGTTAACAGTTGACTTAATGAGGAAGAAACTCCATTAGACCTGCTTATTTGTGTAACTTAACTCTTGTACTAGCTTTTACTTTGTTTTGAATATGTAAAAATGCTCTTAGTGATTATGATTTATGCTCCTTACTTCAACAGATCTTCTTAATGGAAAAAACATATCAGTGAAGCCTAGGTTACAAAGGAAATGCAGTTATCCACCCATGCAAAAGCTCATCTAATTGGCAGAGGCTATAAACTGAGTACCACTGTGCATCTGGGGGCAGTGACCCATATTTCAGGCAGAGCAACAAGGGAAAAATGTAAAGTTCCTCTAGTCTTAATATAGTAGTGGTTACCCTAATCTCACAAATCATACCCAGAATCAACTGGGAGAATGCGCAAGGGGAATGGGTACTTTGATCTTTTCATAGTTTCCTTCTCGGTAAATAAACTTATATTTTCAAGCCAAATCTCATCTTGCAATTTCCTGCCAACTTCAGTTCTCTGTGTAGCTTACCTTTGCTTTTTCCACTTCTGGCCTCCGGCATTCAACAAACACTCTGCTTTTTTATATTTTCCCAGATTTAAATTAAATGTTTTAGAGAAATGAGGCATGTGATAACAGTCCCTGCAGCTCTCTCTATAGTATGACATTAATTTGGGTCTCTGTTTTCTCTCAAACTTTCAATTGCCCCCTGACTTATATTAAATACAGCTACACTGGAAGATTTAGAGGTAACTTAAGTGGAAACAGCTTGAGGCTCTAAAAAAATACATATTGTAAAAGTCAGAATAAAATAATTACAAGCAAATTGGAAGAACAGACTCAATTTTGTCACCAATAATTTTTAGAATTTGTTATATTGTCACTTGTTATTACTCTGTTTCCACTTCTTCAGCCAAAACAAGTTCTAACAAATCTGACTATTTTTGTAGATGAATTCAATAAATTTCACATAACTTGAAAGAAATTACATAACAATTACATAATGGAATCCAATTCATTTGGATCCTACCTATATTTGCCATGATTTGGATATGAATTTGTTCAGAGTTTACTTTTCCAGTCCACGGGGAGAAGAGTTTACTAGGAAAATAATGTAAATAAGATTTCAATCTATTTAAGAAGTCAAATGGCTTCCAAGTACTTGAAGAAACTTTGAGAGTGTTAATTTGTATATAAATCAACTGTTTTGTTAATGACTAATGATTATCAATGTCTCTGACTTCACTGACATTTAATTTGAATTTGTAGTTCAAAACATTTTTGTGAATCACAATTTTTATTCTCACTGTATAGAGACATTCATTCAACAAATATTTTGTTCTGCATCTAGTATGATGCCAGGCTTTCCCTATATGGGCCTCCCCATAAGTCATACCCAATAAGGTATGGGCTTCCTTCGGCTCAGAGGGTAAAGAATCCGCTTGCAAAGCAGGAGCTGCAGGAGACAGGGGTTCAATCCCCGGGTCGGGAAGATCCCCTGGAGGAGGAAATGGCAACCCACTCCAGCATTCTTGCCAGAAAAATCCCATGGACAGAGGAGACTGGTGGGCTACAGTCCAAAGGGTCGCAAAGGGTTGGACCCGACTGAGCGACTAAGCCTGCATTCAAGCATGGTGCCAGGCATTGATCCAAGAGCTGAAAAGAAAACTGTAGGCCTAAACCAGAACCTGTACCTAGGTTATATTCATCTTCCCACTCACCACCCCTACTCCAGCACCACTCCCATAAATATTGAACTTGCCCCTTTAAGGACAGAGTATATGTCTTAATTATCTAGCTCTCCAGAATGCCCGATATCTAGAACTGAGCTTGGCACATAGTATATGCTCAACGAATGTTCGTTAAATGAAAAACTTCTGACTCCCAGTCCACGGTTCTTTTGTTGTAACACAGCTAATACTTATTTAGAGACAATTGTGTGTTTGGTGCTTGGCTAAGGAATATACCTCATTCCTCAAAATAACCCCAAGAAGTAGATAGGTAGATAGTAGTAATAGTTTCACTTAATAGATAAGAAAAATGAAACTCAGAGGGTTGAAAGTATCTTGCCCAGGGTTGCATATCTAGAAAGTGGCATAACCAGCATTTGGATCATCCCAGATCAGGGGATGCCTACCCGGTGTCTAACACCAATTATTTCCTCCTACTTTGCTGCCACTAAAGCCACACCCACGCCCTTTGGTTGCACTGCCTGGACACTCCCTGAAGCCACTAAGCTCATACTAACAGGTTTTCAAGGTGGGCAAGCTTCCCTGGTGGCTCAGACGATAAAGAATCTGCTTGCAGTGCAGGAGACCTGGGTTCGATCCCTGGGTTAGGAAGATCCCCTGAAGAAGGGAATGGCATCCCACTCCATTATTCTTGCCTGGAGAATTCCATGGACAGAGGAACCTAGTGGGCTACAGTCCGTGAGGTCGCAAAAGAGTTGGACATGACTGAGCAACTAACAAACTCCTTCAGTTCAGTTCATTTCAATTCAGTCGCTCAGTCGTGCCCAGCTCTTTGCGACCCCATGAATCGCAGCATCCTAGGCCTCCCTATCCATCACCAATGATCTTAAAAGGAGAGCTAGGACTCTTCCCTGGAGGTGATGGCAAATCCCTTTGTTCCCCTCTGGGCAGACAATTTAGAGAAAGGCCTCTGCTCTCTCCCTAGGACTTCTGCTTTCTACCATCTGTGCACCAGTCTCTGAAGGGCAAGTGTGGAGGTGAAGTTCCATTCACTTCCTCCCAGCTTCCCACTCCTCCTTGTAGACTCCTCTTGAATTCTTTGCCAGACCAGCCCAATTAGTCCCCTCACCTTCCTGAAGCTTTTCAGGGAAGCAATATTACAACATCGACTCCCTCATTATCTCACTCCTTCTAACTCTATGATTCTAAGAGCCACCCCTGCTCCCCGCGGGGAGAGGGGGCAGGAGGGCAGAAGCTAATTAGCACGACTCCTTAACCCTTCCTTGAAAGACTTCTATTACACACACACACACACCCCAAAACAAGGTGAGAGGACGGGGTATTCAAGAATGCATTTAAAAGTGAGACAGAATTTCAGATGGATTGTAAGTAAAAGAGAACACAATTCTATTTAAGCACAATGTGGAAAAGTAAAGCACAATGCCTATTTCCTGATTCTCACCACAGGATGCAATGAAGACTTCTAATTTACAGGTTTGTTAGTATGAAAGAAATCTCATGAGCATAAAATCAAACTGTTAACAAATTATCTTATTAGAAAGGAGTATAATTACATTGTGGGATCCTTCATCCGCCTCGAACGCAGGGTGAAGGGTACCTTCCAGGCTGGGCCAGTTCTATTCTTGGAAACACAACCTTGAGATTTGCACTAGGGTTTTTCACCTTTTCATCTGCCTGATGTCCAAAGCAGATGTACTTGTTCAGGATACCCATTTAAATGCTGTGTCTTCTCTGATGTCTCAGCAAAATGTCCAGAGCATAGCCTGGAGGGAGTGGACAGATGCTCCAACTCTGTGGACCCTGGGAGTAACAGACAGGTGTTTGGAGAGTGGAGGTTTCTGTGGGGCGAGCTCTGTACACAGAGGGGTAAGCGTATTTGTGTTCCTCCACTTCTCTGCTGTCGTGACCAAGACTTCTTTGCATTCTGTGATTACTGTTTATGCAGGAGAGTGAAGGAAGGGGTTTGAATTCTCATTGATGGTTTTATTACCAAGCAGGGATTTATGTACCAGGAGACACAGAAAACTAAACTCTGACAAGTGTTTGAAGGGCTCCAAGCTCATGCTTCAAAGACCCAAACTTCTTGATGATTTTCAGCAAGGGTTTATTTTTAATTTATTTAATTGAAGGATAATTACAGTATTGTGTTGGTTTCTGCCATACATCAACATGGATTAGCCATAGGTATACATATGTCCCCTACGCCTTGAGCCTTTCTCCCACCTCCCACCCCATCCCACACCTCTAGGTTGTCACAGGGCCCTGGTTTGAGATCCGGAGTCATACAGCAAATTCCCACTAGCTATCCATTTTACATATGTTAGTGTAGACAGGCAAGCATTTTTAAAGACTGTCAGGATGAGCAGTCAGCTCTTGGGCCTTCTTCTGACTGGTGAGTGGTGAGGTCATAGAGTGTTGTTTTGGGGCATCTAGGTCATCATCCTTCTGGTTCCTACCAATCTGGGGTCCACATGCTTGTGGTCAGCATGTAGTCACCCTCCTCCACCTGGGTGAAGGTCTTGGTTTCTGCAGAACAACTCAAAGAAACACATCAGATTGCCTTTCTGTATCCCATCAAGAGGAACTAGGAGTCCTGTGACTATTGTCCTAATCATTAGCTGCTTGAGCCTGCTCTTTGGGAAGGCCTAGGAGACTAAAGCCCTTTCTTTTCTATCAACAAGAAATGGGGAGCCCGGGGGAGCTTTTGTACCCAGGAAGTGCCTGCAGGGACCTGTCGGGTTTCAAACCTCCCGCTTTTCTTTGATACGTCTCAATCTTGAGGGGAACAGGGGCGGAACAAGAAAGGGAATACAGTTTGGGATAGAGAGATTTATCATAAACTCATCAAGAGAACTTGGTTTTGTTTTGTTTTTTGGCTGCTCCACATGGCAGCAGGACCTTGATTTCCTGACCAGGGATGAAACCCACATCCTCTGCAGTGGAAGTGTGGAGTCTTAATCACTGAACCACCAGGGAAGTTGAGAACTCAGTTTTAGGGGGACTCAGCTTCATCTGGGGTGGTGAACGAGGCCTGGCCCCAGGAGGAACCATGTTGTAGGCAAGCCAGTTTTAACAGAAACAATCGCAGGATGGTGGTACTTCGAGTTAGTAAATGAAGCAACCTGAACCGTGCCTGGTACGCAGGATACCATACCCAAAATTCAGTGGTTACCCCTTGCGTTCTAGTGCAGCACCTCAGGCAAACACACGCTCACTGTGTGTATGTTGAATGAGTGACTGTTACACTCTGTGCCATCCTGGCAGTTCCAGCAGTCTCAGGATGATCCTCTTCTTGGCTGTTCCTTGTCTTGCATCCTCTACAAAAAAAGGGCATGAGCTCACTACCTGACCCCTGTATCTTGAACAAAGGGGCCAATCCTCCCACCTCTGCTCAAAGCTGGGAAGCTTCTGGTTTTGCAGTGAGCGAGGGACCCCTGTTGACAGTGAAAGAATACAGGAAGCAAGACCCAGCTGGGTAATAAAACTGCTGCAAGTCACTGCAGGAAAGAGCAGTTGTCTCCAAAAAAAATGCAGTTGCACCAGATTTTCTAAACAATAAGGAGGATCAGTCCCTCTCAAGAGAAGAGAGTCAAGGGTTCCTCTGAGAAGGAACTAACTCCCTCAGTAAATCAGGAAACCTCAAAGCACTTACTGGCCAAGGGGAGGCCCAGCACCTCCCCTGAGTGATTCACTTGCTCCCACTGAACCCAGAAGCTCAAGACCAATTGGGCCCCTTCCTGGGAACCCTTTGCTCCCTCTTCTCCCCAAGAAGCAGGTTTGCACCTTTCACAAGACATCATTCCAGGCCCAGTGACTCCCTTCCCCATTGACTCACAGCCTGGCAGCTCCTGACCCCTCTCTGGTGAATCCTGGCCTAGCAGGCACCCTCTTCCTTCACCTGGAGCCACATTTGGCCTAATACCTGTCCCTCAGGAGCCTTTTAACTGTGAAGCCTTCCATTTCATAAGCCAATGAAAGCTGCTGTGAGGCTTGTACTTGTAAACAGGTCCCATGTGTGGACTCCACAGAGTCCCTGCTGCCTTTTTCCTCCTTCCCTTTACCCTGGCCTCTCGAGGGAAGTGTACCATTTTGAAGAGATCAAAAGTAAGTTGCTGGGGTGGTTTCACCGGTTTGGGGCTCTCGTTGGCATGATGAAATAGCTTTGGAACTGGATCAAGGTGGTGGTTGCTGAGTATCGTGAGTAAACTAAAGGTCACTTTAAAGGGGCTAGTTTTATGCTGCTGCTGCTAAGTCACTTCAGTCGTGTCCGACTCTGTGCGACCCCATAGATGGCAGCCCACCAGGCTCCCCTGTCCCTGGGATTCTCCAGGCAAGAACACTGGAGTGGGTTGCCATTTCCTTGCTAGACCTAAATAAAAACTTAAATTCCTTTTACCACCAAATATTGGCCCCAATTCTCAGGCAAATGGGTTTAGGGGAAATACTGTAAATAAAAGAATGGGGAGCTACTTCGGAGAGAGCAAGGGAGGCTTGCCTTTCTCAGGCTCCAAGGCAGAGGCTAATAGGATAAGGGAAACAGAAAACACAGTTGGCTGCCCTGCATATGCATTCCCTGTGGTGTAGAAAGGGCTGGGCTGGGCATCACTAAGGCACCAGTTTGCCCTCAAGATAAGGTTACTTGAAGGTTTAAATTTTTTTTCCTATTTCCTTTTTTAATTTACTTTTTAATTGGAGGATAATTGCTTTACAATGTTGTGTTAGTTTCTGCTGTACAACATGAATCAACTTTTGTTCATTTCTCAGTTGTGTCTGACCCTATGGATTGCAGCATGCCAGGCTTCCCTGTCCTTCACCATCTCCTGGAGTTTGCTCAAACTCATGTCCATTGAGCCAGTAATGCCATCCAACCATCTCATCCTGTCGTCCCCTTCTCCTCCTGCCCTCAGTCTTTCCCAGCATCAGGGTCTTTTCTAATGTGTCGGCTCTTTGCATCAGGTGGCCAAAGTATTGGAACTTCAGCTTCAATGTCAGTCCTTCCAATGAATATTCAGGATTGATTTCCTTTAGGATGGACTGGTTTGATCTCCTTGCTGTCCAAGAGACTCTCAAGAGTCTTCTCCAGCACCACATTTGAAAAGCATCAATTCCTAGGTGCTCAGCCTTCTTTATAGTCCAGCTCTCTCATCCATGAATCAACTATATGTATACATATATCCCCTCCCTCTTGAACCCCTCTCTCCCCACCCCTACCCTCCAGGTCATTACAGAGCACCAAGCTGAGTTCCCTGAGCTCTGCAGCAGCTTCCCACTAGCTCGCTGTCTTACACATTGTAGTGTATATGTTGATGCTACTCTGTCAATTCATCCCATCCTTCCCTTCCTCCCAGTGTCCACAAGTTTGTTCTCAACATCTGTAATTTCATTATTATAGGACAACAACATTTCTTTTTTGTGAAGAGTTCCTTTGACTGAGTTGGTGATAATTGGTCATTCGAGTTTCCTATACTAAATCACTCATCCCTTAAACAAACATTTCTTGAGTCTGAGAACCAACCCCTAGAAGAGTTCAAAGGCTAAACTATTAAATAAAGAAGGCAGACTTCACAGAAGGATTGCCTTCCACTTCTGCCTTCAGTAGAAGCTTCTGGAGGCATCCTGTACCTGGGTTCAAGTTGCCAGAGAAAATATTAATACAAGGTGCCCATCAAATTTGAATTTCAGATCAAGAAAAAATACTTTTTAAGCCTAAGTATCTATCTCCAGTGCTGTATTTGGCCTATAATTATACTAAAAAAAGAAGTGTTCATTATTTATTTGAATTTCAAATTTAATGGGATGTTCTGCATTTTTATGTGCTAAATCCGATTTCTAGAATTACAGATGACCCAGGCTGCGAGTTTGGAGAATGTATGGTCTCCCCTAGGACATGCGTTCCCCCACTTTAGTCTTCTCCCCTCTGAACATTCAGGCTCCCAAAATGATTGTGCAGCTTCAAGTACCATGAGCCTCAAATTTGTAACAAATGACCAGTGGCTAGTTTTGTTTGTTAATACCCTGCTGGTGGCCACGGTAGCCCTTATAATTTGCACCAGCAGCATCAAACCTTCCAAATGGAGACAAGTTGTTTGTGATAAGATGGAACATGAAAAGGGTGGAGCTCAACCCACTTTGAAGCAGCAACCTAGCTCCATTAAGAAGTGCTTTGTCTTGGCCTCACCCATTTCTGGTGGGAAACTTCCTGGGGAGTTGCTTCAAGGTGGGCCCGCTGGATTTTGTCATTCTCCTCCTGCTTCTGCTCTCCTGTGTTAAGCTTAGGCCATGAGGGCTAGGTGATGGGAAGAAGAAGTCTAGCCACAGTGTGAAGTTCTTATAGATAGGAACTCAACACAGCTTGGTGATGGTCCCCTGCTGAAAGCTGGACAGCCATTCTGAAAGTCCGCTTGCCTCAGCTCAGATTTGGACCCCAGGACAGTAAAACAGAAGGAGATTGCTGTCGACTTCTAACCCCTGCAAATAGCTGACAAGATTGGTAATAGCACCCTCCCACATCATCAAAACCACCATTCAGCCCTGGTGCTTCATGTGCTTGAAGATTGAAGGAGAAAAAAAAAAGGTTTCGCTCTCTTGATGGAACTCACCCCTGAGCGCATCCACCCCTGCAAAGTTCAAAGAAATCTGCTCCAGGCTGGGGCGGCGGTCTTGTCATGGAAGTCTCCCTCGTGGAGGCAGTTGGCCAGACCCCCTGAAACACACAATGCTTTGGCCCTGGCTCAAAAAACACCAACATTCATTGCCGACAACATTCCCACCTACCACCCGTCCCCACCCACCCCTTCCTGGAAAGTGTGATGCAGGGTGGTGGTGGGGGGCGGGGGGGGGTGCCACTCCAACACCACCACCTGGGTCTCCTGAGCAGACCTGGACGCCGGCCCGGAAGCAGCCCTGGCCGGCTGGGTGCACAGACAGCTTCTCCGGGCTGTGTAGGGGGGTGGCCCAGCCTTATTCTCACAGTTTTCACTTCCTGCAGGGCTGTGCAGTCACGTCTGTTGGCTTGGGTCTCTGTGACCTCGGATGATATGGGAAACGGGGGGCTGGTGGGTGAAATTGGGAGGCCGGGCTGTGATATGCCACCATCCGGCTTAGGGTGGGACGCTTTGTCCCCGAAGAGGGAGGGTGACTTCCCACCACACCTAGGCCCAGCACAGCCTTTCCAGGGTCACTGGCCGTCCCCTTCACTCCATGCAGCCCTGAAAATACAGGCCACAGGCTGTGGCCCAGTCGCCGTCAGAGGTAATCCGAACCTGGCGGAGCGGCTAACACTCAGTGCTTTGTCTACTGCTGCAGGAAGTCTTAACTCCCTTTAGGATAGCTGAGTTTTGGAGACCAGTGGAGGAGGGGTGTGGAAAGTATAAAAGCATACTTTCAGAGGTTTGCTCACAAAACAGTGTCGTGCTGAAAACTTCCAGTGATTCCAACGGCACTGACTGAAATCCTACACTCCCATCGATTTTCACTAATCCAGAAATCTCATCAATATGACATGTTTTTCTCAAATGTTTCAAACTGGAAATAGATAGATGGACTCTATCACATCTGCTCAGTCAGACCCAGTGCCCGGTGGCCTCAGCGAGATCCAGAAGGGAGAAGAGTATAAATGAAACCTGACTCACTCAAGGGGGTCCTGGAAAAGAGGACACAAAACGATCACTCACAGAGTAGGAGACCCTGATGATAAGACAGACCTTCCTCCTTTCAGACGCGGAGGAGTCACTGAATTTCCTGCTCGACACAATTCAGATTGCCGAAGTGACGCAGAGAGACTATTCTCAGGTTTTCTCCAGCCAGCCTTTGTGGAGGGTCTTTTATGTGCGTACATGCTAAATCACTTCAGTTGTATCTGACTCTTTGCAACTCTAAGAACTGTAGCCCACCAGGCTCCTCTGTCCATGGGATTCTGCAGGCAAGGATACTGGAGTGGGTTGTCACGCCCCCATCCAGGGGATCTTCCCGACCCAGGGATCAAACCCATGTCTCCTATGTCTCCATTGGCAGGCGAGTTCTTTACCACTATCGCCATCTGGGAAGCCTCTTGTATGTGTCTCTTATCAGGTTTCTCCTCAGCTTGGGGCTCCCTATCTGTCATTCCCCTGCCTAGGAATGCTCCAGCATAGAGGATTTTCAACCCTCAGTGTATCTATCCCTTCCTCAGAAATGTTTCCTAACCACCTCTTTCAACTTTAGCTTAGCTTCTCTCATTTGAATTTGTTATTCTTCTTGTTACTGTTAGAGAACTTACCACAAATGGTATTTTCACATTTAATTGTGTGATGATATATTTACCATAGAGCTTCTTCCTAAGCTAAAATCTCTGTAAAAGCAATGTTATGGGTTGAGTTGTGTTGTTGTTGTTATCGTTGTCATTATTATTAATTATTATAATAACAATTTTCATTATTATGATGTCAAATAATAATTATTATTATTGTTATCATTGAGCAATGGCCCCCCAAATATGTTCTGTCCGATTTCTTGGAACATGTGAGCACTACCTGACAAAAGGAACTTTGTAGGTGTGATTAGTGGGAAAAAAGTGAAAGTGTTAGTTGCTCAGTCATATCTGACTCTTTGCAACTCCATTGACTGTAGCCCACCGTATTCCTCTGTTCATGGAATTCTCCAAGCAAGAATATTGGAGTGGATAGCCATGCCCTTCTCCAAGGGATTCCTGATCCAGGGAATAAACCAGGTCTCTTGCACTGCAGGTGATTTCTTTACTATCTGAGCCATTAAAGATCTTGCAATGGGGAGATTTTCCTGGGTTATCTGGTTTGGCTCAATGTTATCACAAGGATTCATATAAGTCAAAGAGGAGAGGCAGGGTCAGATGTGGTAATGGAAACAGAGGTTGGCATGCTGGGATTGCTGGCATTGAACATGAAGAAAGGGGCCACAAGCCAGGGGATGCAGGCGACCTCTAAAAGGATTCGTGACCCGTTCACCCCTGGAGCCTCCAGAGGGAACATAGCCCTGTGTCTACCCTGACTTTAGCCCATTGAGGTTCGTGTCTGATTTCTGACCAATAGAACTGCAAGAGAATATATCTGGGTTGTTTTAAACCACTAATTTGACTTATGTGGTAATTTGTTGTAGCTGCAATAGGAGACCAATACAGTTATTATTATTTAACATTTGTATGCTATTGAATCCAAAACTTGACCTGAGGAAGTTATGGACTTCATTCAGTCTTGTCTGGAAACCCAACCTCACCACCAACACTTTCACTTACTTTAGGTCTTCTCTCTTCCTTAAATTTCTTCAGGCTTTCAATTTGCCATTCCTTTTGCCTGAAATGCTCTTCCCCCAGCTCTTCACATGGCTTATTTGAAGCATTTGGGTCTGGAAATAAATGTCACCTCCTCAGAGACGGTCTCTGACCATCCTTCTAAACTTTCCCTCCCCACCCTTCTCTCTCTCATTACCCTATTTTATTTACTTCATAGCCTTCATTACTTTAAAAGAAGGCTTAATTTTTTTAGGATAGCTTTAGATTTACAGAAAAATTCCAAAGATAGAACGAAGAGTTCCCATGCACTCCAGTCCTGGCCCCAGTTCCTGTATTATTAACAGCTTACACTAGTGTAGGACATTTGTCATGATAAATGGACCAGTATCAATACATCTTAACCTAATGTCCTTTTTCTGTTCCAGGATTCCATCCAGGACACCACAGTACATTTAGTTTTCTCTTCTTGGCTGCGATAATGTTTTTGATGACCTTGACAGTTTTGAGGAGTACATGTCAGGTATTATGTAGAATGTTCCTCCATTGAGATCTCTCTGAAGCCTTTCTCATGGTTATTCTGGGGTTCTGGATTTTGGGGGAGAAAGACCACAGAGGTAAGTCCCATTTTTGTCACATTATGACTTACGATCTAGTTTGATTTATGCCCAAACACTTCAAAAAATATTTTAAAATTTTATTTATGGCTGCACTGGGTCTTCGTTGCTTTGCTCCGGCTTGCAGTTGCAGCGAGCGGTTGCAGTGCATAAACTTCTTATTGCCGTGGCTTCTCTTGTTGCAGAGCATGGGCTCTAGGTGCACAGGCTTCAGTAGTTGTGTGTGGGCTTACTTGCTCCAACGGATCCCCAGCCAGGAACTGAACCCATGTCTCCTGCATTGGCAGGTGGATCTTAGCTACTGCGCCACTAGGGTAGGTCTGGTTTGATTTAGGAATGTTGATGTTGACCTTGGTCACCTGGCTGATGTAGTGCTTGTCAAGTTCTCTATAAAATTACTCATTTCCCTTCATTTTGATAGGAATGGAAGGAAGTCAACACACACAGTCCACACTGAAGGAATGGAGAGTCAAGCCCTTGTTATTTTTTAAGTTGTTGTATTTATTTGTTCAATTATGTGTTTTGGATGACTCTATTTCTAGGCTAATTCATAGCCACACTCAGCTGCCTCTTTAACTTGCTGCTTCCAGGCAGATGTAGGAATGTCAGAGGCCTATTTTCCTGTTTCCCTCCTCACAATGAAACAGAAGGAAGTCTGGTATGTTTGGGGGGAAGGCGTTTGCTTTGCTCACAGGAGAGATAGACACAGTTGTTCTATTGTTTCCTTCTTTCTGCCTTGAAAGTGGAATCCTGGAGTTGCCGTGGCCGTCTTGTGACTATGAATGACAGGCATGGTGGCAAAGTCAACATGCTAAAGATGCCAGAGCAGAGAAATAGAAAAAGCTTGGGCCTTGGATGACAACTGATGCCAACCACTGCTTATCTTGGATTTCCTGTTATGTGAGGGGAGTTTAAGCCACACCTAGTGGGGTTTCCAATTATTGTTCAAAATGTTCTTAACTGATAAGGTAATTCTTTCATATCTTTTTCTAAAGGTAAAGTTCTTTAAGGGAGGACAAAGACCTTGTCTGTCTTACTCATCTTTATGTTTCCAGGGGTTGAATTAGGGTAGATCCTCAGTGTCTTTGGGCTGTATGAAAAGATGATGATAGTTTAGGGGAGAGGTAGGATCTCAGGGATATTTCTTTTAAGAATTAGAGAGACTAGAAAATAGTTGTAGGATAGTGAGAAGGCACCAGAAGAGAGAGGGAGATGGAAGGTATAAAGGCAAGAAAGGGAGAAGATAACTCATAAAGGATGGTCTCAGAAAAGGGAGAGGGGATGGGTTGCCATTCCCTGATGGAAGTGTGTGTTGGATTATGAAAGGTCAAAAAAAAAAAAAAAATCAGAGCGGCTCTTAATCTCTTCAATCTGGGTGCATCTGAGAATCAGCCAGGAAGCTATGGAGACTCTCCCTGCAAAAAAAGTATGTAGTCATACGGTAGTCATTACATTTATTTTCATGAGGTTCATGGATGCTGTCCCCCCATTCACCCATGGCTCCCTAACTTGAATTTCAGTACCAGTACAATTAAAAATAAAATGAGAAAAATTGACATCAGGTTATCAACTTTTGGGGACTTCCCAGGTTGTGCTAGTGGTGAAGAGCCTACCTGCCAATGCAGGAGACTTAGGAGATGTGGGTTCGATCCCTGGTCAGGAAGATCCCCTGGAGGAGGGCATGGCAACCCACTCCAGTGTTCTTGCCTGAAGAACCCCATGGACAGAGGAACCTGATGGGCTACAGTCCATAGAGTCACAGAGTCAGACACCACTGAAGCAACTTAGCACTGCATGCATCAACTTTTTAATTTAATCAATTTAATTTTGGCTGTGCTGGTTCGTCATTGCTGCACACTGGCTTTCTCTAGTTGCTGAGAGCGAGTGGGAGCTACTCTCTAGTTGCAGTGTACAGGTTTCTCATTGTTGTGGCTTCTCTTGTTGCAGAGCATGGGCTCCAGAGCCCATGGGCTTTTAGTTGCCCTGTGGCATATGGAAATTTCCCAGACCAATGTCCCCTGCATTGGCAGCAGATTTTTTAACTACCAGGAAAGTCCCAGGTTGTGTGTGCTTGTCCTTAATCATGTTCAACTTTTTGTGACCCCATGGACTGTAGCCCACCAGGCTCCTCTGTCCATGGGATTTTTCAGACAAGAATATTGGAGAGTGTTGCCATTTCCTTCTCCAGGGGATCTTCCTGACCCAGGGATTGAACCCATATCTCCTGAGCCATCAGGGACATTCTAGGTTATCAACTTCTAATTGTCCTAACTAAAGATATTAAAAAATGAAACAGTTGCAATCTCTGTCTTTTCATTAAAGAGTGGTTATTTTAGGTTCAAAAAGGCAAGAAGGAGCTGATCTCAAATGGTATAGTACTTATTATCTATATTGAATAAGTTTAACATCACAGATAACTTACTGCATTTTCCTTAAAAGAACCATAATGTAGGTTTATGGTCAAACGATCTGAGCTCAGCCCTGCCTCTTATGTGTTGCGTGATATTGGGGAAGTTTCTAAACCCTTCTAAGCTTCAGTTTCTTTAGCAGCAAAAGAGGAGAAAACAGAACCTAACTCATAGAGTTGTGGTGAGAATTAAATAAGATCACGTCAGTGAACCCATCCTAACACCCAAGGATAGCCAGTTAGCTTTTAGGGAAGGATCTTTCTAAATATGGAGGTAAAAATGATTATATTAATAGATATAGCTAGAAACATACATAACCACACACACAAACCAGATGCTTGTGTGTATCTCTTTATACTCAGCTTTCTCCCCCTCTTAAGAATAGACCGTGAACATCTTTCTGGTCACTACATATTCTATGACATTATTCTGAGTGGTTACATGGTAGTCTATAAAATGATGTAGCTTCATTTATCTAGCTGATCTTGTTGGACATTTAATTTGTAGGAATGCCTTGTTTTATTTTGCTTCACTTTATTGAGCTTCACAGATTTTTTTTTTCAAATTAAAGTTTTTTGGAAACCTTGCATCAAAGTTGATCAATGCCATTTTTCCAACAGCATTTTCTCATGTCCTGTCTCTATGTTATGTTTTGGTAATTCTCACAATATTTGAAAATTTTTCATTGCTGTATTTGTTATGGTCATTTGTGATTAGTGATCTTCGTTGCTATTGCAAAAAGATATCTCGCTAAAGGCTCAGATGATGGCTAGAAAATTTCAGCAATAAGATGTTTTCTAATTAAAGTGTGTACATTGTTTTTTACAACACAGTGCTGTTGCACATGTAATAGACTACAGTATAGTGCAAACATAGCTTTTATATGCACCAGGAAACCAAAAAATTCATGAGACTTACTTTATCGCAATATTTGCTTTATTGTGGTGGTCTGGAACTGACCCTACAATATCTATGAGATGTGTCTTTATTTGCAACTTTTAGCAAAGATAAACAACCCTGCGGTAACCCTCTTTCTAACTAAAGTTTCTTATAGTCATGATTGTTTCCTAGAAAACAATTACTAAGTTTAAAAATGTTATATCAAAGATATATACTGTTTAAATTCATTTGTTTTATAAAGCCACATTGACCTCTAAAAATTTTGTGCTAATCTAAAATTGAAGAAAGTAGGGAAAACCACTAGACCATTCAGGTATAACCTAAATCAAATCCCTTGCAATTATACAGTGGAAGTGACAAATAGATTCAAGAGATTAGATCTGATAGATCTAAGCAGGCACTTCAGTTCTAGAGTGCCTGAAGAACTATGGATGGAGGTTTGTGACATTGTACAGGAGGCAGCAATCAAACCATCCCCAAGAAAAAAATGCAAAAGGGCAAAATGATTGTCTGAGGAGGCCTTACAAATAGTTGAGAAAAGAAGAGAAGCAAAAGGCAAAGGAGAAAAGGAAAGATATACCCATTTGAATGCAGAGTTCCAAAGAATAGCAAGGAGAGATAAGAAAGCCTTCCTCAGTGATCATGCAAAGAAATAGAGGAAAACAACAGAGTAGGAAAGACTAGAGATCTCTTCAAGAAAATTAGAGATACCAAGGGAACAGTATATGCAAAGATGGGCTTGATAAAGGACAGAAATGGTATGGACCTAACAGAAACATAAGATATTAAGAAGAGGTGGCAAGAATACACAGAAGAACTATACAAAACAGATATTCATGACCCAGACAATGATGGTGTGATCACTCACCTAGAGTCAGGCATCCTGGAATGCAAAGTCAAGCGGGCCTTAGGAAGCATCGTTAATGAACAAAGCTAGTGGAGGTGATGGAAGTCCAGTAGAGCTATTTCAAATCCTAAAAGATGATGCTGTGAAAGTGCTACACTCAATATGCCAGCAAATCTGGAAAACTCAGCAATGGCCACAGGACTGGAAAAGGTCAGTTTTCATTCCAACATTACTTTACCAACAAAGGTCCGTCTAGTCAAAGCTATAGTTTTTCCAGTAGTCATGTATGGATGTGAGAGTTGGACTATAAAGAAAGTTGAGCACCAAAGAATTGATGCTTTTGAATTGTGGTGTTGGAGAAAACTCTTGAGAGTCTCTTGGACTGCAAGGAGAGCCAACCAGTCCATCCTAAAGGAAATCAGTCCTGAATAGTCATTGGAAGGACTGATGCTGAAGCTGAAACTCCAATACTTTGGCCACCTGATGTGAAGAACCAACTCATTTGAAAAGACTCTGATGCTGGGAAACATTGAAGGTGGGAGGAGAAGGGGACAACAGAGGAAGAGATGGTTGGATGGCATCACCAACTGGATGGACATGAGTTTTAATAGGCTCTGGGAGTTGGTGATGGACAGGGAGGCCTGGCGTGCTGCAATCCATGGGGTTGCAAAGAATCAGACATGACTGAGCGACTGAACTGAACTGATACTTCTTATAACAATCTGTAAAAGTGCCTATTTCTGAACTCTCTCATAGTACTATATATTTTCCTCTTCTAAATTTTTTCTTTTTTTGAAGAAGAAATATCGTATCTATTATTTTAATTTATATTAATGTGATTACCAGTAAAAATCAATGTTTTCAAATGTTTATTGACTATTAATTGTTTTGTGAATTTGCTATTGTATCTTTCACATATTTTAGAAATATTTTCATTTTCTTATTGACTAGTAGAAATTCTTTATATAATAATGCTAATCTTTTGTCATTCAATTATATGGCAAAGGTCTAGGTCATTTATGTTCCTGAAACGTAAAGAGAATACAATGAATGACTTTGACCATTACCTGGGACTTTGAATTGGGAAGGGGAGCTTGGTGGAAAGTCAAGGGGTTATGACCTTCTGAAGTGGTGCTCATCTCTGACCTTGAAATTCTAACTGTAGAGGGCAGTGAATAAACCAGATCAGAGCTGATGGCTGGGTAATTGGGAGAGGTGGTCCAAAGACCTAAAGATGGCCTTGAGTACTGACAATAATCTTGTCCTTTCATAGAATTGGAATCTTTAAGTCAATTCCTTGGGGTCTGATCAAAGAATTTTAGATCCACAAACAGCTGTCATTGACTGAGAAGACCACAGGACTTTAACATTGCTCTTGTTTCTTATGTCAGTAGCATCTTCCTTCTGAAATGGTTCCCTTTCTGCTTATTCACATGGTATAACATTCCTTATAGCCCTAGGAAGCATATTGGCTATTAAAAACAATATATTCTGTAATTATGACCTTTTGCAGAAATGCATAAAAACAACCATGCAGGTGCCAGGCCCTTAATTAGTATTTGTCACACTGAATGAAATGAAACTTCTCAAAATATCACAAAGCTACAATTCTGATATGAAATAGCAAGTTTTTCTTTAAAAAAAAAAAACTTTTCAGAATGTAGGCAAAATGTGTCAATAATTGACTTTGCTTTTAGAATGTGGTCAAAGAGTTTATGGCATGCTTTATCTTTTCTCTTTCCTTCTTGTTTAAACCTTAGGTTGGTATTTCCAATACTGCCTGCCACTTCAGCAGAAAGTGGAAACCCATTTCTATCCATAGCTGCTGATCTTGCTGAGTTTGGTCCCCTCCCAACATGCTGCTGCTGCTAGGTTGGGAGGGGACCAAACTCAGCAAGTTCAGCAGCTATGGATAGAAATGGGTTTCCACTTTCTGCTGCAGTGGCAGGCAGTATTGGAAGTATTTACCTTTCTTTCAGTTTTATGAAGCTAAGTGTTTTAAGTTACCTGGATATTTGCATAACACACATTGTCCTGGATTTGTTTGAGGGATTGTAAAGTAAATAGTTTCTTTGGCTTTAAACTTATGTGGCACTAAAGACGTGGAAATTAGGGTTGGCTCAGGAGACAGATTAGACTAGGTATTATAAATACCCAAGTATGTCCCTGCCTGGATTAGGGTCTGCTATTATAGACTTCAAGACTTTCTGATTAAAGCTAGGAATACTATGTTGAATATGTAACTTTCCATTGGTGCTGCTACTTTCTGCCAAGCCATAGTTCATGACAAATTTTTGCCTGTCCTCAAGCTTATGAGAGGAGCCAAGACTTATAGAATACCCTTTTTCATATATTTGGTGCCAGGTACCACTTTTCATATTAACTCACTCAATCCTGATAACAAAGCAATAAGATAGGTTGTATGAGGGCAATGACAGTTGCTGTAACAAAGAAACCCTAACATTTTATTGGCTTAATTTAAGAGATGGTTATTTCTTATCCCATAAACTCATCTGCAGGTATCTGATAAGGAGGTTCAGGGACCCAAACTTCTTTACTCTAATAGCTTTCCAATACCCTAAGAGCCCTCAAATCCTTCTCTTTTCAGCTAGCAACTAGAGAACAAAAAAGGAGAATTTTTTTGTTTTTAACTGATGAGGCCTGAAAGCAGTGTACATTTTCTGCTATGACATTTGCCAGAGCTCAGACATATGGCCTCATCTAACTGCTAATATTTAAGAAATATGGTCTAGCTGGATTTCCAGGTAAAAGAGGAAATGGTCTCGGTGAACTATGTATCTGCCAGTAAGGTTACCAAATAACCTTACTCACCTAACCCCTTTTCCCACACAGACGACACACTCGTCCCCTCCCCAGAGGAGATGACCCAATGTCCTTTACAGCCATTACATTCAGCTAAAACTTCAGGATCTCTGGGTGGAATGGGGACTTTTCCCATCAAGATGGAGTGTTTGCCTCATTGTCCATCAACCTCTGACTTGAAAGGAGAAGCTGCTGTCTCTGCCCCATTCATATGCCATGTAAAGTGTTGGGCAAGAATGAGATAAAGTAATACACATGCCCGCTTGAAAGGGAAAGAGTGGGAGATACACAGCACACATCCCTGGTGATGGTGGAGTCCTGACGTGAGCACCTTATGTGGTGGCCCCTTCCTGGGTGTAAGAGTAAGTTCCTTGGCTTCACCCTTCTTATCATACCCTTCCCTGTCCTTTGCTCTCTGTGGTCCACATCTGCTCTCTGGAAGGCTCTTCCTCAACTGTTACCCTCCATGGCCAACCAGTAGGAACCTATGGGATATTGGGGGGCCCATCCTCTCTGAGGACTGCATGGCTTTTGAAGCCCACTTCCTGCTTGAACAAGTTTGGAGACTCAAGGATTGCTTCAAGGCCCTCACTGTCAAAGACCTTTAAATTTAGGCTCATTTTTTCACTGACAATGTTATTCCCTAAAAACTTAGAAACCTCCAATCTTTGCTTCTCAATAATTCCATGATCAGAAGTTCATACGAAAGTTTTTTCCCATATAGAATTTTTCAAGTTTCATGTTTCTTTGCTTCTTCATTAATGCCTTTCTCTTGAGTGGTTATCTTGAGAGTATCTGAGACAATAGGCAAATGGGAAAATCACACTCTTACTCAGATCTTTGTCAGTAGGTGTGAGTCACAAAGGGCCTTTGCCTTTCAGATAATCTTACTATATGGAATCCAAACGTAGTAGGCTTTTATATCCCTTGGGATCCTGTATTTCTGGATTCTCAAGCCTCTTTCTCTTCTTTCAAAAATTGGCTAGTCATTCCTGAACATACCTCTTTCCTGTAATTCACTGTTAAGAGCAGAGTTGTGCAAGTAGCTGCCACCTTAATCTTGGGCCCTGGATGCCTCACTCACCTCATCCTAGTCCCTGCCCTGGGAAGGGTCAACACACCCTATTACTCTGACTCTTCCCAACCACTTCCCCTGAAACTAAAGGCTTAGCAGACATGCTGTCTGCCGCTGAAGGCAGCATTTTATAAAACACGTCTCCTTCTTTCCAGTCTATTATGTCACTTTCCTCACCAATTACCACTCAACTGCTAAGTCAATACATTATTATTTTAGGTTTTTATTGTGTGAGTACTCCGCTTCTAGGTACCAATGGTGCCTTGCTTGGCACAGGTCTAGGTGCTATAACAAGCCGTGGCATTTCAGTAGCTTAATCCAATAAAAGTTATTTCTTCTCACGTCAAGCCAGTGTAGGCATTCTCTACATGGTGCTTCAGGGCCTCAGGCTACTGCCATTCGGAGTCCTGCCATGCCCTGGGGGCAAGGAATCCTCAGCTTCCAGGCGGTAGATCAGTAGAGACACAGAGGATCATCCATGGAGGGTTTTAATGTCCAATCCTGGGAGTTCAGTTCTGTCCACATTCCGCCAGACAGAACTCAGTCATGTCCACATCTAATACAAAGGGAGCCAAGGGCTATCATCTACAGTCACATGCTCAGTGAGAAGGATCAGGCTCTGATGAACACAGAACAAACACATACAGCACCAGAACTGAGCCACCAACCAGGTCGTCCTTTGTGTCTTCATAGCATGATGATCTCCATGAAGTACAGATGTCCTTACAGAGGTCCAAGTGCTTGATCACACCTGAGAGTGAGAGTACAGAGTAAGGTTTTGGGTATGTGTGTGTGTGTTTTGTTTAATGGTAATTTACCGCCACCATTTCTTAGGGGCAGTTTCTATAAAGATAGAGACTAAGGTAAACTCGACATGTACCTTCCACCTCCACTTTTTGTCTCTGAAGATGGCTCAAGGGTTCCTCCCCCTACCATTGATGTGTCTGATGCCAGGGAGCTGGGACTGATAGACCATAGGGAAGGTGTGTCTGGATGGGAGCACATCAAACTAAGGGGTTGGGCAGCCATCCCTTTAGAAATGCTGAGTGGTGGTGTTTTCCCCCACAGCAGGGCTTGAGTATATGTAGTTTGGAGGAGTGATCCAGAAGGTACAATCAAGGAAGTAGGAAAGGTAAGTCAGGGCAGAGAGAAATCCCCAAAGCAGGTTACTGTCAGGGAAAAAGGCACTCAGTTCCAGTGGGGACCTTCTGAGAAACAAGGTGGAACAAGCTCAGCACGGTAGCCCTGAAATCAAGGAGGCTGGGGCATTTCCCCAATAAGTCCCATTTGTGTCACTGACAGTTGGCCCCAGAGCGCTAAACAGCCTCTCCCCCATCTATGGGTTGTGTTTACAAACAGTCTAGTGAGCTCCTATGACAGGCATGAACAAAGACCTCTCTAGGCACTTGAGAGGCAAAGTGGTCGGCTGGCCCAGGAGCTGTCCACAGCTGCGGGGGAACTCAGGTGGGCCAGGGAAACTGAGGCACCTGCTACAGGTGGGAAGAGGCACAAGCAGTGAGAAATCAGGACCCTGACATACCACAGCCTCTGAAAACCCACCTAGCAGACATCAAATACTGTCTCTCTCTTTTGGGTGGAACCAAGCTCTGCCTTCCTCATGTACTAACTCGTATTAGCAGCCAGCACTGACTGAATATTCATCAGGTGCCAGGAACTATAAAAGGGCTTGACATAAGTCATCTTATTTTAATATTCATTGACCATCTTCCATGTTCCATGGGAGAAGCAAGAGCAAGTAAGACTTACTCCCTGCCCCTAATTTAAACTCTGGCAGGAAGGCAAATCTTGGCAAAACCCAAGATTTTGCACAGCAAAGGCTATAACAACAGCAGAAGGGTTACAAATAATGATGAAGTTTCTGAAGTATGAAACTAACTTCCAAATGGTGGATCAGGAGTTCTTGAGGAAGAAGGAGGCATTTGCCTACCCTGGAAGGATGGGCATATTCAGGGAAGTGCATATGTGGACAAAGCTACAGAGTGTTTGGGAAGGTGGAGGGGAAGGAGCCAGGACGAAGGGTGAAAAGGAGGACAACACGGGCATTGCCAGGAAGCTGTCGCAATACGATCATACCCAGGAGTGAGACAAATCCCTAATCCAGATGTGATGTGAAGGTTGGAGGAAGCCAGATCAAGCGTGAAACTGGCGGATGGAGAACATATCCAGTGGAAAGCATGTGGGAGAGAAGTTTGGGGGAGGAGCGAGATACAGTAGAGTGGAGGCAAGTGATTCATTCAGGAACAGTGCTGCGATTGCTAAGTGTCTGCAGCGGTCCGTTCAGTCGCTCATACCCTTCGTTCATTGTTTTCATGTATTCAACAAGTATTTATTGAACACCCACGGTTTCAGATACCTGTTTAAATAATGGGTATACAGTAAAAAACCTCTGACATCATGGAGCAGACACAGACAATATCATAGAAATAAAATATCTGGCATGTCAGATCATAGGTGGTATGGAGACTAAGTTGGGAGAAGCAGGGGGGCAACGGGAGTGCTCTCTGGAGAGAAAGGTTGGTATTTTAGAAAGAGTGGTCAGGGGTGGTCTCCATAGGAAGAGAGACATTTGAACAAAGACCTGAAAGAACAGGAGTGAGCCACGTGGCTCCCTGAAGAAAGAGTGCAAGGGCAAAGACCCCAGGTGGGAATAAGCCTTACGTGGCCCAGAAACAGTAGGGAGAACAAATAAGGCTGAGCAGAGTGAGTGAAGTGCATAATGGTGTTGAGGTCAGAGAGAAGAAGGCAGACCAGATGGTAAAGGTCATTGGTCTTCAATGGGGTAGTACCATCTCATAATTAATGTTTTTTGAAATTCATGGAGATGTTTTCGACGTACAGTGTAGTTGAGCCTGAATGTTAAAACACATATTTTCTTACAGAGTACTTTCTCTGAATTTGTGCCTTATTTATTTACAGTGAAAAATACTTGACATATGATATTATGTCAGTTTAAGGTGTACTCATAAGTGATTGGATATTTACATACATTATGAAATACTTTCTGTGTTAAGTCTAGTAACCATATGAAGTCTGTAACTCCATACAAAATTCTTACAATATTATTGACCATGTTCCTTATGGTTTATTCCAATTCCCAAGGCTTATTTACTTTTTAACTGGAAGTTTGTACCTTTTAATCCCCTTCTCCTATTTCATCCTCACCCCATCTCTCTGGCTGGCAACCATGAATATTTTCTTCTTCATTGACAAGTCTGTTTTTGTTTTCTTTGTTTTGTGTTTTAGATTCCACTTATGAGTGAGTCCATATGGTATCTATCTTTCTCCAGCTGCCTTATTTCACCTAGAGTACTACCCTCTAGGTCCATTCATGTTATTGCAAATGGCAAGATTATTTTTACAGTTGAGTGATATTTTATTTTGTGTTTGTGTGTATATGTATAAAATATCAAGTCAAAATGGAATAAAAGTTCACCCTTATTTGCAACCATAAAATTATTAGAGTAACTATTCAGATCTTAAACTGAGATTTCTTCTAGTCCAGCCTAAGTATAAGACTGTAGCATCTCTAGGTCAAACAGTATGTTTAACCTCTGAATCTGTAGGGCATTACATCTAGGAGATATTTGCAGGATGAATATTTGTTAAATGAATGCATTCTAATATATTTTTTAGGATATTTTTATTAGGTATATTTTTAATGTGGTATAATCACATATCCATTTCATTTATTTCCTAATTTTTACTTACTATTTTATAATTATATATATATTTCATTAATTATCATTTTATGACTGCATTGTCTACTATATGGATGAACTGTAGTTCTATTTTCTACCTCTTCATTATTCAACATTAAGACTCTTTCAGTCTATCAAAATAATAAATAAAACATCAACAAACTTTTTTTCTTAACGAGCTCTTTAACTGTTTTAGATTATTCCAGTGGGGTGATAAGATTTCTTGATCAAAGGTTATGATAGTCAGAATATTTACCCATATCTGTTTCTCTACTTCTTTTGCACAAGTAGGAAACCTTATTTCTTAGCCTACTTATTTCTAGTTCTGGCCAATGAAAGGTGAAGGGAAGTGAATACTACCTCACTACCAATCTGAGATAGTAAATTGAGTGAGTAAGATGTAAATCTTTGTTATGATAATCTACTGGGATTGTAGAGTTAATTTGTTATCACAGCTAACCTAGTTTATCCTGATGATTACATAGACTTTGAACCTTATTATGGATTAGAGTGTACATTGGAAAATTGCACAATGGTGTAGGTACCAGAATGAAGCAGGGCAAAGGCTAATAGAGTTTTGCCAAGAGAATGCACTGGTCATAGAAAACACCCTTTTCCAACGACACAAGAGAAGACTCTACATATGGACATCACCAGATGGTCAACCCTGAAATCAGATTACATTCTTTGCAGCTAAAGATGGAGAAGCTCTATAGAGTCAGCAAAAACAAGACTGGGAGCTGACTGTGGCTCAGACCATGAACTCCTTATTGCCAAATTCAGACTTAAATTGAAGAAAGTAGGGGAAACCACTAGACCACTCAGGTATGATCTAAATCAAATCCCTTATGATTATACAGTGGAAGTGAGAAATAGATTTAAGGGACTAATTCTGATAGAGTGCGTGATGAACTATGGACAGAGGTTTGTGACATTGTACAGGAGACAGGGAGCAAGACCATCCCCATGGAAAAGAAATGCAAAAGAGCAAAATGGCTGTCTGGGGAGGCCTTACAAATAGCTGTGAAAAGAAGGGAAGCGAAAAGCAAAGGAGAAAGAGAAAGATATAAGCATCTGAATGCAGAGTTCCAAAGAATAGCAAAGAGAGATAAGAAAGCCTTCCTCAATGATCAATGCAAAGAAATAGAGACAAACAACAGAATGGGAAAGACTAGAGATCTCTTCAAGAAAATTAGAGATACCAAGGGAACATTTCATGCAAAGATGGGCCCGATAAAGGACAGAAATGGTATGGACCTAACAGAAGCAGAAGATATTAAGAAGAGGTGGCAAGAATACACAGAAGAACTGTACAAAAAAGATCTTCATGACCAAGATAATCATGATGGTGTGATCACTCACCTAGAGCCAGACATCCTGGAATGTGAAGTCAAGTGGGCCTTAGAAAGCATCACTACGAACAAAGCTAGTGGAGGTGATGGAATTCCAGTTGAGCTATTTCAAATCCTGAAAGATGATGCTGTGAAAGTGCTGCACTCAATATGCCTGCAAATTTGGAAAACTCAGCAGTGGCCACAGGACTGGAAAAGGTCCGTTTTCATTCCAATCCCAAAGAAAGGCAATGCCAAAGAATGCTCAAACTACCACACAATTGCACTCATCTCACATGCTAGTAAAGTAATGCTTAAAATTCTCCAAGCCAGGCTTCAGCAATACATGAACCATGAACTTCCAAATGTTCAAGCAGGTTTTAGAAAAGGCAGAGGAACCAGAGATCAAATTGCCAACATCTGCTGGATCATGGAAAAAGCAAGAGAGTTCCAGAGAAACATCTATTTCTGCTTTATTGACTATGCCAAAGCCTTTGACAGTATGGATCACAATAAACTGTGGAAAATTCTGAAAGAGATGGGAATCCCAGACCACCTAACCTGCCTCTTGAGAAATCTGTATCCAGGTCAGGAAGCAACAGATAGAACTGGACATGGAACAACAGACTGGTTCCAAATAGGAAAAGGAGTACTTCAAGACTGTATATTGTCACCCTGCTTATTTAACTTATATGCAGAGTACATCATGAGAAATGCTGGGCTGGAAGAAGCACAAGCTGGAATCAAAATTACCAGGAGAAATATCAATAACCTCAGCTATGCAGATGACACCACCCTTATGGGAGAAAGTGAAGAGGAGCTAAAAAGCCTCTTGATGAAAGTGAAAGTAGAGAGTGAAAAAGTTGGCTTAAGGCTCAACATTCAGAAAATGAGGATCATGGCATCTGGTCCCATCACTTCATGGGAAATCGATGGGGAAACAGTGGAAACAGTGTCAGACTTTATTTTTGGGGGGTCCAAAATCACTGCAGATGGTGACTGCAGTCATGAAATTAAAAGACGCTTACTCCTTGGAAGAAAAGTCATGACCAACCTAGACAGCATATTAAAAAGCAGAGACATTACTTTGCCAACAAAGGTCCATCTAGTCAAGGCTATGGTTTTTCCAGTGGTCATGTAGGGATGTGAGAATTGGACTGTGAAGAAAGCTGAGCGCCAAAGAATTGATGCTTTTGAACTGTGGTTTTGGAGAAGACTCTTGTGAGTCCCTTGGACTGCAAAGAAATCCAACCAGTCCATCCTAAAGGAAACCAGTCTTGGGTATTCATTGGAAGGACTGATGCTGAGGCTGAATCTCCAATACTTTAGCCACCTCATGTGAAGAGCTGACTCACTGGAAAAGACTTTGATGCTGGGAGGGATTGGGGGCAGGAGGAGAAGGGGACGACAGAGGATGAGATGGCTGGATGGCATCACCAACTCAATGGACATGAGTTTGGGTGAACTCTGGGAGTTGGTGATGGACAGGGAGGCCTGGCGTGCTGCGAATCATGGGGTTGCAAAGAGTCAGACACAACTGAGTGACTAAAGTGACTGACTGAACTGTAGGTACCCAATAGACATCTATTAAATAAATCAATGAGATTAATAATATGTGAAAATACCAGTTCCACTGTTTTATCAATAGCAATGAATTTACTATTTGATTTTTCTTGCCAATTAGTTGGCAAAAGTATCATCTTGGCCAACAAGAAATTTGCCAATTTCTTTGCTTATTGAAAAGGTTGAACATTTTTTTCATTTCTTAGCCATTTCCTCTTTTGAGCCTTATTTGTTTAAGAATCTTTCATTCATTTTTCAATAACTATTCATTGAATGCCTTCACCATTCTGGATATTGGGGCTATCATGGTGAATAGCATTGCTATCATAGAACTTTTATTCTAGAGGGGAGAAAAATGACATGTAAACAAATGCTTAACTATTTTGGGGAATGGTAAGTGCTGTGAAAAATAAAGCAAGGTCAGTGGCTTAAAGAGAGACTAGGTATGTTTTCACGCAAGGTGCTCAAGCAGCATCTTTCTGATAATATCACTTGTGAACCAAGGGGATGAACTAGGAAGTTATTGGGAAGAGGGGTGTTGCAGGCTTTGGGAACAGCACATATGAGAGACTTAAAAGCAGGGACATAACCTGGTACTTTGAGGATGTAGCAAGAAGCCAGTCTGGCTGAAGCAGAGTGAGTGAGGGGAGAGCAGCAGGACATGAGATTGAAAAGGTAACAAGCTGGACCATGTAGGGTCACCTCGGCAATTGTTAGGCCTTTTGACTTTTCTCTGGAGTGATACAGGAACCACTGGAGGGTTTTGAGTTGAGGAATGACATGGCATGACTTACTATTTAAAAAAGATTGCTCTGGCTTCTCTGTGGATGAAGTGATCGAGGGCAAGTAGGAGGACACCAAGTAGGAGGCTATTGCAATATTTTGATGGAAGATGATGATAACTTAGCCTAGGGTGATATCGAGGATAAAGTGAGAAGGGGTCAGATTCTAGATACCTTTTGTAGTAGAGCTAATAGGGCTTGATGATTGATTGGAAGTAGGACTGAGTTAGGGGAAATGAAGCAGTCAACAATGATTGCAAGGTTCTGATTTGAACAAAGAGAAGGAGGCAGTCTACTGTGTTCTTTATTCCTCTTTTGAGCCATATTTGGTATTTTAAATGACTCCAGAAAAAGTCATGTCAGAAATTAAAGGGACAGCATACTGGCATGGGTGTGGTGCTCACTTCCCAGATGTAGGCGGAGGTTGATCGAAAGTGATCACGGTCTTGAGTCAGCTCCCTTCAGCAGTGCGTGGCTCCCATCTTCTCTGGCTCACCTTGCCATATTCCTCTCTCTTCTGGAAACATAGCCTCCTGTGTGGCTGTCTCTGATGGCAGCATCAGGGATTTGTTGACATGCAAGTGAATAAGCCATTGAGGTGAAGAACCACAAGAAAGTGGTGCTCTTATTTCTGAGTAAGGACAAGAAGATCCTCTGGGAGGAGGGCAGGAGATCCTGGTAGGTAATGTAGACCAGGCTGATGATGACTACTTGCCCACGTAGGCAGGGCACCACCGGAGGAGGACTGCCACTACATCCTCTGCGATGCAAACCAGAAGACCGAGGAGAGTGAAAAGAGGATCTGGTACTTATCTTCTGGACCCCTCTGTTAAGAGCAGAATGATCTATGCCAGCTCCAAGAACCCCATCAAGAAGAAGCTGAAGGGGATCAAGCATGAATTACGAGCAAACTGGTATGAGGAAGTCAAGGACTGCTCTACCCTAGCAGAGAAACTGGGTTGGGGTGGAGGGGGGAAGTTCTGTTTCTCTCTGGAGGGCAGCCTTGGTGAGCCCCCTCCAGCTCCCTGCCTGGAGTAGAGGGCAGCCCCAGACCTACCCACTGGGGTTGCAGGCTGCCCCCTTCCTGACCTGAGGGATCTGGGGGATTCCAACTGGGGGAAAACAATCTCTTTATTTAGTCACCAGACAGCCCCCTACCTCGTGGACCTTCCTCATCCTCCCTCCATCCCTGGTGGCCTGGCCTTCCTAAACCACTTTTAATCTTCTGATTCCTCCTGAGGTAAAGCAGATCAAGCGCCTCCTTAGTACTGCAGTTCAGGGAGGGTCTGTATGTTTTCAGAGACATTCTCCTACTCCCCACTTATTTCTCCTTCTTCCCATACTACCACCTTCTAACCACAATAGCAAGGCTGTGCTCATCTCTTTAGTTCTGTGTATAAAGGGAAAGTTGAAGAGATGACCTCACCCCTTGTCCCATGGTTGCAGCCATTCATGGAAGCAGGACCAGGAAGGAACTTTCCGTTAAAACACACATATGTACACGAGTGAGCACACACACAATTTTTTTTTTCCTCAAATGTGATCTGCTTATTGACCATGGCCACAGTGATTGGTTCCGGGTTGGGCATGTGACCTTTGATGATTCACTGACTTTCACTGAATGATTTGGGATGGCTGTTCCTGCTAGAAATGAACAAGGAAGCAAGCTTGGCTCCCTGAGGCTTATAGCAGTCCTCTGGTTCCTTTGATAGAAACTAGCCTTAGAATAAACTTGACATTATGGAAAGCAGAGAAAAGAGATAAAAAGAAAGGTTATTTCTTTGTGTGTTTGACATGGTTGAGTCACTATATCCATCCTCCCCTGAAATCTGTCCAGAGATGTTCAGTTACAGGAGCCAACAAGCCCCCCCTCTCGTGTACATCAGTATGGGCTGTGTTTTCTGTTACTTGCCACCAGGCACCTCCTGCCTGCTTGGAGCAGCTTTCCATGTACATGCTGTCCACAGTTCTCAGGCAGAATGCTCTCACCACCTGGTATCTCAGAACACAGGAAACAGTCACCCCAGAAAATGTGCAAACCTTTTGAGGCTTAGGTTCAGAGAGTTACATCATGTTCTGAGAGAGGAAAGACCACCTTTGGAGAGTACGCCATCCAAAATCCTGGAGGAATGGATCCCAGGAACTGTCAGAGCCAAGAACATCACCTGGCATCAGTTGATCTCAGCTGTTCCCCGAGCACTGAGGGCTGGGCATCCTTCCTGAAACGGAGGGTCTTTTGCAACTTGCTTCTAGATACTGATGTGTTTACGGTCATATCCACCAATTGCCGGAAGCATGGGGTGGAAACTGATTCTGAACGCACAGTCTCCTTGAACACCAACATCCTGCTTCATTATTTGTTTCTGAAAACCTTTTACCAGTTTGTGCTCCTTTCCGGACAGTTTGGGTTCATGATGAACAGGACTACCTGGGCTTCGCTCCTCACTTCCCTGGGGCTGGTGAACCCCAAGGGGTCCCAGGGCTGAGTTCAGCTGGCAGGTAAGGGCCTTACATTTCAGTCCCAGTAAATCCTCTGCTAGGCACTTGAGATCTTCCAGAATTGCTATAGGGTGGACTTCCAGAACCTGTCTCCCCAGTTGTCTTGATTGTCATCAATTTGAAAGGAATTCTAGTCTAGTAACCATAAGCATCAACAACCTGCTGCCAGACTGTTGAGATTTGCATGTTAGATCCACCACCAAGGACTGTGCAAATGACCTTACCTCTCCCTGCTTCAGCTTCCTCCTCTGCAAAATGGAGATAATAAAACCAAACAAAAACACAACTGTCTCTATCTCCTAGACTTACTTGGAGGAGACATGAGTTGCTACAGTCTTTGAACAGTGCCTGGCATCAGTGAATATTAGCTGTTAGGCTGCCTGTAACTTGCTACTAAATAATGACACAGAAACACCAAAGCAAAAACGAGTTGGGAGAGAAGAAACAGAAATGCCTATACGCAAAGACTACCGTTGAATGTCTGACAAAAAAGAGACCGGTTGGGGTGCCTTTCAACAAGGCTCAGTCTTCTCTCTCCAGCCAGGGTGGAGTCTCTGGGCTGGAACCAACAAGAAGGAAGGGGAAGCCCAGCCACCTCCTTCCTGTTGCCGTGGCCAGCAGCCCCTGTGGCTTTTTTTTTTTTTTTTTAATACTGCATTAATATTCCTCCTCATCATAACTACCACTCCTTACTTTAACATTTAAGTTTGCAGAGCTCTTTCATACTTCTCTTTATTCCCCTTCCAAAATGATACTCAAAACAGAACCAGGTAGAATCTATTGTTTTCCTATCTCACCGATGGGGAGAACAGGTCTTAGGCCTGCCATCCAGTTTCAGTAATATTCAGAATATGCAAATATTGTGGGTTCTCTCCCCACGTATGTGTGTATATGTGTATATATATGTATATATATAGATGTAGTGTCCTAGGGCACAGTTTGCAAACAACACACCTACTTGATTTCTCGGAGCTGACTTTTCTGCCCGGTCATTATAAACGTGTTTGATGGATGCCCCCACTGATTGAGAACCTGGGAAATTTATGAAGTTTAATTAGAGGTATACTTTGTGTCAAATGAAAGTGAAACCATTAATCACTCAGTCTTGTCCGATTCTTTCTGACCCCATGGACAGTAGCCTGCCAGACTTCTTTCCATGGAATTTCCCAGGCAGGAATACTGGAATGGGTTGCCATTCCCCTTTCCAGGGGATCTGCCTGACCCAGGGATTGAACCTGGGTCTCTTGCATTGCAGGCAGATTTTTTACCTGCTGAGCCACCAGGGAATTCCTGTGTCAAAGTCACAGTCAGATAAAAACAAAGTACTAAACCTCCTATCTTAGCCCCTAAAAATATTGATAACAGTAAACTGGATAAATGGATACCTGTTAGCTACTCCTCAATCAAATTCCCAGAGTACAGAACTCTATACACACTGACCCTAAATATCACGTGTCTCTTTCTGCCAGGGTTTCTTACTTGCAAGTATTATATTTTTTATTTTAGAAATTTTCTACAATTAAAAACCACATTGCTCTTCTTTTGTTTTAATAATAATAATAATGGCTAATTCATACCGAACATCACATGTGCCGGGTATTGTCTTAAGAACTTCATTAAATCATTTACTTCTCACAGAAGTTCAGTTAGGTAGTCACTATTACTCTTCTCCCTTTACACATACAATCACTGAGGCACAGTTTGCTGCTGCTGCTAAGTCGCTTCAGTCGTGTCCGACTCTGTGTGACCCTATAGATGGCAGCCCACCAGGCTCCCCCATCCCTGGGATTCTCCAGGCAAGAACACTGGAGTGGGTTGCCATTTCCTTCTCCAGTGAATGAAAGTGAAAAGTGAAAGTGAAGTCGCTCAGTCGTGTCCAACCCTCAGCGACCCCATGGACTGCAGCCCACCAAGCTCCTCTGTCCATGGGATTTTCCAGGCAAGAGTACTGGAGTGGGCTGCCATTGCCTTCTCCAGAGGCACAGTTTACCTGCCTCTATTAGGTTTAAACTCAGGTAGTTTGGTTTCAAAACCAACACACTTAACTACTATATTAGTCTACCTGGCCGAGGTAGAATTTTAGTAACACGAGCAAAGCAAAAAAGTGGAAAAAAAAGTTTAAGTATAATTCTAACACTCAGATATAACTACTGTTAACATTTGATGTATATTAACGACTATAAATCAGGCAGGTGGTGAGGTGGAAGGGAAGCATATACCAGAATTATTTGGGGAGTTTTTTAAAAAACATATGCTTAAACTTGTCTCCCCAAGGAAGAAGGGCAAGCATGAGGATTTGGTGGAAAAAATTAGGTGTTACTAAAATAAACAGCCTCCCCTTTTCCCTTCCATGTTCCAAATACCATCCTCCATCCCAGTTGAAAGCCACTGGTGTTTCTTTCCAATCTTTTTTCTCTGCACAGCCACATTTGTACACACAAAAATACACACTTATGAGGGACAAGTCAAAAACAAATGGCTATAAAAAAAAAAATTGCCACGCAGGGCAAGCAAGAGATGCTGGCTCATAGTAAGATAACATTCCTAATTGGCCTGGATTCTTACTGTACCTCCAGGGCACATCAGTGAGACAGAGTTTCCAGGTTGGAACCCGGTAGGCTTTTCGGCGTTAATCGCTCTTCCTGTGAATTTGTTGTTTTGTGATTTGGCAGGTGGAAGCAGCCAAGTTATTTTTCTGCCCAGGTTCTCCCAGGGGCCTAGTACCCTGGGCTGATTTGTGCTTTACCGTTTTCCAGACGCAGCTCCATGCCAGGGCCCTGGATGGCTGCCTGGGCGCAGAGCATTCCCTGTGCAGTCGAGCCCGAGAGCCTGGGGAGAAGAGGTAGGGCGAAGCCAGCAGAATGCCTGGTGTGTTTAGGAAGGAGTGAGAACCTGAGCTCCTAGGGAGAGCAGGAATGCGGTGCTTCCTGTCTCGGCTCTTCACCGTCACCCCTGTGACCCTACGCCCTGGTATCAATTTACTCCCCCGTCCCCTTAGTGGACTGGGTGCTCCTTACAGGCAGGAGGCAGATCTGGTTATTTTGTCTTTCTTCTTCTTTGTATCCTGACTGCCTGGAATGGCACCTGGAACAGAGTAGGAGCAGCAGCTCCTTGTAGGAATGAATTATAGGTGTGACCACAGCCAACATCCAGGGCTGCTCTATGCCTCAAAGGCAGCTTAACAAGACAGTTTCCCATCCAGTCTTCACAACAGCTCCATAAGGGAGAGTCTAGAGCCTATTAACTAGGCAGAGAGAATTTGAATAACTTGCCCAAGGTCACACAGATCTGTGGCTGGCTGCAAGGAAACCGAGGAAGCTGAGCTCCAGAATTCATATTCTCTCTCTCTCTTTTTTTAAATTTATTTATTTGGCTGTGCCAGGTCTTATTTGCCACATGTGGGATTTTTAGCTGTGGCAGGATCTAGTTGCCTGACCAGGGATTGAACCCGGACCCCTTGCATTGGGAGCATGGAGTCTTAGCCACTGGACCACCAGGGAAGTCCCTTGAGTTCAAGTTCTTAATCGCTACCCTGTGCTGCTTCTCCCATGCTTCCCCCTCCTTCATTTCATTGGCCAGTTGTGAACTGTGCACGAATGCTCAGTCGTGTCTGACTCTGCGACCCCATGGACTGTATAATCCGCCAGTTTCCTTTGTCCATGGGATTTTTCCAGGCAAGAATACTAGAGTAGGTTGCCATTCCCTTCTCCAGGGGAATCTTCCCCACCCAGGGATGGAACCCATGTCTTCGTGTCTCCTATATTGGTAGTTGGAGTCTTTACCACTGAGTCGCCTGGGAAGCCCAGAGTGATCACCTAAAGTTTCACTGTAGCCCATCATTCTCCTGACCAAGAAGCTTCAAGGCCGGCCTCCCCAGGGTGGGGTACAGGCTATCTCCTGTTGTCCCTCACTGTACCAGAGGCAGTAGGAATTTGATCCCAGTTCTATTTACTTGCCACGTGACCTTGGACTTGTTACTTGACCTCTCCCAACCTCGTGCTCCTCAACACACAGCGAGGGCAGTTACAGTACCAACTTCATGCTGTGCTCATGAAGGCTTAATAATCATCTGCTGTGGGAACTGCTTGGGCCCTGGCTTTGCAAACTTTTTCTGCAAAAGGCCAGATGGTAAATGTTTTCAGGTTTCTGGCCATACGGTCTCTGTCACAACTACTCAACTCTGCCACTGTTGTGCAAAAGCAGCCAGACAAGAGGAAAAAGAGTGTGGCTGGGTGCCAGTCAAACCTGATTTATGGCCTCTGAAATTTGAATTTCAAATAATTTTTTTGTGTCATGAAATATCTCTCCTAAATCCCCCACCCCCTACAACCATTAAAAAAAAAAAAATAAAACCCTTTCTTAGCTCAGGGAGAGGACAAAAACAGGTGTTGGTCTAGATGTGGTTGCTAACTCCTTCTTTGGAACATTGATACAAAGGATGTCCTTAATAAGTCCAAGAGAAACACTATGAAATAGGAGCACAAAGGAGGAGTTTATTAAGTGCCGAGGCCTTTGACTTGGTGGGGAGGTGTGGATGGAAGAGACAGGCCAAATGTCAGAGGCTGAATCAAGGAACTGACATCTGCTAAGCGCCTAGTCTGGCCAGGTACCACTTTCTATGTATCTTCCCATTCTATCTTCGTGCTGACACTAACCTTCCATCCTATTTACAGAGGAGACAAGTGAGGCTCAGTGAGGTTAAGTAACATGTCCAGAGTTGCACAGCTTTTAAATTTTAGAATTAGGATCTGAACCTAGTTTTTACAGGATACCATAGACTCTGCTTTTTCTTCTATACCATTATGTACCGCACACACACTGAGAATCTACCATGTGTAAGGTGCTGTGCCAGGTCTGGGAAAACAAGGTATAAAAGATTTCACTTTGCCCAGATGAAACGTATGGTATAGTGGGAGACCAGAGATCCAAATAAGTTATAACTCAGGGTGAAAATGCCGATGAGGAGAACACATGGGAGGGGATCAGAGGTGAAGATTCTAACTCACATTCGGGAAGTCAGAGTGGGCTTCCTGGAGGAAGTGATGTCAAAACTGAGACTGCAGGTCAGCAAGGAAAGACCCAGGGAATAATAACAGTGAGCTCCAGTTTCTTGCCTGCTCAACCAGGTTGTCAGTGGGCATTCCCTACCCCTGAGAAACCTGGTTCTGAGATTCATGGCCTTTGAGATTCATGGCCTTTGATGGTCCCTTTCCAAGATGGCCCCTGAGTCTTCTGTCTTGAGGTGTTCTCTGCCTCTACCTCGCTCATCCTGAAATGCTATCATGATTTTGCCCACAGCTCTCCAGAGATAAGACTCAGCCCCTTCTCTATTTTCCTCATTACTTACTTCAGGTAACGCACGAATTGGTGAACCTGACTTAAGATTTTGGTGGAGGGAGGCAGGCATCGTGGGGAGGGTCCCTTTTGGAGCACAAGGTTTCCGCCCTCTCCTGGCCCCCCACTTCCTCCCTGGAGCTGCAAGCAAAATCCTCTCTTTGTCTTGCTGGGAGCGGCCCGCCTACCTCCCGCCCCAAGGATCTCGGTTTTTACTTCTACCAAAGTATTTTCTCAACAAACACAGCTCTACCTTCTGAAGAGGAATTCTGATGAATAAAATGCTCTTCTCTTTACACGTGCATTGTCTCATGTGATCCTCCTAACAAATCTCCAACAGAGCCATCATTGTGCCCATTTTACAGACGGGAAAACTGAATAGCCAGGTGGTGGCACTGAGAGTAAAGAGTAGAACTGTCTGAATCCAAAATCTCCATTCTCATCTACTCTATCCTGCTTTCCAGTACCACTCTGATTGGATCTGGGGAAGAGAGGGGTTGTGAGGGAGGACAAGGAAGATGATTAGATATCAGAAGCTGGGTCTATAGAAAAATATAGATTTCACCAGCGATGCTAGTTTGCAGTGACTTACATCTCCACAGCCTTAGGAAAACTATTTTTCACTCTTGTATTTTTTTTCTGTTTGGAGCGGGAGAATCAGACCTGACTGGCTAAAGTCACCAACACCCTCAAACAGACAAGGCTCCTTTATTAGAGGATTAGAATTGCCCTAACAGGTCAGGGTTATCATGCTCAGTTCGGGGAAACAGCTGTGACCTGGCTGTGGACACCCCAAAATGCTCAGGCCTGGGGCTCATTCCCCTGGCTGGGCCTGAGGACCCTCCTGAAAGCAGTGCTGTTTTTCCCTTATCAGTGAGCAGATGCTAGGGACACAGGGAGAAGAGGAAACGGGAAATGAGAGAGAAAAGGAAGTGGGGGGGACAGTTCTATATGAATACGAGCTATGTTAGGCTTACAGTGAATCCTCATGCTGAAGCCAGAAATGCTAGACCTGTTCACACAGGTGGAGGTTTGGGGCCAGCTCTCCTGAGAGCTTGGTTCCAAGTCTGGAAAATGAAGTTATTATGAGGCCAGTGTCTCAACCCAGGAATCAAGGCCTCATTTCCAGCGAACAGAAGACTTTGGAGACAGAGTCACTAGCAGCACCCGGGTGCTAGAAGCTTTGAACCTCGCCCACGTGTGGGTATGTGAGAGCCGTGTGCCCAGAGGAAAGCCTGACGTGCAGCAGAGAACAGGGAGCCCCGCCTTCAGGAAGTCTTGAGAGAGGAGCAGCAAAAATGTGCTTCCTCTTCCCTCCTCTCTCCAGCCCCGAAGGTCACTGTGGGCTGACAAGCCCTCCCCCTGCACCCTGTGACTTGAACCTGGCTCCCCTCGCCCTACCCCTGCCCTCACTGGCCCCCTCTGCTGCTTCGGGCCCCTCTTTATACTTGTCTCTGTCCTGGCCGGGCTGTCCAGTGTTTGCACCTTTGCTCTGAAAGACAATGGGAGCCAAAGGCCGCTGTTACCATGGCACATGCCCACTGGCCCAGTAGGTCTGCGTCTTCTCATGGCGGGGGGCAGTGTGTGGCTCACGGGGTGGCCCAGGAAGTAGGGGATCCTCTTCAGCATTCAGGGCAAATATGCTCAGAGCAGCGTCCAGTCTGTGGTAACTGCAGGGGGAGCTGTTGGCTGTCACCCTTGCCCCCAGCCCAGCTCTGAGGTACGTGAGAGTGAGTGGACAAATGAATGAGGTGGGGATGGAGGGGACCTTGAAGGTTAAACAGGCTGCTTGGGGCAAGTGCACTACAAAGGCCCAGCAGTAGGAATTAGCAAGGTGTCTTGATAGAAAATGTGAGTGGACCAGAGGAAGACGGTGGAGTGGTCACAGAAGTGGGATCAGGTTACAGATCCTCAGATTGCTTAGGGCTCTTGATTGCCAGCCTAGGCTATTTGAATTTTCTCCTGTAGGCAATGGGGAATTGGCTGATATGACACGATTTTGCTGTCGAGATTTAGACTTGGTACTTAAGTGAACTCTCACCACGTTCAAAAGTACAAGGTTCAGTTTGGTACAAACTTGAGCTCTTGCTCAAGTATTTGAGTTCTATGTTTTTTTCTTTCCTTCCTTTCTCCCTCCCTCTCTTCCTCTCTCCCTCTCACCTTTCCTCCCTCTCTCTTCTCTTTCCTCCCTCCCTGCCCATCTTCCCTCTCACTCTCACTTTCTCTCCTTGCATTTCCCCAATTCAAAAATTTTATGCGTTATATTTTTTGTATCTTTGGTAACTAATTATCATCTCCTGGGAATCTTCATGTCAATTATTGAGAAGTTTGGAAATGTCATATGTTCTTTTTTTTTCTTTATTCAGCAGGATTAACCAGCTAGTTGTACATTCTGTACAGAAGGGAGGGCATCTCACTTCTCACCTCTGAGGTTGTCTGATCCTGTCTTGTTGCACCAGAGACTTAATTTATGCTATTACGGTTATCATATGCAACTTTCATTTGAGTTACCAGGGGGTCTTACTCTCTTCTCCCCAGTCCTAATAGACAAATGGTTTTCAACCAGGGACCATTTTGACCCTCAGGAGACATTTGACAATGTATGGAGACATTTTTGATTTTCACAGCCTGGGTGTGTGTGGAGGGGGTGATATGCTACTGACATTTAGTGGGAGGGGGCCAAAGATGTTCCGAAACATTCTACCATGCATAGGATAGCACCCACAGTTCTTTGGATGACAGAGAATTATCCAGCCCAAATATCAATAGTGCTGAGGTTGAGAGATCCTGGATTAGACCGGAACCTCTGACCGAGAAAGGAGACTGAAATAAATTGAGGGTCTGTGTGGACAGGATTGGGATGGGGAATGATCTGAGGAAAAGATCCACCAGAACCAACTGTGCTGAGAAGGACTAGGCAGCAAAACAAAACCCAGAAGTTTAAAAATAATGCTTTTTATGAGCCAGTGCAATTTGCCTATTCTTAACTGGCTCTATGGAGATATTAAAATGCATTTATTGGTTCTGAAGGGCTCCCAGCAAGAGTAGCTACAGTTGTGTTCAGCGTTGCAATGTTGCCAGTAACAGCCTTTGAAGCCCCTCATAGCTTTGACTTTAAGGAAATACAGGTAATAGTCTTAGAAGGGAGCAGGCGCTAGACATCTGTTTTGGTGGGAGAAATAAAGCATCAAAAGTATTTTTCTAGCCCAAGTGGTGAGACACTGACCCTGATCCTTTTAGAAAGAAACTAGTTATTAACTCCATGTGAAGGATTCGGGACTCTGATCCTGGTGGTTCCCTCAATCAATAACCCTGCTCACAGATCTGATGTCCAGGATCTCCGTACAGTAAGCTCTGTGTGCCTGGCTCAGTCCTCAGTCTGCTCCCTCTCCCCTGTCTGTACTCATTGCCATGTGCTCTCATCCACCCCCGAGGCTTTCATCCTCTCCGGGGTCCTTCACACTAAAGAGCAATCCCACTGCATCTCCCCAGTCCTTTGACTCTCCTGATTTTCTTGGAGGACCATTTCACCTCTTCCTTCTGCTCGCATTTCCAATATGCCCTTCCCCATCACTCAGCACTGATGACCTGACTTACTGTTTCCCTGAGGAGACAAGTCATCAGAAGCCCCTCCCACGTGTTCCATCACAGGTACCGACCTCTGTCCTTTTGTCCTTTTCTTCCATTTCTATGGTCCAGCTTTAGGTTCTGCGCCATCTGCCGCCAGACAGATGTTGCTGCTGCTTTCTCCTGGATTCGTGCACCCCCCATGCCCTCAACTGGATTATTACTATCAAAATTACTTATAATATATTCTATATTTTGAAAATATCTTCCTTGACCTTGCACCTCCCTTCAGCTGTGGCCCCAGCCTCCAGTTACCATAACAGCAAGAGAGAACTGCCTCCTTATCCCCTCCTCCTCCTTCTCTGTCCTGAACACTGTTTTTTTTTTTTTTTTGACACTCTCACTCATCAAATCACCAGCAAATCCTACTCTTTGTCAAGGTCACTGTGACCTGCACCTGGCCAAATTCAGTGGTTAATTTTCAGTCCTTATTGAGACATTCATAAGCATCCATCCCAGGGCTCACTCTCCCTCTCGACTCTCCCGTGGCAGCCCAGGAGAGCATGGTGGTTTCCTTAGCAGTGAAATGTTTTCAACGCAGGGAATGCTTGGAGATGATGAAGTCAATCACATCCATAGCAGGAAGTTTTTTGATGTGAAGTTTGGAAATAACCTTGCATTTGATATTTTAAGTGTGTGTAATGTTTAAACAAATTTGGTATATTGGAGAACCATTTGCTACATGAAAAGACTTTTGTAAAGAGTAATCAATTATGTCAGTTTGTAATCAATTATGGAACATGTAAAAGAATTTTGAACCTATTATACTACATTTATAAGTTTAACAAGAATGACTGAAGTAGTCAGGATTCTTTTTCTTTTTTTTAGTCAATTTATTCAGAGTTAGCTAATTAACACAGGCTAAAAGTCAAAACCTGGATTCTAAAGCCAAACTGTATGGTTCACAAAGTAATTCAGATATTGTTAGCTACATGACCTGTTGAAAATTACTCTCAGTACCTCAATTTCCCTACATTTAAACGGGGGTGATAGTACTTTAAGATATCTGGTTGAATTGCTGTGAGAATTAAATGAGTTAACAATGTAAATTGTTCAGAAAGTTTTCTGAGCCTAGTCAGGGCTGTCAGTGTTAGCTGTCCTTGAAAAGCAAATCACATATATTAAATTAATAGATGCAGTTAAACACCTTTAAATTTGTTTAATTAACTAAGTCTAAGTGGAACCAACCCCTTAATAAAGTCTCCCATGAAGTAAGTTAAGATTTTGCCTGATAAATAGCACAATTAGCTTTGTAAAAGGGGGTTTAACAGCTTAAAGGAAGGTGGTGGTGGTTTAGTCACTAAGTCATGTCCGACTCTTGCAACTCCATGGATTATAGCCTGCCAGGCTCCTCTGTCCATGGGATTCTCCTGGAGTGGGTTGCCATTTCCTTTTCCAGGGAATCTTCCCAAACCCAGGAATCAAACCCAAGTCTCCTGAATTACAGGCAGATTCTTTACCAACTGAGCTAAGGGAAGCCCCACTTAAAGGAAGGAGTTGAATTCTACTTTGTTACTCCAATAAATCAAATATGGCTTACTAAGAAAAAAGAAAACTGTGGTCCCAAAACAGTCTTTTTCTGTATAAGAGTTGTCCTCTGGGATTAGCTAACTTTGTAAATTCACAAAGGCAAAACTAATCTCCAAGGAGCCTTGGCATCTTCTAGTTGCCTCTGGATTTCTGAGGGGCCTGTGGTGTGAGAGGGAGGCTCATTTAGTGGGCTAGCCCTGAGGCCAGCCCCTTCCCACCCACACTAAGCCTTAGCGACTCCACTTAGATCAGTGCACTAAGAGGGGTTTCTGCCTCAGATTTCAGGGAGTGAGAGTTTGGGCTCCAAAGAAGTTCTAAAATACCTTTGTTTTATTTGGATGATGACCTCATTTTCTTTAAGCTTAAATTTTTAGAGGCTCTTGAGAAGCATTATCCCAAAGGTAATACATCTTTTAACCAAAGTCATGCTATTGAACTCCATACAGCCCAGGAAGAGGAAAGTCAGTGTGTGAATTCCAACAATGAGGCTCTGTTATAGACTCAAGGGCTGGAGCTGGACAGGGCTCTCTCTCACCACACAGTGGTTGTTGCAAACCAAGAAGCGGCTCACTTCTTGGAGTGGCGAGAATCTGGCATCAAATGAAATCGCACAGTCACTGAGCAGTGCTTACCAGTGTCTGGGGCATAGAAAGAGTGCCTCGACTATGTAATTTGCTTTGAGGCTGAATTCTCATCAATTCCTAAATTTTTCATTTTTTAAGAGGAGGGATCTGCAAACTTTGAAGGTAAAAGGACAGAGAATAAACATTTTAGACTTTGTAAGTCTAATGACCTCTGCCACTCCCTCTCAGTTCTGCCAATGTGTCACGAAAGTTACCACATGTAAATGGCATGACCCTGTTCCAATAAAACTTTATTTAAAAAAAACAGGTGGAGGGTCATATCTGGCCTGTTTTAGAGCAGTGCTTCTCAAACTCTTTCCACTATGACTGTTGGGTTTTTGTTCAACAGTTTCGTTCAATAGATTATTTTTCCTTGCCTCCTTGATCCTGGACTCTGTCATGTAACTGACTTCAGTCAATAGGATTGTGCCGTCTACTGTACGTTGCCTTTCACCCAGGGGAATGTTAGGACTTGAGGCAAGCAGAGGATTGAATTGTGCTTATGGGATGAGGCTTGCTCTTTTGTGCTTTTAACATTATGATGAGAAGAACTACTCCCAGGCAACTGCTGCCCCTTTAACCTGGACCCCAGTGACCATGGTGGGACAGATCTGGGTCCAGCAGGGAGGGGCCAAGCTTGGTAGGACCTGTAGTTTGAAGTAAAGCTGCCCAGGTGAGCCCAGCCTAGATTAGCCAATCCTCAAGTGACCCACAGGTGAGTGAGCATGTACTTTATGTATATAAGCTCATATAATCCTTACACTAACTCTGTGAAGTACGTAGGTATTATTTATTCAGGTAAGGAGACTGAGGAATGGACGAATTCAGTAATTTGCCCAGGGCTGCAGAGCTAGTACGTGGCCACGTGGTAGAGATTTGCAGTCGACAGGCCTGGCTCCAGAGTTCATGGTTAACTATACCTAGATATTGTCTATTCCAATATAATCCATTACATTTTTTAAAAAATTACATTAAAAAAATTGATGGTTGTAGCCCACTACATGGACTTCAAGACCTATGATTTTTAACCTCCTCCAAGGAATTATTCTGTAACAAGAACCAAAAGCCAAATTCTTACTAGAGAATCTTAAAAACAAAATTTCCATAGTTGGATTATGTTCCTAGAGCCTGTCATCGCTGTGTTCCTTGCCGACCCCCAAGTAAAAGTGCTTTGAACATGCTCATCTGTGCCTTAGTGTTGAGGAGCTCAGCAGATAGAATAACTTGGGGCAGACATCCCCTCCCCCTCACTCACCCACTTCCCTCCAACTCCCAGGTGCTGTAGAATCAACAGGAATTGGCAACTTCCTGATGAGAAAGAATGTCACCAGCATTTCAGGGAAAGCAAATGGCTGCTTCCTAGAGCTCTCGGGGGCTTTTGGAGCTTTGGTTTCATGAAGAAGAGCTTGAGTCTAAACAGGAAGGTAAAGTGTGATTCAAGGACAGGAGTTTCTGAGCGGTCCAGACCACCCATTGGGTCAGGGCAGGGCAAACCTCCAACAATTTTAGGATTTGATTGAAATGGAGGGTAGAATTGTATCATTATAGATATGAGATGGAAATGAAAGTAGTTGTATCCCTAGATCCATTGTGGAGAGAATGCATAAGACCAACCTTGGGTAATAGAACAGCTGCTTGATTTTTTTTTTTTTTACACAATAGAAAAAAACCCATTTTATTGAGAAATAACAGACCTACCTCACTGAATAAGTTGAAGGTATACAGCTTGATGGTTTGAGTTACATATATTGCAAAATGACCACCATAATAAGTTTAGTTATCATCTATCATCTCACTTAAATACAATAAAAAAGCTTTCCTTAGCATGAGAACTTCGAGGATCTGCTCTTTTAACAACTTTCCTATGTATTATACAGCAGGGTAAACTGTGTCATCATGTTGTACATTCCACTCCTAATACTTATTTATTTTATAACTGGAAGTTCACAACTTTTGGCTGCCTTCATTCAATTTTCCCTTCCTGGACCCCATGCTTCTGGTAGCCACAAGTCTGACCTCGTTTTTCATATGAATTTGATGGAGTTTTGTTTGTTTGTTTGTATTAGATTCCACATATAAGTGAGATCATACAGTATTTGTGTTTCTCTGCTTGACTTATTCACTTAGCAACATGCCTTCAAGGTCCATCCATGAGAAAAATATTTGTATAATATATAATTAACAAGTTTCACATGAAAAGGAAATAGAAATACAATGTTCAGATATTTAGGAGACTCAACTCAAAACTAATATTAGAGTATTGATTTAAGGGGGAAAGAAAGCTAAATGAAGGCAACTGGAAGTATGTAGAAAAGGTGATTTATAGAATGACCTTTACAATTTTCCGATGTTATTTGAATATTTTAAGTAAGAGTAACAAATGAAACTGCCCTACTGCATCTTACCTCACAGGAGTGGTTTTCAGAGAGTCTTTAAGGCAGTGAATTAAAATCTTGCTATTGTCAAGGAACTGACAAAAACTTCTATGCTGTATGTGATTCTTTTTCTGTTTTTCTTTTACTTATCAAAAGAAAAACCCAGAAAGATATGTCAGGTTTGTGTAAATGAGGTATTCAGAAAGAGTGGCCAGTTTTGTTTTATGATCTTATGAAGGAAAATGTGTGTGTGTGTGTATATATATATGTACATATATATCTTGAACTAACAATGGGACTTCCTTTATATTGCAAATTATATCATTTTTTTCTTAAAAGGATTTTTAAATGCAAAATGCTGCTGCTGCTGCTAAGTCGCTTCAGTCGTGTCCAAGTCTGTGCGACCCCATAGACGGCAGCCCACCAGGCTCCCCCGTCCCTGGGATTCTCCAGGCAAGAACACTGGAGTGGGTTGCCATTTCCTTCTCCAATGCGTGAAAGTGAAAAGTGAAAGTGAAGTCGCTCAGTTTTTCAGTGTCAACCACACCTAGAGTCTGTAATGAACAGTACTGAATTTCAGCGTCTCATGCTGCCCTGTATTCTTGGCTGCCTTTTCATTCTTCCTCACAGCAACCTCTGGCCTGTGCTTCAGTTTTACACCAGTTGTATCAGCTACACTAGAGGAAGGGCTGGTCTGCAGGGGAAGATCCTGCAGTTCCAACCTACAGTCAACTACTGACCAAATTTTGCTTCCTTGTTGTTCCTTGGACAAAGTTTGTTTGTACCAGGATCTAAGTTTATAAATTAAAAATTGTAGCTGCTTTAAAAAAAAATCCCATTAGACTCAAAACAGAACAAGCAAAGCACTCTAACTGCCATTCAACCAATCATCAACCCATTTTTACCAAATAATCATAACTCTTCCAAGAACTATGGAAGATTTCTATCTGGGGTATCCACAGTGGAGATAAATCCCCCTATATGGGATTTAGGAAACACAAGGTACCCATCTTCTTTTCTAGTTTTGGAAATTTTTATTTTGAAATCATTTTAGACATATAAAAGTTGCAAAAAATACACTGAACTCCTATATGCTCTTCATTCAAAAACCCTGATTATTAACAATTACCTAATTGTTTTTTGTCATTCTATCATTGTGTGTGTGTATTATTTTTTCTGAGCCATTGGAGTGTAAGTTCAGACATGATGCCTGTTCTCTCCTATACTTCAATGTGTGTTTCCCAAGAATGGGGGAAATTCTCTCACAGTGTGACT
This sequence comes from Oryx dammah, assembly GCF_014754425.2. Classification (NCBI taxonomy): domain Eukaryota; kingdom Metazoa; phylum Chordata; class Mammalia; order Artiodactyla; family Bovidae; genus Oryx; species Oryx dammah. Next base: position 57,956,468 of record NW_024070213.1, on the reverse strand, counting down.
ACAGTTCAATTTTCACATTAGGAAATTAAGACTGACACAATATTAGCATTTAATTTATAGTCCTTATTTGAATTTCACTAACCTGCCTCCTGAGAAACCTGTATGCAAGTCAGGAAGCAACAGTTAGAACTGGACATAGAACAACATACTGATCCCAAGTAGGAAAAGGAGTACATCAAGGCTGTATATTGTCATCCAGCTCATTTAACTTATATGCAGAGTACATCATGAGAAACACTGGACTGGAAGAAGCACAAGCTGGAATCAAGATTGCCGGGAGAAATATCAATAACCTCAGATATGCAGATGACACCACCCTTATGGCAGAAAGTGAAGAGGAACTAAAAAGCCTCTTGATGAAAGTGAAAGAGGAGAGTGAAAAAGTTGGCTTAAAGCTCAACATTCAGAAAACGAAGATCATGGCATCCAGCCCCATCACTTCATGGCAAATAGATGGGGAAATAGTGGAAACACTGTCAGACTTTATTTTGGGGGGCTCTAAAATCACTGCAGATGGTGATTGTAGCCATGAAATTAAAAGACACTTACTCCTTGGAAGGAAAGTTATGACCAACCTAGACAGCATATTAAAAGGCAGAGATATTACTTTCAGCAAAGGTCTGTCTAGTCAAGGCTATGATTTTTCCAGTGGTCATGTTTGGATGTGAGAGTTGGACTGTGAAGAAAGCTGAGCGTCGAAGAATTGTGAGTCCCTTGGACTGCAAGGAGATCCAACCAGTCCATCCTAAAGGAGACCAGTCCTGGGTGTTCATTGGAAGGACTGATGCTGAGGTTGAAACTCCAATACTTTGGCCACCTCATGCGAAGAGTTGACTCACTGATAAAGACCCGGATGCTAGGAGGGATTGGGGGCAGGAGGAGAAGGGGACGACAGAGGATGAGATGACTGGATGGCATCACCGACTCAATGGATGTGGGCTTGGGTGAACTCTGGGAGTTGGTGATGGACAGGGAGGCCTGGTGTGCTGCGATTCATGGGGTTGCAGAGTCGGACTTGACTGAGCGACTGAACTGAACTGACTGAATTGTTTTAATAATTTCCTTTGTAGCAAAAACAGTTTCTATTTCTGGCCCAGGATCCAGTCAAGGGCCACAGTTTGCATTCTCAGCTCCTCTGTAAGAGTTCTTCAGAATCTGTTTCATGACTTTGACATTTTTTAGAAATATTGACTGGTTACTTTGTAAAATGTTTCTCAGTTTTGGTTCCTCTGAATTTTCCTCCTGGAAAGGTATTTTTGGCAGGAATACCACAGAACTGATACTGTTTCTTTTCAGTACCATGAGATACACCATGTCAGTTTGTTGCATTCCTGGTGATATTAACTTCAATCATTAAGATGGTGTCTGCCAGCTTTCTCTACTGAAAAATAACTAATTTTCTCTTTGTAATTAATAAGTAATTTGTGACAGGTACTTCCTCATCAAATTTCTACTAATTTTAGAATCCAGTTGATGATGCTTTCTTTATAAAGTATGACATTGACCAAAGAATGACTCCCCCACCCGCTGCAGGTTTATTGAGGTTTGATTGACAACCAAAAGTTGTATACATTGTATAAAGTTGTACATATTGTATAAAGTGTACAACTTGCCATTTTGATATACATATACATTGTGAAATGGTTACCACAGTTAGGCTAATTAACATCTGTCACCTCACATAGTTACCTTTCCTGAGTGTGTGGTGAGAGCATTTGAGATCTACTCTCTCAGCAAATTTCAAGTATATAATACATTATTATAAACTATAATCACCATGCTGTATATTAGGTCTCCAGAACTTATTCACTCATCTTTAACTGAAAATTATACCTTTTGGTCAACAACTTTCCATCCCATTCCTACCCTGCTGCCCAGCCCCTGGTAACCATTATTCTATTCTCTGTTCTGTGAGTGCAACATTTTTTATTTTTTATGATTCCTTAGCTAAGTGAGATCCCCACTCCAGTACTCTTGCCTGGAAAATCCTATGGACGGAAGAGCCTGGAAGGCTGCAGTTCATGGGGTCGCTGAGGGTCGGACACGACTGAGCGACTTTACTTTCACTTTTCACTTTCATGCATTGGAGAAGGAAATGGCAACCCACTCCAGTGTTCTTGCCTGGAGAGTCCCAGGGACGGGGGAGCCTGGTGGGCTTCCGTCTATGGGGTCGCACAGATTCGGACATGACTGAAGTGACTTAGCAGCAGCAGCAGCAGCTAAGTGAGTATTTATCTAAGTGAGTATTTAAATGAGTATTTGTCTTTCTGTGACTGACATATTTCACTTAGAATAATGTCCTCCAGTGTCACTCATGCTGTCCAAAATAACAGTTTTCCTTCTTTTTCAAGGCTGAATAATATTCCATTTATATTTTGTATATTAACCCTTTATTGAGTATGTGATGTGCAAATATTTTCTCCCATTCCATAGATTGCCTTTTTGTTTTGCTGACTGATTCCTTTCCTGTACAGAAAATGTGTAGTTTGACCCAGTTCCACTTCCTTATTTGGGCTTATGTTGCCTATGCTTTTGGTGTCAATCTGAAAAATTATTACCTAGACTAATGTGTAGGAATAGCTCTTCAATTCTGATGTTCACCCAGACTGCCCTGGAACTTACCCATTCATTTCTCATTCTCATCCACAGGTCGTCCTCTCAATCACACACTCTCACCCCCACTCCCAAACACGTACAACAGTTACATGAATCCTTTGTTTCTAAATTATTCTATTATCTACTCCTGGACTACCTTGACTTAAAAATCTATCCACTTAAAGGATTTAAAGAACTCTGTTAAAAAATTAGATATGTTCAGGCAATGTTAAGTACTAAGAATTAAATGAAATAAGGATGGAAGTGTTGAATGGAGGTGGGACTGCTTTAGTCACTGTGTTCAGGATTAGCCTTTTAAAATGAGACCTGCAGCATGAGAGGGAATCAGCCAGTGAAAATCAGGGAAAGAGGGTTCAACACTAAGGAAACTATGGCTCAAAGACCTTGAGGCAAGAATCTGATTGTCTGAGGAAGCAGAAAGAATATGGCTAAGGATATTAAGACAATTTAGTGGAGAAAGAAACATCATCTTTTCGACACATGGAGCTAGAGAACTGGATAACCACATGTAAAAGGATGAAACTGGACCCCACTTATACTATATTTAAAAATTAGCTCAAGTCATAGCCCTGAGTGTAAGTTCAGATCAGTTCAGTTGCTCAGTCGTGTCCGACTCTTTGCGACCCTATGAATCGCAGCACACCAGGCCTCCCTGTCCATCACCAACTCCTGGAGTTCACCCAAACTCATGTCCATCAAGTCGGTGATGCCATCCAGCCACCTCATCCTCTGTCATCTCCTTCTCCTCCTGCCCCCAATCCCTCCCAGCATCAGAGTCTTTTCCAATGAGTCAACTCTTCTTGTGAGGTGGCCAAAGTACTGGAGCTTCAGCCTTAGCATCAGTCCTTCCAATGAACACCCAGGACTGGTCTCCTTTAGAATAGACCGGTTGGATCTCCTTGCAGTCCAAGGGACTCTCAAGAGTCTTCTCCAACACCACAATTCAAAAGCATCAATTCTTCAGCACTCAGCTTTCTTCACAGTCCAACTCTCACATCCATACATGACCACTGGAAAAACCATAACCTTGACTAGACGGACCTTTGTTGGCAAAGTAACGTCTCTGCTTTTTAATATTGCTATCTATGTTGGTCATAACTTTCCTTCCAAGGAGTAAGCATCAAAGAGCCAAAACAATAAAACTCTTCAAGGAAAATATAGGAGTTTATCTCCATGACATTAGATTATGCAAAGCCTCTTTAGATAGGATGCCAAAAACATAAGCAGTGAAAGAAAAAATAGATAAATTGCAGTTCATAAAAAAATTTAAACTTCTGTACGTCAATGGACAAAAAGTGGAAAAAACTGAAATGCCTATCAATTGATGAATGGTTAAAGAAAATGTCTATATCCAAAATATCATAATATTATATTAGTAGAATACTGCTACTGCTACTGCTGCTAAGTCGCTTCAGTCGTGTCCGACTCTGTGCAACCCCAGAGACAGCAGCCTACCAGGCTCTCCCGTCCCTGGGATTCTCCAGGCAAGAACACTGGAGTGGGTTGCCATTTCCTTCTCCATAGTAGAATACTATTCATCTGTAAAAAGGAACAAAGTATTGATATAATCTACAACAGAAATGAGCCTTGAAAACATCATGCTTAGTGAGTGAAACCACATATAATGACCAGATACTGTAGGATTTCATTTATATGAAAAGCCCAAATATGCAAATCTGTAAAGATAGAAACTAGATTAGTGGTTGATTAGGGCTGCAGGCGGGCTTCCCTGGTAGCTCAGCTGGTAAAGAATCCACCTGCAATGCGGGAGACCTGGGTTTGATCCCTGGGTTGGGAAGATCCCTTGGAGGAGGGCATGGCAACCCACTCTAGTATTCTTGCCTGGACAGAGGAGCCTGGTGGGCTACAGTCCATGGGGTTGCAAAGAATCAGACATAACTGAACAAATAAGCACAGCATGAGACTGCAGGGCAAATGGGGAGTGAGTACAATGGGTACAATTTCTTTACAGAGTGATGAAAATGTTCTAAATTCATTCTCGTGCTGGTTTATAACTGTAAATATACTAAAAACTATTGAGTTGCATAGTTAACTTAGGTGAATTGTATGTATGTGAATGATATCTCAATAAGCTGTTATATAAAAAGAGAAAGAGAGAGGAGGGAGTAAGGGAAAGGAGATTCAGTGAGGCAAACAGAGGGCTATGGTGCTATATAAACATTCACTGCTAATTTTTAAGCTTCTTTTAGAAATCAATGTACAAAAATATATTGATACAGTAGTTCAGATAGTACCTGAAGCATGTGCGTAAACAAAGAGTAGGGCAAACTACTAAGGGCCTTGAAGTTAGAAGCAAACATCGTGGGTCAGATGTCTAGAATGACACCAAGGGTAAAACATACAAGAAGATAGAGAGCAGTGTAGAACCATTTGCTAGACATGTTTCCTTAGCATTATCACTGGCCATTAGTGAAGAGGAACTAATAATAGAGGTGAATATTTAGTCAGTGTTTAGTATGCACCAGGCAACATTCTAAGTACTTTTCCAGTATAAGCTCACATAATCCTCACCACATGCTAAAGAGATAGAAACAATTACTAGTCTTTTGTACAGATGGGAAAACCTGGACACTCAATGAGGTTAAGCCTGGTCCTTCACCTGAGCTGCCTGGCTCCTGAGCATGTACTCTTTACCACCTCCCTAGAAAGCTCCTTATCATTTCTTCTCTGTCCGTTAGTTCTTTATATAGAAAAATAGGAAGCAAGCTGTAAATAGCTTATATTATAGAGTATGTGGTGAATAAAATCAGTTCTTTGTTGATCTTCACTAAGTCCCTACTAAGTCTCAAATATTGTGTGTGTGTGTGTGTACATGTGTGTGTACTGTTTTTCTATCTCCCTATCTTAAACAATATATATATTTTCTAATGAATGAAAAAATACTTACTGAAGTTAAACTTCTGGTACCCAACAGGTACTGTGAAAGTGCTGCACTCAATATGCCAGCAAATTTGGAAAACTCAGCAGTGGGCATAGGACTGGAAAAGGTCAATTTTCATCCCAATCCCAAAGAAAGACAATGCCAAAGATTGCTCAAACTACTGCACAGTTGCACTCATCTCACCTGCTAGCAAAGTAATGCTCAAAATTCTCCAAGCTAGGCGTCAACAAAGTATGTGAACCATGAACTTCCAGATGTTCAAACTGGATTTAGAAAAGGCAGAGGAACCAGAGATCAAATTGCCAGTATCTGTTGGATCATCAAAAAAGTGAGAGAGTTCCAGAAAAACATCTACTTCTGCTTTATTGACTATGCTAAAGCCTTTGACTGTGTGGATCACAACAAACTGTAGAAAATTCTTCAAGAGATGGGAATACCAGACCACCTGACCTGCCTCTTGAGAAATCTGTATGCAAGTCAAGAAGCCACAGTTAGAGCTGGACATGGAACAACAGACTGGTTCCAAATAGGAAAAGGAGTATGTCAAGGCTGTATATTGTCACCCTGCTTATTTAACTTATATGCAGAGTACATCATGAGAAACGCTGGACTGGAAGAAACACAAGCTGGAATCAAGAATGCCAGGAGAAATATCAATAACCTCAGATATGCAGATGATACCACCCTTATGGTAGAAAGTGAGAAGAACTAAAGAGCCTCTTGATGAAAGTGAAAGTAGAGAGTGAAAAAGTTGGCTTAAAGCTCAACATTCAGAAAACTAAGATCATGGCATCTGGTCCCATCACTTCATGGCAAATAGATGAGAAAACAATGGAAACAGTGAGAGACCTTATATTTTGGGGTTCCAAAATCACTGCAGATGGTGACTGCAGCCATGAAGTTACTTCTTGGAAGAAAAGTTATGACCAACCTAGACAACATATTCAAAAGCAGAGACATTACTTTGCCTACAAAGATCCGTCTAGTCAAAGCTATGGTTTTTCCAGTAGTCATGTATGATGTGAGTGTTGGACTATAAAGAAAGCTGAGTGCTGAAGAACTGATGTTTTTGAACTGTGGTGTTGGAGAAGATTCTTGAGAGTCCCTTGGACTGCAAGGAGATCCAACCGGTCCATGTTAAGGGAAATCAGTCCTGAATATTCATTGGAAGGACTGATGCTGAAGCTGAAACTCCAATACCTTGGCTACCTGATGCGGATAACTGACTCATCTGAAAAGACCCTGATGCTGGGAAAGATTAAATGCAGGAGGAGAAGGGGAAGACAGAGGATGAGATAGTTGGATAGCATCACCAACTCAATAGACATGAGTTTGAGTAAGCTCTGGGGGTTGGTGATGGACAGGGAAACCTGGCGTACTGCAGTCCATGAGGTCACAAAGAGTTGGACATGACTGAGCAACTGAACTGAACTGATCCAACAGGTTAGGATTTTAGTTAGGATACTAGTTCAACTACTGTTAAAAAAAAGTCAAAATAACAGTAGCTTAAACAAATAGAAGTTTATTTTTCTGTCCTGTAATAGTCAAAGCATAGATAATACAAGGCTAACGTAGTGACATCATGGTAATAGAAACCCAAGTTTCTTCCATCTTGACTCTCTTGCTATCCTCAACAAAGGACTTCTGTCTCATGGTTGAAAGTGGTTGCTCCAGATCCTGCCATCATGTCTGCCTCCCAGCCTATAGAAAGGGGAGATGGAAGAAGTGGAGGCTTATTCTTTCCCTGTAAAGTCAGGGACCAGAAATGGCACAAATCACTTCTGCTGACATGTTATCAGTGAAAATTTATTCCTTTCCACACCTAAGTGCAAATAATGCTGAAAAATGTATTTTTTAGTGAAACAGTCACTGGTTTGGCTAAAACTCAGAGACTGAATTGTCAAAGGAAGAAGGATTGGCTGTTAGGGGACAGCCAGCAATCCTGCCACAGGGTAAAACGGGGTCAATAGACCCTTGTATAGAATCCTGCCTTGAGAAGGCTTATTTCATATTGAATACATACCATTTTGTATTCACAAACTATTTTACTGCTTTTCTGTACCTTTCAAGAATACAAAGGAACTACTGATGACTGGCACCTCTAATGTGAACATTTGCAAAGGAACATTTTTTAGCAGAGAAGCTAAAAACTCAAAGGATGACAAAATCAGTCTACATTCCTACTCCCACTTAGGGTGAAAGCATAAAAAGTTAAAGTAGATGCATAAGAGAACCAAAGGAAACCCACTAGCTTGATGTTCCCACATGATATGTACATAATGTGAGGTACTCAATAGGTTGGGTACTTTTCTATCAACAGTTTAGTCAATTCACTTAGAAATGGAATGGATTCACTTCTGCACAATGCTAGAAACAGCAGGATCACATCTTTTTTCCCCCAAACCCCCACCTGCCACATTTAGACTCAGATACTGGCTTCAGTGTGAATACAGTAGGCAATTCCCTGGCGGTCCAGTGGTTAGGACCTTGCGATTTCACTGTGGACAGCCCAGGTTCAGTCCCTGGTTGGGGAACTAAGACCCTGCAAGCCATGTGGTGCAGCCAAAAAAACAAACAAAACAAAAACACCCATGAACCCAGTAATACACTGAGGACACAAAGAGCACACCCACGGAACACACTGATAGCCTGGAGCCATTTCTTCACCTTGTTTACTCTGGTCTGAAAGACTGGTTCAGATTACATCAAAGTATGTATCGGTATCAGCAAAAACCCATGTCTCATACAACTGAGCTGGTGAACATTATGATCAATACAAGGCTGACTTGACACACAAGCATAATATAATTTATAGGTTCATGTCTAAGTTCAAGGAGTAAGACAAATATTATAAAATTACAGGCTTTGTCAAATTACTCTAAAACCACCAGTCAATTTAATAATAACAATCAATGAAAATCCATCAAATGGGTTATTTAGGAAACTTGCTTATATGGGCCATACAGTAAAACAACTGAATTTTTCACTCATCAGCAAATTACCTGTGCCTTGTGAAGACACAAGCTAAAAGAATGATAAAACCAAGGGACTCAAGAAGTCATCACGTCCAGTCCTCCGTCTGTGGTCAGGTCAATACTTAACCTATTTTTAGCAAACTTGAGTAATGGGAATTGAACTGTCTTCCTCTGAAGTCTGTTCCAGGGTCCAATTAGGAAATGCTTTCGTATTCATAACCACCATTGTGCTGTAATCTCAGCCCATTTCCTATAATTTGCTCCTCCATGGAGATGAAAAACAGCTGGCCATTTTTTTCTTGTGATAATCTTTTTTTTTTTTTTTCCAAATCCACGCACACTCTGTTCTTGCCTTTCCATGTTAAAACACCCAAACTTCTTTAGCCTGTTTCTAGAAACTTCTTTATTTTCTAGCACTTATTGTTCCAGCTCTGGTGCTGTGAGTTTCTCTGTATCTCTTTTAAAAATACGAAGTACTGAGCAGTTTAAAATGGCCTTGCTCCATTCAGAAACGCTGAAGGAGTCTGTCTCAGCCTCGGTATCGCACAGGCTCGACCGTAGTCTCTATTTAAATGTTAGTCCTCTGTGACCTTCAGGCCATTTTCATGACCTGGGAGCCCCACCGATTTTTTCCCCCATTCAGCTTTTGGAAAACGACTTCTCTTGTTGGTCAAGGTGGCTTAGGACAGGATTTCCCTCCTTCAAAACGTTTAACATGTCCCCAAACGTGGTGTCCTCTGTGACCAATAAACACAATTTAAGTGAATTCCTCCAGCCGCAGACAGAGATGGCTACAGCCCTGAACTAGATCATGTGAGTCACAGGACGATTTCCCCTCACTGGATGCTTCAGAGCACAAACCTCCACAGACACAGCTGGGTTCACCTGACGTATATTGACTAAACACTGTGGAAGGTACAGTGAAGACCCAGGTTTAGGCCAGGCCAGGCTTTCTCAGTCTTGGCACTCTCAACATTTGGAACCAGAGAGTTCTTTAAGAAGAGGCTGACCTGTGCATTGTAGAATGTTTAGCAGCATCCTGGACCTCTGCCCCCTAGATTCCAGTAGTAATTTTCTGCCCAGGGATGAGAGTCAAAAATGTCCTCAGACATGGCCCCAAGTCCCTGCTCCAGAGTGGAGCACAATCAACCCCCAAGCTGAAAAACCACTCTTCCAGATGTACGACTTCCCTTGCCAGGAAGTGAATTGGTTCAAGAAAATTTGCTCACAGCAGGTTCCCATTCTGTGCTTCCCAGCCTCTCAGGACCTGTTGGACTGATAATGCATCATATGCTGAGGCGCTTTTCCCGTCTTCTCTAATCCCATCCTTTGAGATCAACATGATCCCCTTTATTTTATCAATATCTAGTGGTTGAACTGATTCATGTATGGATGTGAGAGTTGGACCATAAAGAAAGCTGAGCACCGAAGAATTGATGCTTTTGAACTGCGGTGTTGGAGAAGACTCTTGAGAGTCCCTTGGATTGCAAGGAGATCAAACCAGTCCATCCTAAAGGAAATCAGTCCTGAATATTCATTGGAAGTATTGATGCTGAAGCTCCAATACTTTGGCCACCTGATGTGAAGAACTGACTCACTTGCAAAGACCCTGATGCTGGGAAAGATTGAAGGCAGGAGAAGGGGATGACAGAGGATGAAATGGTTGGATGGCATCACCAACTCAATGAACATGAGCTTGAGCAAGCTCCAGGAGTTGGTGGTGGACAGGAAAGTCTGGGTTGCGGCAGTCCATGGGGTTGCAAAGAGTCAGACATGACTGACTGAACTGAACTGAATTAAGAATAAAGTACCACTCACCTACCAAGAGGTGTATTTGAACCCAGATCAGGCATGATATAATGGCTCTGTTTTTCCATCATCTAATACAGCCTCTTCTCTCAATAGTTGGTGATTTGTAATTACTGGGGTCATCCTTTCCCTTTGAACACGATGCAGATCTCATACTATAAGAATGCTGCAGTCTTGAAGGAAGCCCCAGTGGAGAATCCCCTGCTGGCGTGGACCTTGACAAATCTGGGTTTACTTCATTAGTTGAGATGGCAGTTTCCTTATGCATCTTTAAAAAGCTGCTCCTTCTCCCCCAAGCCCTACACACACCCTGCCCTCAGAGTTTCGCTTCCCCTTGGTATTGTCTCCTCTCACCATCCACACATCCAGACCCTTTCGGCCTGTTCAGTTGTGCAGGGGCTGTCTCGGTCTCCTTCATCAGCTTTCCCCACTCTCAGGGGTGTTGGGTTGCATTTGCCTAGGACTTTGTAATTCCCAAAGCACTTTCCAATGTGCTGTCACATTTGATTCCTGCCCCATCTGTGAGGGAGCCTGGGAGTGTGATTACCAAGATGAAGAAAACAGAGGTGCAGAGGGGTTCTGGATGGCTGGGGAAGGCCTGGAAGTAGGGTTAGGCCTCCTGACTTCACCTCCAGAGCACATTCAAGGGACATCTGTTTGGTTAGACGGCAGTAAGAGCTCTTTCTGCAAAAGCTGTGCTTTGGTGGCTGTTCACATTCCCCTTTTTTCTGTGAGGGCTGGTTCCATTCCCTGGGTCCTCTCTTTTTATCTAATAGACAGAAAGAATGGTTTTTAACTTTGTGATCACATCAACCTTTAATAATGGCATCATTTTCTGCCTTCCATTGTCCCCTCGTGGTCTACCTAAAAGATGAATTTCTTTCTTCACGCAGACAATCCAGGGTCTAAGAAATCTGTTTCGGCTGCATTTTTTCCATGCACGTGATCTCTTCTGCCAGGCAGCGCCGGAGTCTCCTTGCTTTCCCCTGTTGGCTGCAGCCTCTAGGGAATTCATTCTTTTTTTTTTTTTTTTCTGTGCCTCATATCTTGTCCCCTTCCCCCTGCTCCCCGCAGCTCAGTGCCGGCACCTTCTGAAGTCCCCAAAGCCAGGCCTCACCCACTTGGTCTCACCCATGCCTATCTCACTGGACTGAAGTGAAAATTGGATGAAACGCTGCCTGTGAGCTACATAATATACACAAGAAGGGCATTATGACGAATTTAGTATATGATGTGAAAAGGGCATCCTGTTCCCTCAGACCCTTTGTCCCTCAGATTTCGTTCCCATTAGCTTTTCTTGCCAAAACCCTGAGCTTGAAGAAATGCACCTTCCTGAAGCCTGTTTTCTTTATCTCGCTGATTTCTCTCCTTCCTTCCTTAGAACCCTGAATGTTATCATTTTGTAGTCATTTCCACTGAAGTCCCTGGGCACTTTTCTCCAAAGATGGGAGAAATGTGGGTATGTTTAGAGGCTGAGCAGGACTCGGGAGAGAGGGAAAAGTTAAAGACACAGGAGACCGGAAGGATTATTGAAGCAACAGAGTCCTGGATGAGATGAGTCCCTAGAGTAAGAGCAAGGACTCCCTGAGGTAGGAAGCACAGAAATGAGATGGGTGCAGATAAGTTGGAGGTGGGGTTGGGGGACATTTTAAGGTCTTAGACTTAGTGCAGTAGAGGCTTCGTGAAGATGGGCGTGGGGTGAGGCATTGGTCGACTTGGCAGAGCCCAGTGACCCAGCGTAGGGTGGAGGGGGGCATTACTGGTTTAGAGAAGATTGGGCAGTTTGGAGGATGGGCTTTGGAAGAGAATGTTGTGAAGGAGCAGAACACACATGTTCAAACTGATAACTGGTAGAATCCAGGCTAGGCAGGAAGCAAGTGAAGCAAAGAGGGTTAAAAGATTTGGATGGTGTCCTCAACAAGAGAGCTGAAAGGCTAGACGTTGGAGGTCTGAAGTCTCGAGATTAGAGTTTAAGATTTCTGGCAGAGAACACCTCTGGGTGATGACAAGGCCCCAGACGTGGTAACATTAGCGGCTGCCCAAGACCAGTGGAGGTGAGGGCTGACCCACGCGACTGTGTGGACACTGCTCCCACGACCTGGCCAGCGTCCCATGAAACAGGGAAGGCCTCATGAGCCCTGTCCCTGGAGTAAGTTCTGCCTGATCTGATCTGTGCCTGCCCCATCCTGTCCGCACTGACCCTCAGTCATCAGCTTCACCAGCTTTGCCTTTGCCTTGCCCCTCTCCTCTGATTTCTTGCATGTTTCCCACCTCACACACAAGCAATGACTGGCTGTTCCCAACAACAACCCCATCTCTCCCTCCTGGTCTTCAGAGCCCTTCAGGGTACTCTCTCCCCAAGGACCCTCCTTCTCAGGCACCACCCCAGAGAAGACTACTTTCACCCAGCTGGCCTTGGCCTCAGGTGGAGTGTGGACAGGACTCCTCAACACTGAAATCACCAGAGGACAGCAACCATCTGGGGAGAGGGGAAGATTCTAAGGCAGGTTCTCAGGGACAGTGAGGAGCTAAGGGCAGATAATATTTTTGCTCTATGAGGACTCAAATCCCTACAGGAGACAAGCAGGTAAATAAACCAGTGATGCCACCCAATCATACGATAGAAGCCAGTGCGGCCCACGGCCACCTGGCAGACACATGTTCTATCTGTGCAGAGCAAGAGTGCTCAGCTCCCAAATTGTTGCCATACAGGAATGTGGGCTCAGCGCTGCCAAAGCTTTTCATCATTCAAGAGAAGCCAGAAATCTAGGTTTACACGTAAAATCTCCTGGTTTTCAAATGATTACAACTCACTCAAAAGAAAATTTTAAGCAGCTTGTTAGCCAGACCATCTCTGATGATTGAATATCACCTGAGGCTGGCCAGTGTGCCTGAGTAATGGCGTGGCCATGCCAAGAGACAGGTGAAGAGAAAGCTTGTTTCCCATCCTGGAACTGGGGACTGCCCTGGTGTTGGGGTGTGCCAGTAAAGGGATTTCCCGTGAAGGGTATAATTTTTCCCCCTGCTAAGACTCCAGAAACAGAGTTGACAACGAATTTTAAGCTTTTTTCTCTCAACACTTTTTTTTGTTATTTTTAACCCTTTGGAAAAGTCAGTTAAACACACACAAACTTGACTGGTGGCGTGTTGGAAAACTGAGAGGTAAGCAATAAAAAGGAGTCAAACTTCCTGCTCAAGCCCTCTTTTCAGGTTGATGTCGGTCATGTCCAACTCTCTGTGACCCCATGAATGCCAGCTTCCCTGTCAGTTACAGTCTCCCAGAGTTTGCTCAAGCTCCTGTCCATTGAGTCAGTGATGCCATCATCTAACCATCTCATTCCCTGCCGTCCCCTTCTCCTCCTGCCCTCAGTCTTTCCCAGCATCAGAGTCTTTTCTAGTGAGTCAGCTCTTCTCAACAGGCGGTCCAAGTATTGGAGCTTCAGCCTCAGCATCAGTCCTTCCAATGAATATTCAGGGTTGGTTTCCTCTGAAGTAGCTTAGCTGTATTACATTGTACGGGGTGGAGGATAGGCACCTGGAGGATGGAGAACCAGGAAGGCAGCAGCAGGGGAGCCCGCAGAGGGACCAGGAACAGCTGGGAGGGTGAGAAGAAGCAGGAAATGGAAACAAACAGCTGAAACCAGGACTGACTCTGCCGAGACCCAGGATAAATCACCACGGAGGATGGCCATGATCCCCAGGGTTGGTGGAGGCTGACATGGAAAGGTCTTTGCCATATGTGGCTAGGTGGAAAAGCAAATCCTAAGAGAACATTACAGAATGATCCACTGTGTAAGAAACACAGGAATATTTAGATGATATGTGCATGGAAAAAGGTTGGAAGAATATAAATGAAATATTAAATGTGGCTTTTATTGGAGAGTAGGGTGGTAGGTGAGTGGTATGTTTGTATAATTCACAGAGATTGCTTTTGTGGTATAGTAGAAATGGGTCTGGCATTGCTTTTTTTTTTTTTTAAGTATCATAGAGTTTATCTCTTAATTTTATTAGTTTTTAGCCACACTGCTTGGCATGACAGGTGTTAGTTCCCCAACCAGGGATCGAACCCACACTCCCTGCAGTGAAAATGCCGAGTCTTGACCACTGGACCACGAGGGAAGTCCCTGTTACTGCTTTTAAAAAACTTTGCACATATTAATGGGTTTGACCCTCACTACAGCCTTCTGAAGGCAGTACTGTTATTATCCCCCATTTTATTATTGAGAAGTAAAAGAAAGTGAGGAAATCTAATAACTTGCCCTTGCTCATACAGTTGGAAGCAGTACAGTGGTATTAACATTAAAAATGTCACAATTGTTGTTTTTATAAAGAAATTATCTCCACATGTGAGCACTTATTTGAAAATCTGTGTTGTGCAGTATTTTTTTTCCAGGTGATACTTTTGGGGGTTCAAAACTTCTTGCCTGTTCCTAACCTAAAACAAACCCAAAGTTTTCTTGGTTATTGGATCGCCGTCTTCCTTCGTCTTGGTCACTAATGGTCCAGAGCCTGTTCTTAGTCTTTACTTCTTTCCCATACGTTCTTTGAATGCATTTTTATTACATGTGTAGAATCTGTGTTTACCGCTCTCCTGCTTTTATCCCTTCACTGTTTTCCTCAATGAAAGTGAAAGTGAAAGTTGTTCAGTCGTGTCCGACTCTTTGCGACCCCATGGACTATGCAGCCCATGGAATTCTCCAGGCCAGAATACTGGTGTGGATAGCCTTTCCCTTCTCCAGGGGATCTTCCCAACCCAGGTTTCCTACATCACAGGCAGATTCTTTACCAGCTGAGCCACAAGGGTTTTCCTCAATATTATGAAAAATATTATGAAAAATAATGGCTTAAGATTGAGTTCTTTCTGGGGCTTCCCTGGTGACCCAGTGGTTAGGATTCCACACTTCATTGTGGAGGGCTAGGGTTCAATCCCTGGTCAGGGAAGTACATGTCACACAGTACAGTTAAAAAAAAAAATTTGAGTTCTTACTATGTGTCAAGCACTATACTAAGCCCCTTTCAGAACACATCGTATTTAATTCTCACACTGCCTTATCAATAAGGTGTTCTGATTGGCCCACAGATGAAGACTGTGAAGCACAGAGAGGTTAAGTAACTCTGCCAAAGCCACACAGATAGCAAATGACAGAGCCAGGATTTGAACTCCAGTCTGTCTGCTTCCATAGTTTATGCCTTTGAGGGCTACACTCTACTGCTAGCCTTACTCACTGTATAGTAAGGGAGTGAACAAGACTCCTTTGTCCTGGACCTCAGAGTATACACGGACATCCTTGAGGCATAAGGCCTCCTGCTTCCCCTGCCTGGCTCTGTTACTTTTGGCTAAAAATCATGGCAACCTGGAATAACCCAGGCCCCTCCGGCCCACATTCTTGGCATGTTTGCCAGGCCACTGTGTCTCACTTGTGCTGATGACATCATTACCCTGGTCCTGAGCTGAGAAGTCAGAAGCTCCTTCTCTTCACATTTATGTATGACCCTTTTCAGCCGGTCCGTCTGTCAACATGAGTTTTCCTCTTGCTTTCTTTTCCCTTGGCTCCATTCTGGCTCTCTTCTAACTTACCATGTCTCTACAGGGGCTTGATTTCCCTTCGGGCTTGGAAAACCCAGGCTGTCTTTGACTTAAACCCTCTGCTCCCTCGGCCCTCCAGCCTGTTCCTGAAGACACTCTCCCTTTACTGAGGATACAGTCACCTGCTCTCAGATCACACTCCTGTAGAGAATTGAAAACACTCCTCCAAAAATCACTTGTACAGGGAGTTGTGAGTCATGCCCACTCCTTCTCCGTTTCTGCTCATATATCTAAAGTTCCTCCTGGCATGCTTGTTCTAGTTGAAGCTGGTCAATATCATTTCAGCCAAATCAGTACAGAGGCAGTTAGTACTCTGGAGAAATGCTTAGTGACAATATGGAGCTGGGTGTTTAGTGGGTAGTCACCTTCAAGATTCACTGATTAATTGGATGACCTGTTTCTCTCCCCAGACCCTCTCATTTTCTGTTCCTTTTCTCTGGTAGGAAAAGGTATGCTCTTAAAAAGCCTCCTTTTAATGGGCCAAGAGCATTTCTTTTTAGCCACACTGTTCTAGATCCTAAAGACCCCTTCCCTAAAATGAGAACAACTTGGTGCAATGGGAAGAGTTGATGATCAGAAGATCAAGACTGTAGAACTGGTTCTGTTAGTTACTTGCGTGTTTTGAGCAGTCACTTGAGCCCCCAGAGCCTGAATCTCTCTCTAATATTTATGTATTCTTTGTCTGCATTGGGCCTTACTTGCAGCACTTAGGATCTTTCACTGTGGCACACAGACTCTCTAGTTGTGGCGTGAAGGCTCCAGAATGCTCGACCTCAGGTAGCTGTGGCATGTGGGCTTGGTTTCTCCATGGCATGCAGGATCTCAGTTCCCCGACCAGGGATTGAACCCACATCCCCTGCATTGAGAGGCAAACTCTTAACCACTGGACCTCCGAGGGAAGTCCCCTGGATCTCTTTTTATGTGAAATGCTAGTGGTCATCCATCCTGTGTCACAAGGTAAAGTGGTTAAGACAGCTTTGATGACAGTGCAGACATACAGTCACATTATTCCTTCAAGTTTTCTGTCTTGGAGGCCCATGCTGTAAAACTATCAAAACTTCTACCTTGACTTCTAAGAGGAAAGTTGAAATCCTTAGGTGACTGGTTTTAGGGACAGAAGGTACAGTAATGACAAGGTATGGCGGTGCCTGGGGCTGCCTTGGCCCCTCCTAGTCTATGACATGGACATTCGCCTGCTTCTCAACCTTAAAGGTGCGATGCAGATGCAGTTTCAAGACCTCATCCCTACTTTCCATTTAATTGTCACTTTTAAGTCCCTTCTGTATAGAAATCCTAAAATCATATCAGATTGCTGTCTATAATTTGTAATGTGAAATTGTACAAAAATTAGATAACATATATTTGTATATGAGCTATCTATATGAATAGCCACAGTATTTTTAAGTAGATACTCATATTGTTCATCTTATAAGAAGTAAACATATATAGTGAAGAGGGTTTATAACAGAATACAGTGCATTTTAAGGCTTTTTCTTAGACATGCTTTCACATCAATGCTCAGTAGAACTTCTATTACTTACTAAGAAATAGAAGCATCTCTAACATGGCAAATTCAAGGAGTAAAAGTTACGATCAAGAAGAAGTTGTTTGTCATAGGTCTCTTTTTTTCTTTGGGTCACTCAGTTGTGTCCAATTCTTTGCGACCCTGTGGACTGTAGCCCACCAGGCTCCTCTGTCCATGGGATTCTCCAGACAAGAATACTGGAGTGGGTTGTCATTTCCTTCTCCAGGGGATCTTCCCAACCCAGGGATTTAACCCAGGTCTCCTGCATTGCAGGCAGACGCTTTAACCTCTGAGCCACATAGGAGTGCTTTTGACTGAAATTTGCAAAAAGAGCCCAACAATAGTTAAAGCCATGTGTATATCTATTATTTACTTAAGAAATCTAGGGTTGATTTCTGTGTTTCAAGAATGAAATCAGTCAAGGAACCAGGCCTTTACATTGTCCTACTCAACCATCTTTTGCATGATGCCCTTACTTATGCCCTTATTTATCACCTCATATTTGTAAGACTGCTGCCATTGCTCCAAGTATCATATCCCTTTATGATAGCATTCCCATCAAGAAGGAAGGAAGGAAGGAAGAGAAAATATGACAAACCTTTTTCTTCATGTGACCATCAGGATTCCTGAAATTCCCAGTAAACTTTGCATTATTTTTCATAGCTCAGATTTAGGTTACGTGTCATCTTCAGTCCGATCACAGGCAAGGGAGCAAGAGGCTTCGGTTGTGATTCGTCCCTCCGGCTGAGTGAATTGCAGCCCTGAGTGGCTGTTGGGTAGACAACAGTATTAGCCACAACAAAGTGATCCAAATGTGGGCTTACAGAAAATAAAGAATTTGGGTTAAGTGAAAGCACATACATTTCTCAAATGCAAAGTAGCTATATGTTTTATTCATAAGATAGAAAATAAGAAACAAATGTACAAAAAGATGTGCTGGGTTATGGCAGGCAGAGAGTATATAGCTCTGGTCTGCAGAGTGAGTGTGTCTACCTGTATTAAGCAGGTGAGAATTTTGAGTGGATGAGACCCAGTTGGCTGGAACCCATGGAGATAAGCAAAGTGACAGGAGGCAAACAAGCTTCTATATAGATATCTCTAGGAAAAAGAATTGCTATATCCAACTGACAAGTCTGTAAGAAGAGTGATCACTCTGCGTTGGATGCCTACCAGCTATCCATGTCTTGGGGGATCACAACCCCAAGACTCCAACATCACAGCCCCTCCTGTGGGCCTGTGATCTTCATTTGAACTGGTTGAATCCTCCATCCTAGGCTTGTGGACCTGGAGCAGAAACACAGAGGGACAAATAGAGTTGGAATTAAGTCATCCTATGGCAACGCCTACAAAGAGGGTTCAGAAGTTCCTGCTACTGGTCATCCCTGTCTCCTGTCACCCATTCCCAGGGCTTAATTTCTCAGCTCCTCCTTTCTACTCATCGATTATTTTTTGGAGGGGTTGCTACCCTGGATCTTCGCTGCTATGTGTGGGCTTTCTCTAGTTGCAGTGCGTGGGCTTCTTGTTGTGATGGCTTCTCTTGTTGCATAGGATGGGCTCAAGGTGCTCGGACTCAGTATCTGTGGCACATGGCTTAGTTGCCCCATGGCAAATGGGATCTTCCCGGGTCAGGGATTGAACCTGTGTGGCCTGCATCGCAAGGCAGATTCTTAACCACTGGACCACCAGGGAAGCCCTCTACACATTGATTGATCCCACAAATATTGGCGAGCATACTCTGTGTGCTGGGCACTGTCCTAGGGTCTGGAGTACAAACAAGAATGACAATGTCCCTGCTGTCATGGAATGAGCAGTCTCGTAAGGCAGACTGATGACAGAACAGTAAAGAAGATCATTACCCACTAGACAAGTCCTGAGAAAGAGAAAGGGAGTTGGTGTATTAGAGATCAACAGAAGAGGCCACTTCAGATAGGATGGTCAGGGAAGACCTCCATGAGCTGCCCATGACCCTCCAAATAACCCTTCTTTCTTGCTCTGTGTAACCAGGGTCAGTTTCAATTGCTTGCTGTTGAACATTTCTAACAGACACATGGAACAAAGGGAATTCATGAGACCCTATCACAGGTGGTGCTACTGGTAAAGAACCTGCCTGCCAATGCAGGAGACATAAGAGATACGAGTTCTATCCCTGGGTCGAGAAGATCCCCTGGAGGAGGGCATGGCAACCCAGTCTAGTATTCTTGCCTGGAGAATCTCATGGACAGAGGAGCCTGGCTGGCTACAGTCCAAGGGGTCACAAAGAGTAGAACACGACTGAAGTGACTTAGCACTATCATAGACAGGAAATATCAGCCTATGGATCACAAGCCCTTCTTTCTCTGACTCCATATACCCAAATCATCTTTTGATAGCTAACTTAACTTACTAAGAAAAAAAATCTAGGTAGTATATTAATACACATATACCATTAATGTAGGGAAAAGGTGTTCTGGAGAGCAAATGGAGGTCTTCTTGCTACTACATATTCATAAAGAAGTTTTCTGGGACAAATCTTACTTGTCTGAGTCTGGGGAGTATGAGTCAGTTCTCCCAGGGTCTGATGTTATCTCTGAATGAGGTGATGGCTTCAAGTGGTCAGCACTGAGAGTTAGTACCTGGATAACTCAGTAAAGTACCACAGCCCATGAAGTCTGGCTGTAAGAGTCTGTGGATCTTACCCATCATCTTTAATACTGAGGGTAGTTTTGAAGCCATCTTGACCTCACGGTATTCATGAGGAAACCTAGGCTAGGACCCAGATCAATCATTCAGGGCAACCATGCCTCAGCATTTATCTGGGTCAGGAGTCAGTGTACTTTCAATCTGGAGCCCTGCGTATGAACCGCAGCTGCTTCGATCATGGAACAAAACATCTTAACACAAAGAATTTTGTATTCAGTGCAAGGTGATGGAGGACCTGTGGTGAGAGATGTGGCTTGAAGAGCAAGTTGGAGCCCGATGGTGTAGGGCCGAATTGCCCTTTGGAACAGGGAGACACAGAACGCTTTTAAGTAAGGGAAATGGTGAAATCAGATCTGGGTTTTAGAGAATCAGGTCTGATGAGAAAGGAGAGGAAGGTACTAGTACAGGATTAGGAAGGATGAAAACAGTTCAGGTGAAGTCTTGAACTAAGGCAGTGGGAACAGAAAGCAAGAAAAAACATTTGCAAGACCTTACAGTGATATCAATAGGCCTTGCGGGGAAGAAGAGCGGGAGGGATCTAGTCTGGGTGGATCCAGGCAGATTAGGAAAAAGAGGGCCAGAGAAGTCACAAGTGGGAGAGAGGAATTTGGGGTGGTCATGACGAATTTAGTTTTAGCTTAGTTAGAACTACTTACCTACAAGTATAACCCCCAGGGGAGGCTAAACCACCGTTTTGTAAAGTAGCCACTGATACTACCCATGGGGAGGAGGTGCTTTGGTAGAAAATTCTAAGAATAAAGGGTAGAAATGAAAGGAGTGGGACAAATGTGGGTTTAAAAAGATAAATGATTTGGGAGTGATGGCTGAGGGAGAGCAGAGGAAGGAGGAAGGAAGCAACAAGAATTGCAGGAGCGAGCCAGAAATAGACCAGGGGCAGGAGCAACCACACAGGAAGGAAGGGAAAAGAGGTGAACATGTGGGTGGAAGGGGGAGAAACTAGGTAGGAAGTAGAGGATGTGAGTGTGGAAAGGACATCTCCATTGGAAGGTGCAGGACACAACTCTTCAAAGTTGCTTCCCTCACCCCCATCTCTCTCTCTTCCAGCTACTTGCCTTAGTTGTATCTGTGCAAAAAAGGATTTTATGATGAGAAGCCTGCCTGGATCAGACCTAGGAGGGTGTCTTCTGGATCACAGGGTATTCATCAGCAGTCTTTAAAAAGACCTCCTCTTCCTTAAGAATTTTTGTTGGCAAAACATGGAAGGTATATATGAGGTACAGATATCAGACGCCCCTGGGATTCTTCTTTATCGTCTTCCTCCTCACCTTCCTCTTGGTTTCCCAGGTCAAAAGGGCAGAACTTCCTGTCGGAATTTTAAAGCCTCTGTCGCCTTGGTTTTGTTCCTGGCTCAATGGAGATGAATTCCAAGTTGAAGACAAACAATTGTGCCTTGTGAACAGTCGTCCATGTGTTGAAAAGAATCTGAGTGGTTTTTTTTCTTGCAAACCTGTCTCAGGGAAAATTCCCCATGGGGCGGGAGGGAGAGTAAAATCCAGCCTAGAAAGAGCAACTTCTGATGACTCTGAGAATGTGATTTTCTACATAAATTCATGAAAGTCAAAAGTGTCTAATAAGAAGAGATGTGGGGTTGACTGTAAAGAGAGAAATAGCATTCCACAGAACAAAACCTCCTTGAGCAGCCGTAAGTCTTGAGGTTAGAAAAGTTGCCTGCATACTCTCAGCCTGCTGCTGAGCACTTTACACCTGTGATGGTTGGCTGCCCAAAGTTATCATCTCCTCTAAATCACAGAAGCTGCAAATTAAGAGCTTTCTGGGTAGATAGACACACAGTGCTGTGCAGACATCCTGCACGCCCAGTCTTGTACTGCTTGCCTGGGTAGAACCACCTCGACTTTCACTCTTCTGATTTTCAAATTACTGCAGAAAAGCAGAAGTCCTGGATCTAGGAAAGGAGTAAAAAAGTCTCTGAAATTCCATTCTCAGGATAAAGTTTACCTCTACTCATACAAGGACTGATGCTCAACAAGAAACATTTAAGCAGTATCAGTCATGTGAAGACCAGCCCTCCGAGTCCTTGTCACCAAGTCTTTGCAAAAATTATTTTCTAGAAACTGTGATCCTCTCCTCTCCTCTGTTCTTGCCCAAAACAGATGCAAAATTAATCATCAGTAACAAGTGTGTAGTGACTGCCTATTGTATGCCATCCGATTGTGTTAACCACCGCTGTGAAGTTATATTTAAAAGCCAAAGTGATTCAAAATTAATTTTTCTAAATATTTTAAAGCATCTAGAAATGTTGTAAATTCAAGGTGAGATGTCCCTGTCACAAGGAGATATTTTTTTACTTTTTAAAGTAAAAATGTTTTAAGAGTTCCCTCTTCACAATATTATCTTTGGAATCTTCTGTTAAAATACTTATTTACTTAATTCATCCAAGAAGTAATTGAAGGGTGTACTAGGTGTCAGGCACTAATCTAGATGCTGAATAATTTAGTAATAAATAATAATTATAGTTTGTATATATTGAATACTTTCTGTGTACTCATTGTGTTAAGCCTTATGTGAAAAGTGTTATGTGTATTCATTAATTTATTCCCAAAACACTATGATGTAGATGCTATCAATGTTACTATAAATTATTACATATTAATATAAAAGTTTTAAGATGAGTAAACTAGGGCAGAGAGAGGTTAAGGCACTTACCTTAAGTCACATATCTAGCTAATAGAGGAGCTGGGATTTGAATCCCTGGGTTCAGAGCTCCAGCTCTTAAACTCTTGGAAAACCTCTGCTGTCATAGAGTTTGCATTCCTAGTAATTATAACATGTGCTGGTATATTTTGCAAGCATGCAGTGGCCTCTGAGAGGCCAAACTAGGGGAACATTCCTCAAACTAGGAGAATAAATAGAATAGTAAAAATGAGCAGTAGATTTAGAGTCAGGAGGCACTAGTGGTAAAGAACCCACCTGCCAATGCAAGAAACTTAAGAGATGTTTGATCCCTGGGTCGGGAAGATCCCCTGGAGGAAGGCATGGCAACCCACTCCAGTATTCTTGCCTGGAGAATCCCATGGACGGAGGAGCCTGGTGGGCTACAGTCCATCGCGTTGCACAGAGTCAGACACAACTGAAGTGATTTAGGTTCAACACCTCAACAAAGCATTTAACCTTTTGAGGTTCAGACTTCTCATCTTTACATTGAAAATAAGCAACTATAAGGGATGGTGAAAGTGAAATGAAAGTGTTAGTTGCTCAGTCATATCCAACTCTTTGTGACCCCATGGACAGTCTGTCAGGCTCCTCTGTCCATGGAGTTCTTCAGGCAAGAATACCAGAATGGCTTGCCATTCTCTTCTCCAGGGGATCTTCCCAACCCAGGGGTCAAATCCAGGTCTCCTGCACTGCAGGCAGATTCTTTACCGTCTGAGCCACCAGGGATGGTATCATTCATTAATGCCTTCTGTCTGTGAGGTTGACCTGTAATGCTGTTGATCAGCTTGGGTGCTGCTGGTGATGTGGAGACTCACTACAGAGGGTCAGAGTAGCGAGAACAGCCCCAGCTCTTTCATCTAAGCTTTAGCTATTTGAGTATAGAAGACATAGAGCAGTTTCCTGCTCCTGTGGAATGCTTTCAAGTGGGAAGAGAAGTTAAGTTCAAAGATGCTCAAAATTTAAAGTAATTAGAGCTGAGCAGTCAGTTTTAACCTAGATGACATCCGTGTTAGCAATAAATGGTCTACAGATCAGTATAAAGTTGAAAAACTTTTTAGAAAGTATCACATGGAACTAGGAAGTGTTTCTATCAGTATTCACAGTATGAGATTCACTGTAAATGGTAGGAATAATGCTTGTCACATATTTAAAAAGACTTAGAAGGTAGAGAATCTTTAAAATCTATTAATCTTTATTCACAAAATTTTATAAATTAATCCTTATTTTCCTTTTCATAGTTGTAAGGCTTGGACATTTTACAACTCCCTGAGCCTCAGATTTCTCATCTGTGAAATGGGAAAGTTATTACATTGCAAAGTTGTTAGGAGGATTTGAGATAGCACATGTTATATTAGTTCTGGCTGTTATAACAAAATACTCACAGAGTGGTTTAACCAACAGACATTTATTCCTCACATCTTTGGAGTCTGGGAATTCCAAGATCAAAGTACTATATATATGGCAGATTAGATTCAATTCTTTTTTTTTTTTTTCAAACTTACTTTGCTGCATTGGATCTTAGTTGTGGCACAAGGGATATTCATTGCGCCATGCTGGCATCAGCAGTTGCAACATGCAGCCTCTCTCTAATTGTGGCTCACGGGCTTCAGAGCATGTGGGCTTCAGTAGTTGGGGTGCACAGGCTTAGTTGCTCCGAGGCATGTGAGATCCTAGTTCCCCGACCAGGGATCAAACCCTCTTCCCCTGCATTGCAAGCTGGACTTTTAACCAGTGGGCCATCAGGGAAGTCTCTGGCAGATTCAGCTCTTCATCAGGTTCCTTTTCTTGGCTTGTGGACAGCTACCTTCTTGCTGTGTCATCACATGGCTAAGAGAGAGAGAGAGAGTGGGAGCCAGATCTCCGCTGTGTCTTCTTATAAGGTTACTGCTGCTGCTCTTGCTGCTAAGTCACTTCAGTTGTGTCCGACTCTGTGCAACCCCATAGACGGCAGCCCACCAGGCTCCCCTGTCCCTGGGATTCTCCAGGCAAGAACACTGGAGTGGGTTGCCATATCCTTTTCCAATGCATGAAAGTGAAAAGTGAAAGGGAAGTTCTCAGTCGTGTCTGACTCTTACTAATCCCATAATAGGGGCTTCCCTTGTGGCTCAGCTGGTAAAGAATCTGCCTGCAATGCTGGAGACCTGGGTTTGATCCCTGGGTTGGGAATATTCCCCTGGAGAAGGGAATGCCAACCCACCCCAGGATTCTGGCCTGGAGAATTCCATGGACTGTATAGTCCATGAAGCGGCAAAGAGTTGGACATGACTGAGCAACTTTCACTTTCACTTTTCAATCCTATAAGGACCCCACCCTCAGCACCTCATCTAAACCTAATTACCTCCCACAGGCTCCATCTCCAAATAGGATCACATTGTGGTTAAGGGTTTAACATAGGATTCTGGAGGGACATGATTTTGTTCATAGCACATGTAAAACCTCAGTACAGTGACTAATAGGTGCTCAATAAGTAATAACTATTTCCAGTTTTGGAAGAGGAAAATCAAGAGTTTCCTTCCCCCCACACACACATCTGTACTTATGTCTGTGTTGCCTCTGTTGGGTTCCTGCTGTAAGCTATTCATTCCATAGTTTATAGCATATATATAGTACAAGCATTTCCTATACTTGACTAATGCCTGGGCATATTTTAAAGTAAAAAAACCATTATAGGTTGATTTCAATTGTGTTTTATCCCAAACTATAGAAGCATAAAATTATATCTAATCTCCTATGCAACTATAAAACCAAACTGAATATAAGAGCCCAAACTTACACAATCAGTATAATTCAGAATAACAATATTAGCATGAGAGATAGTGTTTGCATTAGCATAAATTATTGAACATGAGGAGACTATGGCTCCGACTTCTCCGTGCCAGTTGTTTTGTGTGGGCCCCGCCCCCGCTTTTCTTGTTCGTACAGTGTTCCTTGATGTCACTTGGTTTTCAAGGTATCACTCAGGAATTAGGCCCATCCATGCTTCTTTCTCATTAACCCAAGATAATTACAGTGCTACTGCTTTCCGCAGAGATGACAACAAACACAAACACAGACTTGGGAAAATAGTCCCTGTATATGGGATTGGTGATCCAGAATATGTTCATATTAAATTTTTAAGACTATATTTGATATTAGTACACAAAAATCACAATTTTTTATTTTAATTTTTTATTTATCCTTAAAATTTTTTAAAATATTTATTTGGCTGCACCAGGTCTTAGTTGCAGCATGTGAACTCTTAGTTATGGCATGTGCAATCTAGTTCCCTGACCAGGAATCCAACCCCTGCTCCCTGAGATGGGAGCATGGACCACCAGGGAAGTCCCTAAATCACAAAATTTTAGAATCATCAGGGCAAACTCTTAGACCTATAGGGACCTACAGACCTTGGTTTAGGAACATTGATGTGATCCTTAGATCTGTGAGCTTTGCCCTCAGAGAGTCTAGGTTTAAATCCTGCACTACCACGTGGTACTTGTGGAATCTTAGAGGAGTTCACTCTTTTAGCCATTCAACAAACACACAATGAGCACCTACTATGTTCCAGGCACATTTTTAGGCCCTGGGGATATAATGGGATACAAGACAAACAAGGTCACTGCCTTTGTGGAGCGTACATTGTAGAATCTCATGGGACAAATCATTTAAACTCCTCCCCAAGCCTAAGCTTCTGTATTTATAAAATGTGAATGACAATGGGGCCTACCTCTGGTGCGGTTGAGATGGTTGGATCACCAACTTGCTGGACACTAGTTTGAGTAAGCTCTGGGAGTTGGTGATGGGCAGGGAAGCCTGGTATGCCGCAGTCCATGGGGTCGCAGAGTTGCACACAACTGAGTGACTCACCTGACCTCTGGCAAATCTCTGGTGGCCTAGATAAACTGACACATACTTAAAATGTAGGCTGGATTTCCCTGTTTGGCCTAGTTTCACTCTTCATCCTTCTTATCCTGCTCTGTGCTTCTGGCTGGGCTCAGCTACACCAACTCTCACAGCAAAGGGCAGAGGATGGAAGAGTAGGGTTGGGGTACTTATTCCCCAGACTCCTTGCCTGCCAGGCTTCCAGTAGACAGCTCCTGCTTCAGCCTCATACATGAAACAGGAATCTCATTTCACAAACTTATATGTGCAAGAACAGTCACGTAACGTATTTTCGTTGAAAAGAATTAAATTTGCCTCCAATCTCCCATTCCACTGGGTTGGCAGGAAATACCATGGCATTTCTCTCCTAAGGGTCATGCAGGTCAGCGTCTCCTCTAAAGGGGTTCTGTTCACAACAGAGAACTACACTTAGGTTTGTGAGACTGTGAGGGTGGGTGTGTAGAGTGCAGGCCTGCACCTGAGTCTTGGAACAGCCAGGTCTGCTCAGCTCTGCACACATCCTGTAGATCACAAACGTGCACACTCACTGGCATGTGGGACCCTGCCCATCCCCACCTCAGGCCAGCAGCTGCTGCTTCCTCCTGACCCCAGGCCTCAGAGACCCTGTTCCTATGCGCCCCTCCCTCTACACCCGACGGGCTTTCTTCACCTGTCCACATGTACAGCGTGTGTGAACAGGAGTGCGCTCACTGTCAAGACCCCTGTCCAGCACAGGCTTCACAAAGACTAACCAGGGAGAGTTGGTCAGACAGCATGCGAACTGTATTCATCTCCTGGGGCCATAACAAAGTAGCCCAGGCTGGGTGGCTTAAACAATAGGAATTTATTTTCTCACAATTCTGGAGGCTGGAAGCCCAAGATCAAAGTGCTGGCAGGACTGGTGGCCTGTGTGGTTTCTCTCTCTCTGGCTTGGGAATGGCCATCCCATCGTTGCTTCCTGCCGTGATCTCTCTGCTCGTTCGGCCTCCTATGGTCTTTTTGTGCATGTGGGCTCCTGTGGTCTCTCGGTGTGTCCACATTTCCTCTTCCTCTAAGGACATTGGTCAGATTGGATTAAGTCCCGCCCTGAGGCCTCATTTGAACTTAATCATCTCTTTAGAAACCCATCTCCAAATACATTCACTTTCTGAAGTACTAGGGGTTATGACTTCAACATACAAATTTGGTGTGGGGAGGGGATGGTCACAATTCAGCCCATATCAGTAAAATACTAACTTTATTTTATATGAAGAAGAATATTGCCTTTTTCTAATTAGCACAGAGGCACATAAAGCTTCCCTGATAGCTCAGTTGGTAAAGAATCCACCTGCAATGCAGGAGACCCCTGTTCGATTCCTGGGTTGGGAAGATACGCTGGAGAAGGGATAGGCTACCACACCAGTATTCTTGGGCTTCCCTTGTGGCTCAGCTGGTAAAGAATCTGCCTGCAATGCGGGAGAGCTGGGTTCAGTCCCTGGGTTGGGAAGATCCCCTGGAGGAGGGAACAGCAAACCTCTCCAGTATTCTGGCCTGGAGAATCCCATGGACTATATAGTTCATGAGGTTGCAAAGAGTCAGACACAACTGAATGACTTTCATTTCACCACGTGGACTAGTGGTGGCCCAGCTGGTGATCCTTTAAAGTTCAGTGATTCCAGGGCTTCTGTGTCATGTTTGGGGTGTAGAAACCTTTGCAAGGGCTGGGAACCTAGGGCCTGAGTCCAGCCTTCCCAGGACAGATGACCATTCCTCTCTGGGAGCCTTAGCAGCAGCACAGTTCCAAGGAATGGGGTTTGGTTTCCATTGCCAAAGGACTTTCTGAACTTTGCCCACCTTTTAGTCTGGGGGACTTGCTCCATTCTCCTTCTCTCCTGCTTCTTCCTCCCCTCACTGCTCTCCCTAGCCACGAGATCCAACACTATCTCCTCCATGAGTTTAGCTTTTTTTTTTTTTTTTGCCAAAGAGAAGGAGGTATGTTATATTCAGCTGACTTTGATTCTTGGTTCTTCAACACCAACTTCTCCTTGGTCACTTCTTTCTTGGATTTTTGGATGGGGAGAGAGAAAGAAGGCAATGACGAAAAAGTTAACTTCTCACTAAATTAACCTGCCGCATATGGAACACTTTAGCCCAGTGCTTGGCCAAACCAGCCCATCATCATCATTATTAATGTAATTGCTCTTCTTACCACAATGCTATATGAAGCAGCACTCAGAGGCTATGGTCTGAGCAAAGGGCACCAAGAAGCTAGTGCCTAAAAGAGCACTGTCCAATAGGACTTTCTGCTGCGATGGAAATGGCCTTCATCTGCTCTGTCCAATGAAGCAGCCATCAGGCACTTATGGCTTCTGAGCACTTGAAATGTGGCTAGCACAAGTTTAACTTCAAATACAATGCAGCTGGCTGCTACCCTGTTGGGCCGTACAGATTTATAAGATTTTTGTAGCAGCTGACAATAGAGAATGTTTGAGCATTTTCAGTCCAAAAATAGAACAATTTCAATTTCATTTCCCAGCCATGCCCTCAGCCCCATTTTGCCTCTTTGCCCACTACAAAGAGGAGGGCTGCCCCCCTACAGATTTGACAAACAAGCCAGAAAGCCAACAACAACATTTGGAAGCCTCGGGGGATGTTTCCATGTTGAAACCTTGACCTTCCCAGTTCATTCTGCACAGCAGGAGTATCACAAAGCAATGCCATCCTCTCCTGACTTCAGTTTATGACATCCCCTTCCCCAGGTTTTATGTGGCATCTGAAAAAAAGAAAATCAAAGTGGAATGCGTTTTGTTTTCCTGCATTGGGGCTGTCTTTTCACACCGCCTCTCAAGACCCTCCAAGATGCAACGAGGCTTTGCTCAGCCAGGCCTGGGAGGCGCACATTCCAAGCCAGTCCAAGCTGCCAAGCTCCATGAAAACCCTCTGAGCACAATTAGGAGTTTTTACTAGATGCCTTAATGGTGTGCCCACTGGAAATGTGTACCTTGGCATAGCCAGTCCTCCAGGCTCCCATCACCTTCTTACTGCAACTGGAATTGGCATTGCAGCCCCTGGAAAATGGGCACCTCTCTTCCCGACCTTCTGCATGAATCGCTCTGTTCTGTGGAGGAGCAGAGCTCGCCTCAGACGCCTGCAGACAAAACAGACGGGCTGCTTTTCCTGCGTCGGACTTTTCCCGGGGGCTGGAAGGGAGCCGAGGAGCTCTCCTTGAGCTGCTGTAATTTTTCCTCTCTTCCTTCCCTGCCTTTTCCAAATTATATAATTTCCTTGGAGCCACATGTTTTTAAAAGTCTCTCATTCACACACCTTCACAAACACTCTCAAACAATGTTCAATGTTCATGGCCTCTGGGTGTGTTCTTAAAGGGACACATTTGATGAATGCACAGAGTTGAATGAAATCCGATGGTGTCTCCCCCTGGGAAGCACTCCTCTGACTCCCCATCACTTATAGAATGTAGTACAAGCTTGTTAATTACAGTAAATGAGGCCTTTTATGATCTGGGTCTGGCTTATGTTGACAGCCTCATCTCCCTCTGTTGTTACACTGGCTTCAGCAATTCTAAGCAGCCTGTGCTTCCTCAGACAAACTTTGCTATTTTGCTCCTGTGAGTATTAGCCTATGCTGTTCCACCTGCCCTGCAACCCCTCCTTGTCTGCCAAGGAACTGTCCTTCCCCGATACGTAGGCCAGCAGGCACCTGCTCTGGGAAGTTCTCTCCTCTTGTGCTCTCTCTGAGCGTTCCTTTCTCCCTCTGCATCGTTTCTGTGCCCTGCATCTTACATTTACCCATGTTTCACTTTTCTCTTTACATCATCTTGTTTCCTTGCCCATCTTTCTCCTTTCTTGGACTGTGAGATCATTGAAGTTTAACTCTGTGTCTTTTTCCTTTTTGTTTTCTTTATTATTTATTTACTTGGCTGCATCAGGTTCCAGTTGCAGCATGCAGGCTCTTCACTGCAGCACGCAGGTCCAGAGTGTGTGGGCTCAGTAGTTGCAGTGCGTGGGCTTAGTTCCCTGAACCGGGATCTTAGTTCCTTGACCAGGGATTGAATCTGCATCCCCTGCATTGGAAGATAAATTCTTAACTGCTGGACCACCAGGGAAGTCCCTCTGTCTTTTTCACAGGAACTGCCACAGCCAATCATAGTACCTGGCTCATAACTGCTAATCACAACCCATTGTTGCAATGAGCTGAAATGAACAGAAAGAACATCTGATGTGAGAAGTTGTGTATTCTCTTCTGAATGAAGTTTTGTTGAATTCATTTGAATTGGCTTTGGTTGCAATTATCATCTGTGCCTTTAAAGAAAATGATGTGAATTACTATGGAAATAATCTATTGCCAAAAAATGAAGGTGATAACAAGGGAGAAACAGGAAATATATATGTGTGTAGAAGCATTCATTCAGGGCTTGTCCTGAGGGCTTCAACTCCAAAGGCAACTTGAATCTGCCTGCATCTCTCTACCGAGATACATCCACCCTGGTCCAGGCCCAGCCATCTCTCACCTGGATCTCTGCTGCCACCTCATCTCACTGAGGCCACCTGCTCTGTTATGAGCTGCAAGTTTGTGTCTCCCCAACAGCCATCTGTTGAAGCTCTAACCCCCAGTGCTTTGGGAGGGTAATTAGATTTAAATGAGGTCATGAGAGTGGAGCCCTCATGATGGGATTAGTGTCCTTATAAGAAGAGGAAGAGAGATCAGAGCTTTCTGTCATGTGAGGACATGAGAACTGTCCTGGCATGGACAGTTCTGGCAGGACACAGAGAAAAGATGGCCATTTATAAGCCAAGAAGTAGGTCGGCTGCCACTGTGATCTTCCCAGTGTTCAGAACTGTGAGAAACAAATGTCTATTGTTTAAGCCACCCAATCGATGGCATTTTATTGTAGCGGCCAGGGCTAACTAGCACATTTCCCTCCTCACTCTGTGCTCCACCCAACAGCTAGAGTCAGCTTTTCCCAACATAGATCAGTTCAAGTCATACTTCAGTTCAGTTCAGTCGCTCAGTCATGTCCGACTCTTTGCAACCCTATGAATCGCAGCACGCCAAGCCTCCCTGTCCATCACCATCTCCTGGAGTTCACTCAGACTCATGTCCATCGAGTCCGTGATGCCAACCACCCATCTCATCCTGGGTCGTCCCCTTCTCCTCCTGCCCCCAGTCCCTCCCAGCATCAGAGTCTTTTCCAATGAGTCAACTTTTCCCATGAGGTGGCCAAAGTACTGGAGTTTCAGCTTTAGCATCATTCCTTCCAAAGAAATCCCAGGGCTGATCTCCTGCAGAATGGACTGGTTGGATCTCCTTGCAGTCCAAGGGACTCTCAAGAGTCTTCTCCAACACCACAGTTCAAAAGCATCAATTCTTTGGAACTCAGCCTTCTTCACAGTCCAACTCTCACATCCATACATGACCACAGGAAAAACCATAGCCTTGACTAGACGGACCTTAGTTGGCAAAGTAATATCTCTGCTTTTGAATATACTATCTAGGTTGGTCATAACTTTTCTTCCAAGGAGTAAGCGTCTTTTAATTTCATGGCTGCAGTCACCATCTGCAGTGATTTTGGAGCCCAAAAAAATAAAGTCTTACATTGTTTCCACTGTTTCCCCATCGATTTCCCATAAAGTGATGGGACCAGATGCCATGATCTTAGTTTTCTGAATGTTGAGCTTTAAGCCAACTTTTTCACTCTCCTCTTTCACTTTCATCAAGAGGCTTTTTAGCTCCTCTTCACTTTCTGCCATAAGGGTGGTGTCATCTGCATATCTGAGGTTATTGATATTTCTCTTGGCAATCTTGATTCCAGCTTGTGCTTCTTCCAGTCCAGCATTTCTCATGATATACTCTGCATATAAGTTAAATAAGCAGGGTGACAATATACAGCCTTGACATACTCCTTTTCCTATTTGGAACCAGTCTGTTGTTCCTTGTCCAGTTCTAACTGTTGCTTCCTGACCTGGATACAGATTTCTCAAGAGGCAGGTTAGGTGGTCTGGTATTCCCATCTCTTTCAGAATTTTCCACAGTTTATTGTGATCCACACAGTCAAAGGCTTTGGCATAGTCAGTGAAGCAGAAATAGATGTTTTTCTGGAACTCTCTTGCCTTTTCCATGATCCAGCGGATGTTGGCAATGATCTCTGGTTCCTCTGCCTTTTCTAAAACCAGCTTGAACATCAGGAAGTTCACGGTTCACATATTGCTAAAGTCTGGCTTGGAGAATTTTGAGCATTACTTTACTAGCATGTGAGATGAGTGCAGTTGTGTGGTAGTTTGAGCATTCTTTGGCATTGCCTTTCTTTGGGATTGGAATGAAAACTGACCTTTTCCAGTCCTGTGGCCACTGCTGAGTTTTCCAAATTTGCAGGCATATTGAGTGCAGCACTTTCACAGCATCATCTTTCAGGATTTGAAACAGCTCAACTGGAATTCCATCACCTCCACTAGCTTTGTTCATAGTGATGCTTTCTAAGGCCCACTTGACTTCACATTCCAAGATGTCTGGCTCTAGATTAGTGATCACATTAACCACCCCATTCACTTCCAATCCCACTGGAACACAACCACACTCCTCTCTCCGGCCTACCAAGACTTTCCATGGTCTGGCTGCTACCTCCTTTCTAGAATGCTGTCTTAGCTTCTCCCTCTTGTTCACACTCCAGCCACATCACCTTCTTTCGTCCCTCCCAGACTGAGCCCATGTGAGCTCTGCCCAAAGGACATTCCTGCAGCCAGTTGGATGACTGACCCTTCAAAGAAAGACTTCCCGTCACAAGATCTCCCCTGACTACAGTGTCTGAAGTCATTTCACCATCACTTTCCACATGTCACCTGCTTCATTTCTTTCATAGCTCTTTCCGGGACCTGACACACCTTCCTGTTTATTTCCTCATTCATTTTCTGCCTTTCCCAGCTGGGCTCCTGGAGGATAGAAGCCTCACCTGCTTTGCTTGCTGCCCTATTCCCTGTATCTAGAACAGAGCCTGGCCTAAGCGGTGTCAGAAATGACTGGTTATCCAGACACTCGTAGGTGCTTGGTGCTGTGCTGGACAATTCCACAAACAGTACTCCATGTAATCATGTCCAGGAGGGTGTCTTACAAAAGTTAGCAGGGAATGGCCTGTGATTTTCAGTGTTTTGACATATCTGGGGTGGATTCATTTATAATTCATTTCTTTGAAGTAGAAGTGAGTCAGAGAGAGTGACTTCATACCCAAGTCTATCCACATCAAAGCATTTATGGATGAATGCCAGGGCAGCAAAATTAATGTTACCTTAAAATGGAAGGTTCAACCTTGGCAATGTGGTGGGTGGTGGAAGCCCCCCACTGGGGTCTACAGTCCAGCACTTGATCTCTCCAGCTCTGAGGCACCCATAAATTGTGATAAGGTTGGTTCGCTTTAAAAGCAGGTTCAGTTCTACCTCTCTACCCCTTTAGAAAAGAGATGAGTGCAGTTTCTGAAATACTGAGTTTCTCAGAAGCAAAGTTGACTATGAAGGTTAAGTTGTATTTTTAGGAGAGCTCTGTCATGGAGAACCACAGAATTTGAGTTCAGATTATATTGCTTGGGAGCTTCTCAGCTTTAGGCAGTTCACCTAACCTCACGTGATCAATTTTTCCCTCTGTAAAAAGAAGTACTTGCTCTATCTGCCTCAAGAGTCCATTCTAAAGGTCAGAATTAAATAGAATGGTGCTCTGGAGGAAAATGTAAAATGGTAAAGTGACATGCATTGGATTGTGTTACTCTAATTATCATCACAGTCTACTTCCTACAGAATCAGAGAAAGACAGAATACTAGAAATTATTCATTCAAACCCTTTTGCGTGATGTATGTGTGCATGTGTGTTTAAATGTCACATAGGTTATGGAAACATGCTTTTGGTGACTTCTTGTCTGCTTGAGAACACTAATACATGTAAGAAGTTCTGATAATAGAATAAATGATCGAATATGCACTTTTTGTGAGTTTGGAGTGGTGGCCTGGAGTATTGTGATGGTGTCCCAACCATCTTTCCTGCCCCTTAAGGCTCTCTCCTCCCCAAGCTGCCCCCAAGTATTGGCACAAGAGAGATTTCTCCAACAAAATGTAGTATAATAAAGTGGTTAAAGGTGCAAACTTTGGACCCAGACTGCTTGGGTTCAAATCCCAGTTGTGCAGCTCAACTAGTCAGTTATTTCAGCTCTCTATAAAAATGGGAAAGTATCAGTACTTTCCTCTTAGGGTTATTCTGAGGATGTAATGAATTACTGGGGCTTCCCTGATAGCTCAGTTGGTAAAGAATCTGCCTGCAATGCAGGAGACCCCGCTTTGATTCCTGAGTTGGGAAGATTCGCTGGAGAAGGGATGGGCTACCCATACTTGTATTCTTGGGCTTCTCTTGTGGCTCAGCTGGTAAAATATCTGCCTGCAATGGGGGAGACCTGGGTTCAGTCCTTGGGTTGGGAAGATCCCCTGGAGAAGGGAAAGGCTACCCACTCCAGTATTCTGGCCTGGAGAATTTCATGAGCTGTATAGTCTATGGGGTCACAAAGAGTTGGACATGACTAAGCCACTTTTCACTTTACTTCACAATGAGTTACTACCTGCGAATATTTAGCATCTGTCTGACACTTGATAAATATTTGCTATTGTCATTCACTTGCTCTCTGATTCTATCACTGAACTACTACAGATTTTCTCATGGGTTTTATTTCTCTCTAAACGAAAGTCACACCCCTGAGCATGATGTCAAGACCTTCCTCTCCCCATCTCTGCAGCTTTGACTGTTACTCCCTTCACTCCAGCCAAAGGGAACAATTTCCTTTTCTTGACATCCTTCTTGCCTTCAAGGCTTGTCTCTGCTTCCAGGTGGGAAGCGCCTCCTCTTTTTCTCCAAGCTCTTAAGAGAATCTTGTCTCTGTCCCTTAGCACTTGCCATTCTAGTTTCTGAAGTCACTTTCTCTTCCGCTGCTAGACTGTAAGCTCTTCAGTAGCAGGAATTGTGGTTTATTTGACTTATATATTCTGCAATATCCCAAACAGACCCTTTGACCATTGTAAGTATTTAGTCAAGGGTTGTTGAATGAATGAATGGCCTGAGGTGATCAGAGGTCACATCACAGAAATGAGAGTTGACCGATATCCTAAAAGGAGAAGAGGTGTTTAAAAATTATTTATTTGTATTATAATTTAGTGATTAAGACCACACGATATGGAGCTAAACTCTCTAGGTTCAGATCCCAATTCTGACATTTGCTAGCTCTGGGTGAGTTGCTTCACTTCCCTATTCCTCATGTTTCTCATCCTTTGAATACAGATAACAAAACACTTTTCTTCCTGGCATCACATTTTGAGGGTTATCACACGAATATAGTAGCATCTTGGCACATAGTCCTTACATAACAATAGCTGTTATTACTGTTGCCATAAAAGTTATAAATGATTCTTGTAAGAGGTCCAGAAATACAGTAAAAGTGCAGGAGTCCCTACCCCACTCCAGCAGTCTTAGCCCCACAGATGTGGTTTAGTAAGCATCCTTTCAGGACTTTTATGAATATAAAATATATTTAGCAACATATATGAAATCATACCACATATAGTGTTCTTCAAGTTTTTCTTTATACAACCATATATCATGCTTATCTATTTATGTCAATACATATTACTCCATCCCTTTTAACACTTGCTCAGCATATCAGTTTATGGATTCACGGCAATTAATTTAGTAAGCGCCATATTGGTGGCCACTGAGGCTTTCCCAGTTTCTCACCATGATGAACACTATGCAGTGAATATCTTAGAGGTGCAGTTTTACACACTTGTGATAGAAGATCCTGGATGTAACACCATGGCCAATGAAGATGATAATGAACACAATAACCATGTGCTAAAGTTTCATAGTCACTTTCCAGTTGCTCTCTGGAAAGATAGTAACAGTTACACTCAAAGGATAGGATTTAAACAGGCAGACAACAGAGCTGCTCTTGTTAGGGAAACAGTTTGTACATGGGGAGGTAGTACTAAATAAGTCTTGTTGAGGTTCCATGACAAAGAGTTCAGTCTTAATGGAGAATGTTTCTTTACTGAAGTTGTGGGACAGAAAGTCAAATGTGGGACTGAGAAGCAAAGCCAGGGAGCTAAGATCTCACACCAGACTGCAAGATGAATCGTATAATCCAAGAGGTATTTTACAAAGATATGCCCGGGACAGTAGTCAGGATGGACTTTCACTCTTATATCAATAATTCACTTTTTCAGTGTACAAGTAGCTTTTTACACTGAAGACACCTGTATCTGTCACAAGAGATTAGGTTATGTTGCAATAACAAACAGCTGAAGTCCCCTAAACTGCTGCTTTCAACCATAAGTCTCTTTCTCTCTCATGCTACCTGTTCACTGGGGATTGGTCAGAAGAGGAGTGGGAATGAGGTGGTTCTGCTCATCACTGATCAGTCATGAAGGAATGAGGCTGATGAACAGTCACAGCCTCCAAAGTTGCCAGCTTTCAAGCCAGAGAGAAGGAGAGGATTGGTGGGTGTTGCATTGGCTATTAAATACTTCAGCCTGGAAGGGACACACCTCACTGCTTTTCACAACTCATTGGCAGGAACTAGCCCGTTGACCCCATCCAATGCCCCAAAGGGGACCAAAAGTATAATCCTATCATGTGCCCAGCAGGAGGAGGGTTGGAAATAATTGACAAATGTTCTTACTACCCATCTCCTTTCTGATACCAACCAGAGTCCTTGCCCTTCTCCAATCAATAAAAATTGACTAGAGGCCAGACAAGAAATTCAGTCAAGGCTTTATTGGGGCTTCTGCACCAGCTGCAGGAGGGAATGAAAACAAGTAACAGGCTTTCTGCACCCTACTCTAGGTTGGGAGCAAGTGGAGGTCTGTCTAGGCATTAGGCTGGAGGAGTGGCTTAGGCAGTTTGCCCTCTCTTTAGGTGGTGGTATGTGCAGTACCCTGATTTTGCTCCTGACACCCAGTTTTTGCTCCCAGCTCTGAAGAAATGGTTGTTGAGTTTTTTCTCTTCTTTGTATCTTTTGGCCCAGAATTTGCCCCAACTGCACATGCACGCAGTGATTTTTAGTCTCCTACAGTTTCTTTGTATTTTGTAGCTCAAGGAGAAGTGTTTCTACATGTGAGCTTTGCAACACTGCAGCAAGGGCCCCAGGTTCCAGTCTGTCTCATTTCCATTATCTGAAATATCGTTTTCTGATAATCTCATAACAACTGAGAGAAAAGGGCCAAATAATGCTGTTGTGTCCAATGTTATTTCAAAATACTGGGCTACAAACAGGCCTTGACTATGCTTGGAAACAGTTTGCTTCTATAGGCCAGGTACTATTGGCTTCAAATGAGGCGGAATAGCATGAAAAAGCCATTGGAATAGGTGAAAACTTATCCAAGCAAATCTTCATAGCAGATCTACCGTCCTTTCACTTTGCATCTTTCCTTCTCCCTTCTCTGTTCCCTGGGTTCTTAGGCCTTTATAAGGCCTATTCAGTCTCCAATAGATTCTCTGTCCAAGGGCAGAGTACAGTTACAGCAATGTTAATTGTAATAATGGTAGTAACTCCTTTAGTATTATTTTCCATACCAGTGCTTTTCATCTATTAATTCATTTTTCCTCACACCAACTTTATAAGGTCAATATTTTCCCCTTTCTACAGATGAGGAAATTGAGGCACAAAAAGGTTAAATGACTGCATTCACCGAAGATGAGAAATCAGGTAGTGTATGATTGCTAGGGCAATTGCTGTAAGAAATGTTCTAGAACATTTCCCTCCCCCAACCACAAACTCCAAGCTACCATAATTTACCACAAAAATTTCTATGTTTTATTTAAAGCTTTCCACCCCTAACCCATGTCCCATTAATTTCAGCCAGCATTCAATGTAGAGAAATGGCACCACAATGAAAGTTCACGGAGCTGACAGATTCTTTAACAGACTTGACCTGAAAAGTCTTACATAAAAATCAGCTATGCTGTCACCTTGGTGGAGGATCTACTTTGTTTCTGTTAACTAGTCTGCGTTCATGGTCACTCATAATCCCTTGATGTTTGATGTTTACCTCTTTCCTTTTTTTTCACTCTGAAAACTTTTATAATTTCGCCATGAAAAATCTTTCATGGGGCATGTCTTCCCCTTGGGTAGTGGGAGCTTTGAAACATACACCAATATTCCTTTACCTTTAAATCTAGTTAATACTCACTTGACTTCAGGCTAATTAGGGTCAGTAATGGTATGCATTCTTGCAGTTTTATAAGAACGTCCATCTGAGACCTGTAGAACACTTTATCCACCTTAAGTAATCCTTCACGTCTGTGAAGTAGAGATGGGCAGGGGAAAGGGCAAACATGAAAAGAAACAATGTGCTAAGTATGTGACATAAGCCAGAGATGTTCCTTCCACTTTATGTTCTTTTGTGTTCATCTTTTCACTGTAGGCATGATCAGAAATCTTTATTATTGAAGAATTATCTGGCTGGCCTGCACCTTTTTTTCTCTAGTGTAAAACCTCAGCTATTGGTACTTACCCACAGGCTCATTCTGTGGCCCTTTGGACCTTACCTCTGGATTATAGGAGAATCCTTTCCTTAGGGTCTGGAGCCACCCTCCTACCCTCCCCCTAATGAAACGGAACATACGCTTAGTCTAGGATGGATGATCTGACAATACCAGCCACATGGGAGGAAAGAGGGTGAAGAAGGAATTCCACATTGATAAAAGGGAATCCAGGCCAGCCACCGGCCCAACCTGGTTCTGTTAGTATAGTACCTTGACTCCTCCCAGGTATGACCACCACTTTCTGGTACTTATGGTATGACCTGAGGACTCACTTTTGTCTGTAACTTGCTCCGTCTTAGGGAAGATGAGGTATGGTGGAGTTGAGGGTCATAGAAGTTAGGGAACCTCTAGGTGTGTGACTGATTGGCCCATGAGAAGAAAAGATTGCTGGCATTGGGACTGACACCCCAGTGAAGTGGAAGAGATGAAAACTGCACACACCCTGGCCTGGGAACTGGGAGGGCAGGCTTCTGCGGTGAGGGCTGTGAGAACCTGGAACACCGGGCAGTTACCCCGGATCAAGGTCAAGATTAGCTCAGAGGCGTGGAATGGAAGACAGAGTAGAATCATCCAAGTAGACCACTGGGCCAGCTCTGTGGGAAACTGCCCCAAATTCTTCAACATGAAAGAGCAACGTGGTTCCCTTTCAAAGAACTAGACAGTCATGTAGTTGAGAGGACTTGAGAGGCTTAACCATGGTTTTCGCTCAGGGAAACTCTTGAGCTGTATCCCTTCAGCCTTCAATTGTAGACACTAGGGACTTTTCATTCCATAGAGAGACCTTGTCAGGTACCCGAGGGCTTCATCCTCCTTGGGGACTTCAAAGTACCCTGAGATATTGTGTGCTAGGTTGATCACATGGCCTAAGTCCAACTGCAACAACACAGCCAAGTTTGGGGGCATAGTCCATTGTTATTCCTGCTAAACAGTCAGCAAGACATTCTCACTGGAAGCCAAAGGACAAGGTAACTAGTGTAGGCAGGGGTGATACACAGGGTCATGTGAGTGGACAATGGGTGGTCTATGGAGTCTGTTTCTCTTCATGCCTACAGAGTCCCTTCAGATCTAGTGCTCTTGTGCCAGACCCCACCAATTTTTCTCTCTCACTGGGTTCTCCCCAGTTTTTAGAGCTCATTGGGTAGGGTTGGGGAGGAATTTTGTTCTCATTCACGGTATTTCTGCCAATGTTTTGTCCTTTCTGTGGGTCTTTTCCATTTCCCTAATGGCCTACATAACTTTTCTTCCAAGGAGTAAGCATCTTTTAATTTCATGGCTGCAGTCACCATCTGCAGTGATTTTGGAGCCCATAAAAAATAAAGTCTGACACTGTTTCCACTGTTTCCCCATCGATTTCCCATGAAATGATGGGACTGGATGCCATGATCTTCGTTTTCTGAATGTTGAGCTTTAAGCCAACTTTTTCACTCTCCTCTTTCACTTTCATCAAGAGGCTTTTTAATTCCTCTTCACTTTCTGCCATACGGGTGGTGTCATCTGCATATCTGAGGTTATTGATATTTCTCTCGGCAATCTTGATTCCAGCTTGTGCTTCTTCCAGTCCAGCATTTCTCATGATGTACTCTGCATAGAAGTTAAATAAGCAGGGTGACAATTCCCATCTCTTTCAGAATTTTCCACAGTTTATTGTGATCCACACAGTCAAAGGCTTTGGCATAGTCAATAAAGCAGAAATAGATGTTTCTCTGGAACTCTCTTGCTTTTTCCATGATCCAGCGGATGTTGGCAAGTTGTTCTGGTTCCTCTGCCTTTTCTAAAACCTGCTTGAACATGTGGAAGTTCATGGTTCATGTATTGCTGAAGCCTGGCTTGGAGAATTTTAAGCATTACTTTACTAGCATGTGAGATGAGTGCAATTGTGTGGTAGTTTGAGCATTCTTTGGCATTGCCTTTCTTTGGGATTGGAATGAAAACTGACCTTTTCCAGTCCTGTGGCCACTGCTGAGTTTTCCAAATTTGCAGGCATATTGAGTGCAGCACTTTCACAGCATCATCTTTCAGGATTTGAAAGAGCTCAACTGGAATTCCATCACCTCCACTAGCTTTGTTCGTAGTGATGCTTTCTAAGGCCCACTTGACTTCACATTCCAGGATGTCTGGCTCTAGGTGAGTGATCACACCATCATGATTATCTTGGTCATGAAGATCTTTTTTGTACAGTTCTTCTGTGTATTCTTGCCACCTCTTCTTAATATCTTCTGCTTCGGTTAGGTCCATACCATTTCTGTCCTTTATCAAGCCCATCTTTGCATGAAATGTTCCCTTAGTATCTCTAATTTTCTGGAAGAGATCTCTAGTCTTCCTCATTCTGTTGTTTCCCTCTATTTCTTTGCTTACTCCTTGGAAGAAAAGTTATGACCAACCTAGATAGCATATTGAAAAGCAGAGATATTACTTTGCCAACAAAGGTCCGTCTAGTCAAGGTTATGGTTTTTCCAGTGGTCATGTATGGATGTGAGAGTTGGACTGTGAAGAAAGCTGAATGCCAAAGAATTGATGCTTTTGAACTGTGGTGTTGGAAAAGACTCTTGAGAGTCCCTTGGACTGCAAGGAGATCCAACCAGTCCATTCTGAAGGAGATCAGCCCTGGGTGTTCTTTGGAAGGAATGATGCTAAATCTGAAACTCCAGTACTTTGGCCACCTCATGCAAAGAGT
Organism: Oryx dammah; assembly: GCF_014754425.2. Taxonomy (NCBI): domain Eukaryota; kingdom Metazoa; phylum Chordata; class Mammalia; order Artiodactyla; family Bovidae; genus Oryx; species Oryx dammah. The sequence continues at coordinate 57,914,585 of NW_024070213.1, read as the reverse complement.
TGACTCATTGGAAAAGATTCTGATGTTGAGAGGGATTCGGGGCAGGAGGAAAAGGGGACCACAGAGGATGAGATGGCTGGATGGCATCACCGACTCGATGGACGTGAGTTTGAATGAACTCCGGGAGTTGGTGATGGACAGGGAGGCCTGGCGTGCTGCAATTCATGGGGTCGCAAAGAGTCGGACATGACTGAGCCACTGAACTGAACTGAATGGGCCTACATAAGCTTCTGAAACTCCAAAGTCAGGAACAATCTTTTCCCTAGCTCTTTTTCCATTGTAACATCTTTTCTCTGAGGCAGGCAACACAGAAGAGCCCAACTGCTTCAAAGGGAGTAGGGACATGAGGGAAGCAGCAAGGGGAGAGTGGAAATGTGGGTTTGAGGAAAAGTATTGGTCAATACAATACAAGGATGTTAAGTATTTTTCTCCCACAAATCTAATTTCTTGGAGCCTGATCTAAAGTTGCTTGCCTCACTTGGATAGAAAAACTACACAGGGTAACTCTGGGAAGATCAATCGGACTTCTGTGTCTGAAACAAAAGTTGGGAACTCCAGGATGAGCACTGCCCTGTGGGTCACCTGGGACCCACAGGAAGAGAGTCAGGAAAGTTCCTCCTTATCTGAAAATATCCTCACATAGCAGAAGGTGGTTGAGTTGCTCAGTCATGTCTGACTCTCTGAGACTTCATGGACTGTAGCCCACCAGGCTGCTCTGTCCATGGGATTTTCCAGGCAAGAATACTGGAGTGGCTTGCCATTTCCTTCTCCAGGGGATCTTCCCCACCCAGGGATTGAACCTGGGTCTCCCGCACTGCAGGTGGATTCTTTACCAACTGATTCACCAGGGAAGCCCCACATAGCAGAAGAGGAGCCACAAACAACTGTCAGGGTGAGCAGTGGGTGGGAGGAGCTGGGAGTTCCAGGACAAGACTGGCTGGGGCTAGAATCTCTTTGGTCAGAATTAGGGCTCTGGATAGGGATGATGTGGAATCAAATTGCCTTTTCTGGTTTCTGTTCTCTTGAGAGGAGTTAAGCCTGATTGTTTCATGATCCCATCTAGTAACTGTCCAAGTTCTGAGTCTCAGCACCAAGATGAAAAGTTGACATTGAAAGGAAAGAGTCTTCTGTTTATGCAATACTGTGGTTTATATAATTCCTATGTTTAAAGTTTATAGGCAGTAAAACAACCAATTCCCTCCAAATATAATTATCTGAGGTTGATTTTATAGGAAATGAAGCATGTAGATGAATCTTGAATCTTATCCAGATTGACCGAATTGGTTGAACTGGGTTAAATGGAAAATACTGGGTCAGTTACAAACATACCTAGATTCTTAAGAAACTGACTAATCTTCTGTCTGAATTTATGTCAACCCCTGTGTCATGCATGACTATTTTAACTGACATGAAACCCTATATGAAGGATTTCAGTTCTTTTAGTGTCTATGCCATTCATGGTACACACACACACACACTTCAGTCAAGGTCCACAGCCCCAAAAGTCACTTTATCAAGGGAGACATGAGAAAATAAAACAAATCTGAGATGCTGGGAGGCAATCTGTGGCAACTGTCAAGCCCAAAACTCCCCATGGAAGTGTGATTCCTTTTCAGTTTTGAAAGATGTCATTCGTGTAAATGCAGGACACATTCTTTTGGGGGTGAGCGGAAATGTCCCCAATTTATGGTGGTAGCGGATACATCTGAAAAATGGAATCGAATCAATTTTGCTCCCCAGAGGGACAGGTAGAGGACTCCCATTTCCTGCCAATTCAGTTGAAAACAATGAGGAGAGAGAAAAAAAATGGAGCCCTCCCTTCTCTTTCTGGCCTTAGACATGAACTCTTGATAAGATCCTGGAAAACAAGCCGCGTTTTTTAACAGCCGTTTGCCCTCTTCAGCTGAGAAAACAGCACGAGCCAAAACTAGGAACTGGGGCCACCTCTATTGTGAACGTGGCCAGGCTGACTTATTGTCGCCAAAGAGCAAATCACAAAATGACTGAGATAAGGCATATAATCACATTTTCACATGAACCTTACATTCTTACCTCTTCTATAGGAGAGGATATCCCTCCAGGAAGGAGGAAGGTGGGGCCCCGCCCGTGTCCTACAGGAGCGCTGGGACTGCATTGTCCCAGCCTTTTGTAGGGACACAGGAAGAGGGTACGGAAGTTTCTACAGGAAAACAGAGAAAAGTTCAAACATAAACAGCATCCCAAAAAATTTACCAATAGTGAACTAGATTTCCTCTCTGGGCCTTCCATGCTTCCACGCACCACTGGGCTGGCAGATTTTAATCTCGGATTCTGTTCACCTTGGTAACCTCCAGTGTGTGTGATTGTGCTGTTTCCCTACTTAATAAGTAAGAGGATGTGTTTTCTATGGCACTGGAGACAAAAACAACCTCTTTCCAGAGACCGTATCCTGGCCTGGCTGGAGTCTGTTCTGTCTTTTCCATTTGTCATTTCTGGGGAGGGCACGGCTTCCCTGAAGTCCCGTGTGGGACAGGGCGGCTCCCTTTTAGGAGGCTTTGAACAAAAGTTGAAAGTGGCCAAATTGCTGCTTCCCATGACAAGGCAACGGCTTGGGTTCGGCTCCGGGTTTTGGCCAGAGACGTGCCTGAAGAAACACACTCCTAAAGGATGTGAGAAGAGTTGTGTCCCCACGGCAGTGAGGGCTGAAATTTTCCCTCCCTACCCACAACCAGGGCTCAGAGGAAGAGCCATAAGAATCTCTGAACCCAACCTTGAGGCCACACGGCTCTCTCTCTGGCTTTAGGCTTGAGTTATGAAAACCACAGCTCGAACAGAAGGAGTGATTTCATTGTTAAATCTGAAAGAAAAGTGCCAAGTTGAAAAGAGAGAGCAACTTTTGGGAGTCTCTTCCCCTATTCCTAGTCACTGTGTGTGAAATCCCTGTGTGAAATCAAAATGGCTGCCCTTCACCTCAAACTGCAGAGATGGGTGACAAGTATTGAAGTCAACTTCTGAAGTGTAAGGAATGTCTCATTTTTTTCCTACTGATTGAAGAAGTGCCTTCAACTTGGCTAGGAATTGTGGAAGCCACTTCCAAACTGGCTCTAATGGCGGCTGCCAGACTCTTAAAAGGAGCATTCATTACTTCTCAGACAGAGCCAATCACACACTGAAGAAGCAAATGGTTACAGTGAGCAGACAGAATTCCTAGAAGATGCCATTATGGGAAATTAAAGCACCCCTAATCTCCCCCAGCCCCCAGTAGCTCTTAAGCCCAAGTATCTTTCATAGCCCATCAGAGGAGAGAGTTCTGAGTGGACTACACTAGCGTTTTCCTGAATTGCTTTTTCCAGAACAAATGACTTTCATTATGTTCAGCCAGGGACCGATTCTTCACTTAAGTATGTAAAGCAAAATATGGCTTGTGTTCTGGATGTGTTACTCACAACAGAAAGCTTTTCTGACAGTTGCCCCAATAGATGATTGAAGTGTGTTATATAAAAGCCCAGGTGCAAGTAAGAGGGTGACCTTGACTTCTGAAAGCAGTTGAAAATGCTGGTTAAGATGTACTCAGACTGCTCTGCCGCTTGGAAGGAATACCTGCATTTTCAGAAAACGGTTGATGGAGAACTCCATCATGCCACACAGATTTCTGGAACAACTGTTACTGACATCCTTCCATTCGTTCATTCATGAATTTGTTCATATGTAGAATAAGGTGCCATGCATTGGGTTACATTGCAAGGACAATCCAGGGTGGTTTTCAATACATTTCAGAGCGAGGCACTGACTTTGGACATTCTGCTGGGGGCACCCCTGTACCAGGTGTTAACCCTTTAGTTGCTTAGTGCATTTCAGTATTTTAGTAACCACTACAGCTGTGCCAGTGCGTGAAAGGCTAATCAACAGTCTTGATACGATGATGTACAGAGCACAGTCTCCCATCTCAGAAACCAACAGTCTGGGGCCTGCTGCTCTAAATTAGTAGCAACTTAGAGACAAGATCCAAGGCTTTTTGAGTCTCAACTGACCTGAGCCTAAAACCCCAGATAGGCCCCAGGAGGGTCTTAAATCCCACAGAAGGGAAGCAGTAGGAATAGGGAGGGCCCTTCTAATCAGGGACAGGGAATGATATGGGGCTGGAAGCAGCAAGGATGCTGCTAAGGGTGATGAATCAGGAGGGAGACTGACAGTGCTCTGTTCCCACCTGGCCCAGCAGGGGTGCAGGGAAATCAGTCCTGCCACACTCCCAGACTAGCAGGTACCCCAGCCCAGGCCTCCTCTAGCTCTCTTGTTCAGCCTTCTCCCCAGTCTTCATTCATTCATTCAGCATACTTCACTGATGAGGATACAGCAGTGGCCAAAATGGACATGATCCTGCCCTCAGGGGGTTAATAGTCCAGCCAAATAGCAGAAAGGTGTCAACTTATACTTGAATCTCTTGAAAAGTTCTTTTTAATCATATTTAAACAGGCTATTTAGAAGCTGATACACCAGTCTGGTGAGATAATAGATTTTTTCCCATCCTTATTATCATCCAAATGACTTCTAATGTGTTTATATGCTTCTATAATCTATAATAATAAACCAAATAGAATTTTATTAATATTAGTCATATTTAATTGGATTAAGATTTTTGCACATATAGAGCTATAAATTCAAACACCTTGAGTTTAGCAAGCCCATATGAGCCAGGTCAAGTCTTCCCGAGGATAAAAGGGATTCAAGGCACAACCTTCTGTTAGAGTACTTAAATTAACACCCAGAGTAGCATTTATGGGTGTGTGTGTGTATGCTATGATTCAGGCCCTTTGCTAAGCATTTTACATGGGTTCTCTTATTTATCACAACAATTTAAGAAATAATTACTAATATTATCCCTATTTCACCAACAAGGAAACCAAGGCTCAGAAAGGTTAAATAACAAGTTTTAGGAGAACCAAACTTTTAATGATCAGATCTGCAACTCATTTGGCTTTGCTGCACCCAAGTGCAGAGATGGTGAGCAAAATATTTCACAACTGATATGGTGTGGGTACTAACCGATCAGAACAGATGCCAGGCGATGGAGTAAAAGCAGTGTCCCTGGGGGAGAGGCTGAGTTTGCTGGGGTAGCCAAGTAATAGATGCAATTGGCTAGGACAGCACCTATTTATGGACCAATATGAAATTGTTTCAATATGTTAACAACTTAGCCTTATCTATAGAGCCTGCCCAGGTGAAATGCAAAGGTCAGCCCCCCACCACCTCCTCTGGGTCAGCTGAGTGACTACTGTTCAGTTGTGTTTACCAGCAAATTGGAAAGTTAATAAGGGTCAGATTGACACTGACAGCCTATTCCAGAGACTTAGTGTATGCTGAGATGGTGAGTATAATTTTATATGAACTGTCTTAAGTTACCAAAGATTTCTTTCCTGATTCTAGACCAGAACACCCAAATTGAAAGTCTATGGGTCACATTCAGCCTGCAGATATGATTTATTCAGCTCATACAATGACTTCTCATTTTAAATAGTAAAAGCTAACATTTCTGAAGCCCTGACTACACACCAGGTATACATGTGCTTTATTAACTCACTTAATCTTTACCTTAAAACTATTATGACCACCCTCATTTTACAGATGAGAAAACCAAGGCACAGAGAGGCTGAGTACCTTGACTAAAGTGGCACAGTTAATTACTAAAGGACAGAGGTGGAATTTGAACCCAAGCTATCTGGCTCCAGAGCGAGAGTTCTTGACTGATACGCTCCTCTGCCTCTCTGGTATGCTTGAATTATTAGCTGACATTTTAAAATCAAGAGAGATAAGATAAAAACCCAGATTTCCAGCTTGTCAGAATTAAAAATCAGAGCTTATACTCCCCCATGGCAAAAATCTGCCTCTTCTCCATGGGAATGTGGCTTTCTCCAGTCCTCATCACTCTCTATGGCCTTTCAACACTGAGGTTCATCATTATTTGCCATTTGTCATCAGGCTGACACTGTTGTTTTCTTACAGACAGCCCTCTTCAGTCTTCTTCACTCATTTATGTGATGTGCTTGGCCCCTCAACTAGACTCTTCCTAAAGACGGGATGTACTTTTGCTCTGATAACACATATATCATGATATGCAGAAGTACCGGTGGAGCTTACTCCTCTTGGGAATTGTTACTAAGTTCCAGAAAGATAACAGGTGAGGAGAGAAACGAAGCAATGATGGGCAAATTTAAAGCAAATACTGGGAAGAAAATCCTTGATCCCCTCAAGCCAAAACCACGTAAGACCTCACATTTCTACTTAAAAACAATCTGATTATTAAGCTAAATTCCGTGCAACTACAAATAGTTTTCCATAAAAATCCAGTATTATACAACATATTACTGTAAACCAATATGATTGTCTTTTAAAACTCATTTACTGGAATTTTTACATTCAGATGCAAACCTGCTAAGTGATCCCCTTGGAAGATTGGCCCCCTTTCCTGTGATGTCCCTGCCAAAAACATTTTGGGATTCCCCAGGGGGGCTAATCTTCAAGGCAATTTATGAGCCACACAGTAAAAGTCAGTCTCATTGTTTTATATTCACATCTTGTTTTTGATCCAGAACAGTAACACCCACTTTTTTCACTGTTATTCAAATAATTTTTCTGTTCCAAAGTAAAATCCATTAAAGGATGAATATTTGTTTATACTGGAGATAAAATAATTAGCAACAATCTTGGAAAGCAATTCCATAAGTGTATTAGCAACAATAACATCTTTGAAATCAGAGCATAGCCTCCCAAGGTGACCTCTTTGAATGGCTCATTACTTTTTAAAATATGTTTTGATATGTTGAAAGAATCTGATAAGAGAAAAATAAATATCTATTTTTATGGAGTGTATATATGTACAGACAGAAAGCATATACACTGAAGCATATATACTGAATAGTCATTTCTGGGTAGCACAATTACACATGCTCTTTATTTTCTTCATTAATATTCATTCAACAAGATTTCAGCACTTACTGGCACTATGTTAATGCTAGGAACACAGAATAAAGATTTCCTTACAGTTTTGCATTATAATGAGAATGTCTGATTTTTGCAATCATAAAACCGTAAACTATTTCCATTCTGAAAATGACATATCTATATATCTATCTGCCAGATGAAGAAAACTAGAAGGGGAAAGAGGGTTTGTCTTCATAAATTGTTAATTGGGACAACTAGCTCTTTATGAAATTATATAAATTTGGCTTAGGAGACAGAGGCAAATGAAATCTCATGCAAAGCCAGTGGGTGAATTGGAAAACTAATAGATTGATGTAGAAAAATTAGACATTCAAGACCCATACCTAACATTACTGTGTGACTTTAATGGCCTTAAGTTTCTTCTCCAAATATAAAGGTATTGGATTAAATGATCTGGGTGGTCCCTGACAACTTTGACATTTTATGACTATTCTAAAGTTAAACCATTCAGTTAAATCGCACAATAAAATATGTTAGTCACATGGACATGCGTTAGTCACAAAGAAAACAGGGCTGAGTAAAGAGATCTGCAGCAAAGAATCACACAAACTACTATAATAGGAAGTTATTTTTCAAAACATTAAGCTAAAAACCGTGTAGCCCCTGCCCATGAATAGATAAATTCAGAAAGGGTGGCTGCCAGTTAGAAGTCAGTGCCCAGGTTTGCGAGTCACACTTGATTTTTATGTTTTTTTTTAAGTTTTTATTTTTGATTGGAGCATAGTCAATTAGCAATGTTTTATTAGTTCCAGGTGTATAGTTAGGTGATTCAGTTACACATATACATGTATTTATTCTTTTTCAAATTCTTTTCCCATTTAGGTTATTATAGAATATTAAGCAGTTCCCTGTGCTATACAGTAGGTCCTTGTTGGTTATCTATTTTAAATGTAGTAGTAGGTACATGTCAGTCCCAAACTCCCAGTATGACCCTCCACATCACCTTTCCCCCTCAATCCCCATAACCATAAATTCGTTCTTTAAGTCTGTGTGTTTTATAAATAAGTTTATTTGTATAATTTTTTTAGATTCCACATATAAGCAAATGACATTTGTTTTTCTCTGACTTGCTTCACTTAGTGTGATATTCTCAAGATCCATTCATGTTGGTGCAAGTGACATTATTTCATTCTTTTTAATGACTGAGTAATATTCCATCTAGTCAAGGCTATGGTTTTTCTAGTAGTCATGTATGGATGTAAAAGTTAGACTATAAAGAAAGCTGAGCACTGAAGAATTGATGCTTTTGAACCGTGGTGTTGGAGAAGACTCTTGAGAGTCCCTTGGACTGCAAAGAGATCCAACCAGTGCATCCTAAAGGAGATCAATCCTGGGGGTTCATTGGAAGGACTGATGTTGAAGCTGAAACTTAGATACTTTGGCCACCTGATGCAAAGAGCTGACTCATTTGAAAAGACCCTGATGCTGGGAAAGATTGAGGGCAGGAGGAGAAGGGGACGACAGAGGATGAGATGGTTGGATGGCATCACCGACTCGATGGACATGGGTTTGGGTAGATTCCGGGAGTTGGTGATGGACAGGGAGGCCTGGTGTGCTGCGGTCCATGAGGTTGCAAAGAGTCGGACATGACTGAGTGACTGTACTGATGAACTGACTGAATATTCCATTGTGTATATGTACCACATCTTCTTTATCCATTCATCCATTGGTAGACATTTAGATTGTTTTCAAGTCTTGGCTATTGTAAACAATGCTTCAGGGAACACTGGGGTGCATGCATCCTTTCAAATCATGTTTTTGTTTCTCCAGATATATACCCAGGAGTGAGGCTGCTGGATCATATAGCAGCTCTATTTTTAGCATCTTAGGGAACCTCCATACTGTTCTTCATGGTGGCAATACCAATTTCCATTCTCCCCAACAGTGGAGGAGGGTGCCCTTTTCTCTCTACCCTCTCCAGCATTTATTGTTTGAATTTTTTTGATGATGGCCATTATGACTGGTGTGAGATGATATCTCATTGTAGACACTTAATTTTTAGATCCGCAAGACAATAACCCTAAAAGGCAGGCTTTGTGGGAGAAAGGAAAATTTTAAGTTGGGATGCAGGTATGTGTGTGTGTGAGGGGACAGGAGGTGATGGTTAATTTCCAAAGCTTGCCTTTACACACAGAGAGGCAGACCTGGATCATGAGATTCGTGGACACATGCTGTGAGTCCACAGAGGCCATATCCTGGGGCCTAGGATACAATAAGAGTGGAAGACCAGGGATAAGCTCTTTTACACTAGGAGGAGGAGGGTGGAGGGGAAAAAAGACTTTGGTACCTTGCTGTCCCTCAGATGCTCCAACTCTTTGTGACCCCACGGACTGCAAGCAGACCAGGCTTCCCTATCCTTCACTGTACCCCAGAATTTGCTCAAACTCATGTCCAATGAGTCTGTGATGCCTCCCAACCATCTCATCCTCTGTTACCCCCTTCTCATCTTTAATCTTTCCCAGCATCAGGGTCTTTTCCAATGAGTGCACTCTTCCCATCAGGTGGCCAAAGTATTTGAGCTTCAGCTTCAGCATCAGTCCCTCCAGTGAATATTCAGAGCTGATTTCTTTTAGGATTGCCTGGTTTGATCTCCTTACTGTCTAAGGACTCTCAAGAGTCTTCTCCAACACCACAATTTGAAAGCATCAACTCCTGAACAAACATCCAGGCAGGGATAAGTACAGTACAGGTGATAGAGGGGATTTAGATCAGAGAAGACTGGGCTCTGCTTTCTGCTCAGAACTTAGAGAAAACTCTTCAGGCTCTTCATCACAGCAGAGTCAAATGGTGGTGGGTAGGTTTCTGCCAAGTGGGGCCCGAGCCTGTTCCCCACTTCCCCTTGGCCTGCTGTGGCATGTAAGGGAACTAGAAGTTCCTTAAGACACACTCCCAAGACAGCTGAGGATGTCAGACTGTGAGCTTTCATAGCAAACCAAGACAGGGACTCGAAACCGAGGGCTGGAGGGTGGAGCTGAGCCCCCAAATGGCAGACATGGATGCACTGGGGATGTCCAAGGTATAAAAGGTGTCCTGGAGGTATCCAGGGCCAGCAAGAGCTGAGCTGGGTGTGTGGTGGCCAGGAGATCCCTGGCATCTCCCAAAGCAGGATCTGTGCAAGGCCAACATCAGAGATGATGCCCAGGAGAAGAGGGGTCCTCCTCAGCCCAGGGCAGCCCAGCTGGGCCCTGAGGCCCCAGAGCCATCCTTCCCTGCATCCAGACCCCATCTTGGGAAGGCGGACCAGCAGGGAAAGCATTTGAGAGGAAAGGGGGAACCCCTGATAGGAAGTGTCAACCTTGAATTAACCGATTGTTAGAGGGAAACAGATGGTTTTAAACCAGAAGGGGCTGTTCCCTTCCTTTGGCAAGTTGAAGGTTTTTTTCCCTTCCCCACCATCAGCAGGAATGGGAGACTAGTTATAAAAATTAATCATTTAAGCTACCTTTAAGAAAAAGAAAAGAAAACCTGAACTGTCACGTGTATATTTCTACCCTGCTGGGTAAGTATGTAATTATAAATACTGTGAGTCCTATGAAAAGTCCCTAGTGCTTTGAATGCATTTAATCAGGGCACAGAGACTGGCAGGCAGCCCTCAGGGACAGCCTCAAGAAGGAAGTGATATTAGAGCTGAGATTTAGAGGAGGAGTTAGGTGAGCAGGGGAGAGTACTAGGCCCCCAGGAGGAATGAGGCTAGTTCCCAGAGGAGCTGTGAGGATGGGGTGAGGTGGTGACAGGTGAAGAGGTTGAGGCCAGTGGCACTGGGCACCTTTTAGCAGCTCTTAACAGTTGGCAGGTGCACTCTGACTGAGCTTAATTGGTTTAAATGCTCCTCGGTTTTGTGGGGGAAAACAGCATTAATGAACTGTGTTTTAGCAGTTAGGGCAGCAGGGATGCATTTAGAGATAGTCTAAGAATAAGTCCAGATAGCAGCCTAGGAAAATGGATTTGCAGCTTGGGCGGCTGGTGGGAGCCCAGGCCACCACCATCGCTGCCACCCACACCTGCCAAAGCCCACAGCCGTCTCTGCTCTCAGGCATTCCTGTGCCCTGCCAGTCTCTCCAGACCTCTGAAGGGCTGGCACAGGGGCTCTCCTTCTTGTGGGATTGAGCCAGAAAAAAGAGGGCCAAGGAGACACAGACTAAAGGACACGAGCTTCTGGCCAACTCTGGGTACCTCTCACCCACCTCGTGGGGATTTCTCCTGGGCCCTGGGCATGCAGCAGCAGCACCGAGAAGCCTCCTGGCTGGGTGGATGGTTCCCAGAAGTAGTAAGAGCAGACAGACTCTAGCCTGGAGTGTGTAGGGGTCATCTGCTCTCTCTCAGTGGGGCCCATGCCTGCTCTCACTACCAGTAAACTTGCTTGGACCGTTGTGGCCATCTTGTAATTGGTCTTTCTGCACTTACTCTGTCTTGCCTACATTTTTCTTTCTTTTTTTTTTTAGAGAACTGTTTTTACAAAACAAATCAGATCGTGTCTCTCCTCTGTACAAAATCCCTTAATAGTTCTTCATTTTTTTTTTCTTTTAATAAAATCAACAGTCCTTCTGAGCCTGCAGGACTCTGGATGCTCTGGCCCCTGCTTACCTGGATCATGCTCCACATGTTCATTCCACACAGGGCACCTTGAACTCCTTTCAGCTTCTCAATCTGCCATTTTCTCTGCCTGTATTAGGACTTTTGCCCTCCCTACTCCGGGGGGCCCCCCCCCCCCGCCCCGCATCTCTTCCAGACCTCTTTGTACCTTCTACCCAAAATGCCACCCTTCCCTCCTGTTCACATTTTACCTTATCTCCCTATTTAGTCCTTTCATAGCATTTATCTATATTTCCTTGTTTACTTATTTGCTTGTTTATTGTTCATGTCCTCCACTAAAATTTATATTTCTTGAAGGTGGGCTTTGCCTTGAGTAATGCTTGGCTCAAATAAGACCCTCAATTAGCGCTTGTTAAATAAGTGCACAAACACATGAACATATAGCTGAATTAACAAGTGAACTTTGAGCAAGGGTGGGCCAAGGCAACGGAATGATTCTGGACCACAAACATTCTCATTATATGGTTGGTCATGGAGGGTAGTGGTGGACAAAAGGCAAATAAAATGTGCAAAGAGATTGCTGGCAATCCCATGATTGAGACAAGCACACTCAACTAACCCTAACAGAATTACTAAAGGAAGTGTTGTGGTCCCATTAAAAAGCACTGCCTTCTTACTGGGAAATTGAAAAAGTTTCCTAATCTAATTGAGTTCAGCAGTTCAAGAAACAGTATTTGGGCTTTTACTTGATACTGGGAAAGATTGAGGGCAGGAGGAGAAGGGGGTGACAGAAGATGAGATGGTTGGATGGTATCACAAACTCAATGGACATGAGTTTGAGCAAACTCCGTGAGATGGTGAAGGACAGGGAAGTCTAGCGGGCTGCAGTCCATGGGGTCGCAAAGAGTCAGACATGACTTAGTGACGGAACAACTGCTCTGCAAAACATGGAGCATGTAGATGAAATGAACGAGTCCCAAACTCTGCCTTCAGGGAACATGCAGTCTAATGGAGGAGACAGACACAGACAAAGCTAATTATTCTATTGCATAAGGTGATAGGCATGGAGTTGTTGTTCAGTCACTCAGTTGTATGGGAGTAGCCAGGGGGAAATAGGAAGAACTGACTGGCTCCACCTGGAGAGGGTTGGGTGGACTGTCTGGAGTGGGGTGGCTGTGAGCTGTGCCCTAAAGGTGAATGGGATTTTAACTGGCTGAAAAGGCTGGGGTGGATGAAGGCAGAACTAAAATTATCAGTTAGGAGTTATGAATGACGGAGGCACGATTCTGAATATGTTGATCTTGTAGGGACCTGGAACACTGATGTGACTGGAGAGCTAGTTTGGGAATCCTCAGTAGCTGTTGGAGCCACAGGCTTTTAGGAAAGCTCCCAGAGAAAGTGTTTGAAGCCAGAAGGGGAGAAGGCAAACTCCAAACCCTGGCAATCAGCAAAGGAACGATCAGAGGAATAGAAACTAGAATCTGGAGAGATGCAAATCCCAGAAACCAGGAGGGAAGAGACTCACCTTTCAGAGTCCTTCCCCAGGTCCTTCTTCATAACACCCATCTTGCAGGCTGCTATTTAGTGAATACCTGTCCATTCCCACTAGAAATGAAGGTTTGTGAGGGCAAGAAATGTTTGTCTTGCTTATTGCAATATTGCCTACCCCTGGACTGGGTCTTATCACCTAACTGAATGAATGAATATTTTCAAGTTACTCAGAGTTTAAAAGGCTAAAAGTTGCAAATAAGACTCTCGATTTGGCAACTGGACATGAGGATGGCATTTGAGAGACCAGCTTTAGGAATGGGGTTAGCACTAATATCTATGTAATGTGGTAGTAATGAGAATTAAATGAGTTAATACGTGTAAATGCTGAGCCCAGTGCCTGGATATAGTTAAAGTTCAGAAACAATAGATGGTTATTATTTCTTCTAGTCTTCACTTTCAGAAAGAATTCTGGTGAATTAATTCTTGATAGCTGTATTGCATCTATCAGATTGGTTTATCACCCTTCCAAGACATACTAGAGACATATTGCCTTAAAAACTACCATGACAGAGCACTGTCTTATCAAATGACTGTAACAGAACCCAGTGAAATTAGATTTTGCTGTCAAATCTGGCTATGGCCTGGGAGCCTGGCAAGCTCCCAAGAGGCCAGAAGATAGAATGAAGTCTCCTTTTCTAGTAAGGAGACTTGTAGAACAAAGGCTTACCCAGGGGCTCAGTGGTTAAAAAAAAAAAAATCTGTCTGCAATGCAGGCAACACAGGAGATGCAGGTTTGATCCCTGAGTTGGGGAAGATCCCCTGGAGAAGGGCACAGCAACCCACTCCACTATTCTTTCCTAGAGAATCCCATGAACAGAGGAGCCTGGCAGGCTACAGTCTATAGCATCTCAAAGAATCAGATATGACTGAAATGACTGAGCACGCACTCACACATGCATGTAGCCAGGTTTTGGTTCCTAAATGTGTGATTGTACCAGTCAGTTAATCCAGAGGATGGAGCCTGAGATGTGGGATGGCTCCAAAGACTGGCTCTGTCACTAGGTTTGGATAAAGATGAGAGAGGCTGCAGGTGGAAGAGGTCTTGAAGTATGAACTGAGACAAGGGAGACCTGGGTTCCCATTCTGGATGTGCCACTAACTCCCAGAAATTGGCCAAGTCACTTAGCCAGTGTGTGTGTGAGTCTTCTCATTTGTATAATGAGAGGCCTACATGAACCTCAAAATCTCTACAGTAGATGGTTTGCAAAGATGGCCACAATTTCTCCCATTTCTATCTGTTATGCCTCCTTTGGAGCATAACTTCACTTTTTCTCCTATCAAGAGGTAGAGTCTATTTCTTCTCCCCTTGAATCTGGGCTAGCCTTGTGACTTGCTTTAATAGAAGGTAGTACAAGTGACATTCTGTTTGAGTCTAAGCATTAAGAGGTCTTGCAGCTTCCACTGTCACTCTCTTGGAATGATGCTGTGGCTGTGTGAGCAAAACTAGGCCAGCCTCCTTGAGTAAAGCTGACGTGGAGCGGATTGGCCAGCATCCGGCACCAACTACCACACAGTGTGAGAGTGGCCATCTTGGACCATTCCACTGCCAGAAGAACAGTCACATGAGCTGTTCCAGACAAGACTAGCAGAGGAGCCACTGCGCTGAGCCCCACCAAAACTGCTGACCCACAGAACTGTGAGCAAATATAATGGTTGTTGCTTTAACCAACTAAGTGGTGGTTTGTTACACAGAACCAGATAGCTGATACAGCCCCTTTTATAGCTGACATTCTACAGACCAATTTTATTGCTATGAAAAAGAAACCATGCTGTATGATCTTTCAGTTTCACATTAGGGTTGGCTGCAAAAAACTCAAAGGTTAAGGGATTGTTTCATTTCCTCCCCTGCTCCCCCAGTCCCTGACCCTGAAGGTCTTCGCTTTGCAACATCATTGCATATGGAACCACTAGAGCTTAAGCACTTTTCCATCTTCTCACCATGGAAGACACTGAGCAAGACAGGAAGTGGCTTGGTGACTCAGTGGTCCTTTCTTCTGAGTCACTGAGTTGTCACTTCCCCTCTGTGTGGTTCCAGAGAACATTCCTTCATTCAGCCAATACCTTGTAAACAGCTGCCCTGAGCCAGGCCCAGCCTGGGAAGCAGTGTGGTGAGGGACGATCTGGCCTTGGAGTGGATGGGTCACAGGATCTGCATGGTTCTGATGGAGAGGGCTCACCCAGCACTCCCTTCTCAGATGCTTTCATTTAGCATTCATGCACATGCTCTGGGCTTCCTGAAGTGGCTCCGTCCTAAAGGTATGGAATTTCAGAGCTGGGCAACTTTTAAGGCCCAGTCAGTTCAAGCTTTTCTTTCTTATACTTATGAAGTAATAAAGGTCTGAGACTTAAATAATAGCGGTAGCTTGTGGCAAAATTAGGCCTAGAATTCAGACCTCTTGCTCCAAATCAAGAAGTCTTCCTATTGCGTTAAAAGGCCTCTCAGAGCTCAGATTCTCCTTCCTTCTCATTCCTGAGTTTCCCACACATTCTTCTCAGTTTTGTATTTTAGGCATGAAGTTAGTTCCCTCTTTTGGCTCAAGATTCATACCTTACCTGTGGAAGATAAATTCCAGGCACCAAATGATGATGATAATTATAATAACATAAACTCAAAACATATTTTTCAAGTACCCATTATATGCCAGGCACAGCCTCAGTTTTGAGGATATAGTGAATTAGAGACACAAGGAATCTATCTCTGGGGAATTTACATTCTTGAGGGAGGTAGAACAGACAATATACAAGATAAAAAGAATTAGGGGGGGTGGTATAAAAGTAAACAAGAAAATGTGATAGAGGGAACCAAACTGGGAGATGTATGCCCAGAAAAGGCCTCTTTGACAATGTGGCATTTGAGCTAATAGTTAATTGGTGAGAAACCAATAATTCTTTAGAAAATGCAGAGAGCAAAGGCCCCAAAGTGGGAACAAACTTTCCTTATTTGAGAAAACAGAGAGGAGGCATGTGGTCTCTTGAAGGGAAGAATGAGGGGATAGGAAGGAGACAGAGCAAGAAGGAGGCAGAGGCAAGATCATGCTGGGCCCACAGGCCACAATACAGAGTCAGAAATCTATGTATTTGTGGGGGCACATGGGAGGGTACTAAGTAATATGACATGATTTACATTTTTAAGAGATGGATCTGACTGCTTAGATGAAGAATGTATGTTAAAGATTAAGAGTGAAATTGGGAGGATAGTTTATTTATATTATGTATGGGGTACTTTGTATATTTTATCTCTAGTCCTCCTACACTTCAAATCAGATCTTATTATGTCCATCTTGTGGACAAAGAAATGGAGACTGGAAAAGATAAGGGAACATATTCAAGGTCATGGAACTGAACTTGAACCAAAGATCATCTGACTGCACTGTGGGAGACCTTCCTATGTAGCATGTGGCTTTACTAAGATGGTTGACCACCCTGGGCTAATTAAAATTTCTGATTATCATTGTATTTTGAAGTGCAAGATTTTAGAGCTTTAAGTTATAGATTGAAAGTTCCTTGGAGGCAATAGTCATATATTATTTATCTTGCCATTTATAATAGTTGTGACTCAATCCCTGACACCACAGAAGGTACTAATTCATATACGATGGATGAATGAAAGAATGGGTTTCAGTAATGAGAGGTTTTCTGAACCACCTCCCACCTCAGGCCTACCATTTCCAGGAGTATAAGTATCTTGCACAAAATCATATTACAGGGCTGGAATGAGAGTCTAAGCTGCTGAATCATGGTTCTTTTCACCAAACAATGCTAGCTCCAATTTATCTGTTTAGGACAGATTTCTTGGTTTAACCTAAATTTTAGTTTGGTAAATCCTCAAGGTCAGGCAGTGTATACTTTGTACTATGCACACTGGGAGTGTGTGGAGTCTAGAGAGAGGCTCACCCTGGGGCTTGGAAGTAAGTTTTCTCTCAGAAAATTAAACAAAAAAAGGTTAAATCCACATGTGATGGGGAAAAAACAGACATCTTCAGATTCCCTGGAATAGCTACTCTGCTGGAGTTTAATGTCTAAAGAAAGAATGTTCAGACAGAGCAGGGTGTGACTGGGAATGGAGCACAAAGAGAAAGGCCATCTTGGCTTGATCATCCAGCAGAATGTAGTATAGGGACAATGTACGTGAGGAATGGGAGCTTTGTGGTTTCCAGAGATGACCTTCCTTGATAAGAAATTCGCTACATGTTTTTTCACTGTTGACCACCAAGCAACAAATACTGTTCATGGGGTCCTTGAGGGAAGAATACAGAAGTGGTTTACTATTCCCTTCTCCAGTGGACCACGTTTTGTCAATGCAATACTTGGGTGCAATCTCAAAAACAACATTTCTGGTTCATTTCCAAGGCAAACCATTCAATATCACAGTAATCAAAGTCTATGCCCCAACCACTAATACTGAAGAAGCTGAAACTGAATGAAAACCTACAAGACCTTCTAGAACTAATACCCCAAAAAGATGTCCCTTTCATCACAGCGAATTGGAATGCAAAAGTAGGAAGTCAAGAGATACCTGGAGTAACAGGCAAGTTTGGCCTTGGAGTACAAAATGAAGAAGGGCAAAGGCTAACAGAGTTTTGCCAAGAGAATGCACTGGTCATAGCAAACACCCTCTTCCAACAACACAAGAGATGACTCTACACAAGGACATCAGTTGGTCAATACCGAAATCAGACTGATTATATTCTTTGCAGCCAAAGATGGAGAAGCTCTATACAGTCAGCAAAAACAAGATCTGGATCTGACAGTGGCTGAGATAATGAGATCCTTATTGCAAAATTCAGGCTTAAGTTGAAGAAAGTAGGGAAAACCACTAGACCTTTCAGGTATGACCTAAATCAAATCCCTTATGACTATACAGTAGAGGTGACAAATAGACTCAAGGGATTAGATCTGGTAGAAAGACTGCCTGAAGAACTATGGACAGAAGTTCATAACATTGTACAGGAGGGGGTAACCAAAACCACCCCTAAGAAAAAGAACTGCAAAAAGGCAAAGTGGTTGTCTGAGAAGGCCTTACAAACAGCTGAGAAAAAAAAAGAGAAGCAAAAGGCAAAGGAGAAAGGGAAAGATATACCCAACTGAATGCAGAGTTCTAAAGAACTGCAAGGAGAGATAAGAAAGCCTTCCTCAGTGATCAATGCAAAGAAATAGATGAAAAAAATAGAATAGGAAAGACTAGTGATCTCTTCTAGAAAACTAGAGACACCAAGGGAACATTTCATGCAAAAATGGGCACAAAAAGGACAGAAACCGAAAGGACCTAACAGAAGCATTAAAGATTAAGAAGAGGTGGCAAGAATACACAGAAGAACTATACAAAAAAGGTCTTAATGACCCAGATAACCATGATGGTGTGGTCACCGAGAGCCAGACATCCTGGAGTGTGAAGTCAAGTAGGGCTTAGGAAGCATTACTATGAACAAAGCTAGTGGAGGTGATGGAATTCCAGCTGAGATATTTAAAATCCTAAAAGATGATGCTGTAAAAGTGCTGCACTCAATATGCCAGCAAATTTGGAAAACTTAGCAGTGGCCACAGGACTGGAAAATGTCCGTTTTCATTCCAATCCCAAAGAAAGGCAATGCCAAAGAATGTTCAAATTACTGTACAGTTGTACTCATTTCATGTGCTAGCAAGCTAATGCTCAAAGTTCTTCAAGGTAGGCTTCAGCAGGATGTGAACTGAGGACTTTCAGATGTAGAAGCTGGATTTACAGAAGGCAGAGGAACCAGAGATCAAATTGTCAACATCTGCTGGATCATAGAAAAGGCAAGGAAATTTAAATATATATATACTTCTGCTTCATTGACTATTCTAAAGTCTTTGACTGTGTGGATCACAACAAACTATGGAAAATTCTTCAAGAGATAGGAATACAGACCACCTTACCTGACTCCTGAGAAGCCTGTATGCAGCTCAAGAAGCAACAGTTAGAACCGCACATGGAACAATGGACTGGTTCAAAATTGGGAAAACAGTATGTTAAGGCTCTATATCGTCACCCTGGTTATTTAATTTCTAAGCAGAGTACATCATGTGAGATGCCAGGCTAGATGACTTGCAAGCTGAAATCAAGATTGCCAAGAGAAATATCAACAACCTCAGATATGCAGATGACACCACTGTAATGGTAGAAAGTGAAGAGGAAATTAAGAGCCTCTTGAAAGTGAAAGAGAAGAGTGAAAAAGCTAGCTTAAAACTCAACATTTAAAAAACCAAGATTATGGCATCCAGTTCCATCTCTTCATGGCAAATAGATGGGGAAAAAGTGGAAATAGTGACAGACTATTTTCTTGGGTTCCAAAATCACCACTGATTGTGACTGCAGCCATGAAATTAAAAGATGCTTGCTCCTTGGAAGAAAAACTATGACAAACCTACACAGCATATTAAAAAGCACAGACATCATTTTACCAACAAAGGTCCGTATAATCAAAGCTATGGTTTTTCCAGTAGTCAATCAGATGTGAGAGTTAGACCATCATGACAGCTGAGAACCAAAGAATTGATACTTTCGAACTGTAGTGCTGGAGAAGACTCTTGAGAGTCACTTGGACAGCAAAGAGATCAAACCTGTCAATCCTAAAGGAAATCAACACAATATTCATTGGAAGGACTGATGCTGAAGCTGAAACTCCAATACTTTGGCCACTTGATGTGAAGAGCTGATTCACTGGAAAAGACCTTGATGCTGGGAAAGATTGAGGGCAAGAGGAGAAGGGGGCAACAGAGGATGAGACGGTTGGATGGCATCACGGACTCAATGGATATGGGTTTGTGCAAACTTCAGGAGATAGTGAAGGACAAGAAAGCCTGGCATGCTGCAGTCCATGGGGTTGACTTAGCAATTGAACAACAAAGCAACAAATCCTCAAATGATGTGGGAACAAAATTGGGTCATTTGTAGTGATATGGATAAACTTAGAGTCATATAGAATTAAATAAGTCAGAAAAAGAAGAACAAATATCACATATTAATGCATATATATGGAATCTACAAAAATGGTACTGATGAACCTATTTGCAGGGCATGAACAGAGATGCAGACATGGAAAACAGACTTGTAGATGCAGTGGGGGAAGGTGAGGGTGAGATGAATTGGGAGA
The DNA here is from genome assembly GCF_014754425.2 of Oryx dammah. Lineage (NCBI taxonomy): Eukaryota > Metazoa > Chordata > Mammalia > Artiodactyla > Bovidae > Oryx > Oryx dammah. The sequence continues at coordinate 57,894,411 of NW_024070213.1, read as the reverse complement.
GTAGCATCGACATATATGCACTGCCGCATGTGAAACAGATAGCTAGTGAGAAACTGCCATATAAGACAGGCAGCCCAGCCCAGCACTCTGTGACCATGTATAGGGGTAGGATGGGTGGGGGAAGGAGGAGATATGTGTGTGTGTATATAATATATAGCTGATTCACGTTATTGTACAGCAGAAACCAACACTGTAAGGCTATTATACTCCAATTTTTAAAAAATGTTGATTTAGCTTGGTTGGTTATGTAAGGGGTCCTCTGAACAGTAGAGGCAAGCATTTTAGTTACTTTGAAAAAGGAATGCTCTTCATTACAAGCAAATTCACTTGTCATTGTTTCAATAAAACTGCATCACTGAGAATATAGTTTTCTCTGGGGGTGGTGCCTCTCCAAGTTGGGAATGGCATAGACCATTGCCATTTGTTGAAGTTCTAGGTATATTAAAAACTGAACAAATGCAATAGAAGGGTATAAAACTTGTGATATATTGTCACATTTTTACATTTTAATTGTTAACATATAAAACACAATGCAGTATTATTGTACTGGTGACAATATAATTAAGGACCTACAAAAATAATAGTAGTACAAAAATATTAATGCATTTTAAGCAGTGGTTGGAGGATGGGACATACATATAAGGATTTGTGATGAATGCCTTCTACTTTCAACTTTATCAGGCTGTCAGCACTTACATAAATGAGATCCTTGGGCAACAATGTTAGAGCTAAACATGAAGCCTTGACTGGTGAGGCCATGCTCAGAGGTGTATTTCTACTCTCTGTACTGTCACCAAGGTGGTGCCACCCATGGACCATCAGCCAAACCAGCCTTACATGGTGACATCTGGGTCTTGTTATGTGCACGCCCACCACTACCCCGCTAAAATATCACTTGTCTCACCACGGTAAGCATGACTGTCCATTGGCATTCGCATCATATTTACATATAACCTACGCACATCCTCCCATATGTGTTTTTAAATCAGCTTTTGAACTTTGCGTTTTGATTGATTGGTTTACTTATTAACTGAAGTATAGTTGATTTACTAACACTATAACGGATGTGTTAGTTTTAGGTGTATATCTATTCTTTTTTAGATTCCTTTCCATTCTAGACTATTACAAGACATTGAATCTAGAGCCCTGTGCTATACTGTGGGATTTTGTCATTTATCTGCTTTAGATATATAGTATATGTATGTGTTAATACTACATTCCTGATTCATCCCTCTTCCTATTTCCCCTTTGGTAACCGTAAGTTTGTCTTCTGTGTTTGTGAGTCTGCGGCTGTTTTGTAAATAAGTTCATTTGTACTACTTTTTTTTAGATTCTACATATAAGTGATATCACATGGTATTGTCTTTTCTCTGTATCTGTCCATGTCACTGCAAATGGCATCATTTCATTCTTTTTTATAGCTGAGTAACATTCCATTGTATCTCCTGTATACTTTAAATCATCTCTAGATTAATTCTAATATCTAATACAATATAAATGCTGTGTAAGTAGTTGTAAATAAAATGTAAATACTATGTACCTAGTTGCTGGGTACACAGCAAATTCAAGCTTTGCTTTTTTGAACTTTCTAGAATTTTCACCCCAAATATTTTCAATCTATGTTTGGTTGAAACTGCAATTGCAGTACCTACAGATACTGAAGACCAGCTGTATAGCAGCTGGCTACATACACAGTGAATGTTCCTCAAGAAACATGTTGATTGATGGGTTGATAAATCAAAAAAGTGATAAACAAAGCTAGGACATCCAGAAATATCTCTTTAAAATACTGCATTTGGGCAAGAGAACTTCAAGACAGAGCTGGGAACATGCTTGGTGAGATGGCAGACAATGTGAAAGTGTGGGGGGACGTTTAGAAGGACACTGACTCATACACAAACAGAAAAATAGTCTCCCTTTTATATTAAGTCACTTTTCCCAGTGGACTTCATCTGGCTTCTGTGATCCCATTTTCACATGGTCTACCTCACCACTAACCCTCACTTTGCAGCTTTCTAAGCTGCACCTCTCAAACCATTCAGGGATCTTGAAGTCAAACTGACGGGCTGCAAACAACATTTTCTAAGCAAATAAAAAGGGATAGACGATATCAAAATATGTCACACATAATAAACACTAAAAAAATCTATTGTGAAACCTGTTTCAATCCTTTATATGTGTGTATAGGACTTAGATGTAAACTGCACTTCTTCCTGTGAGTTGGAGTTAAAGTTTTCAACCTGCTGCTCCAGGGGGCAGATTAAAATGCCCCAGCCTTCTGCTGTGCAGACTCTGCGACCAGGGGCGTCTTCGGCAGAACTGCTGTGAATAACTACAGTGGAAGGTGAGGTCTCAGACACTCTCTGGTCCAGAGTCCTCAGTTTATAGTTTGATGGGGGAAGATGCCGAGTCTAAGAAAAGCGATATGACAAGTTAGTGGTAGAAACTTCACTCCCAGCAGTTCCCCAGCCTCTCCATCCCGGGTTTCTCTTTACTTTGTGGTGGTGTTCAGTCGCTCAGTGGTGTCCCACCATGCAGTCCATGGGGTTGCACACAGTCAGACACGACTGAGCGACTTCACTTTCACTTTTCACTTTCATGCATCGGAGAAGGAAATGGCAACCCTCTCCAGTGTTCTTGCCTGGAGAATCCCAGGGACGGGGGAGCCTAATGGGCTGCCGTCTATGGGGTCGCACAGAGTCGGACACGACTGAAGCGACTTAGCAGCAGCAGCAGCAGCAGGCAATGTTATGTACTGCAGCACTCCAGGCTTCCCTGTCCTTCACTATCTCTGGTAGTTTGCTCAAGGTCACGTCTATTGATTCGCTGATGCCATCCAACCATCTCATCCTCTGTCATCCCCTTCTTTTACTGCCTTACAGCATCAGGGTCTTTTTCAATAAGTCAGCTGTTTCCATCAGGTGGCCAAAGTATTGGAGCTTCAGCTTCAGCATCAGTCCTTACAATGAATGTTCAGGGCTGATTTCCTTTAGGATTGACTGGTTTGATCTCCTTGCTGTCCATGGGATTCTCAAGAGTCTTGTCTAGCACCATGGTTCAAAAGCATCAGTTCAGCACTCAGCCTTCCTTATGATCCAACTCCCACATCCATCTATGGCTACTGAAAAAACCAAATCTCTGACTATACAGACCTTTGTTGACAAAGTGATGTCTCTGATTTTAAATGAGCTATCTAGGTTTGTCAGATTTTCTTCCAGGGAGCAATTGTCTTTTAATTTCATGGCTGCAGTCACAGTCTGCAGTGATTTTGGAGCTCAAGAAAATAAAGTTTGCCATTGTTTCCACTTTTTCCCCATCTATTTGCCATGAAGTGATTGGAGTGGATGCCATGAGCTTAGGTTTTTTACCTTGTGTAGTCCTCTATTAGAACTCAGTAAAGAGTACCAGAAAGGATTTGAGGTTTGGTCCAAAAACCTGAACTTTAGTCTCAACCCCATCACTTACTATCGGAGAAGGCAATGGCACCCCACTCCAGTACTCTTGCCTGGAAAATCCCATGGGTGGAGGAGCCTGGTAGGCTGCAGTCCATGGGGTCACGAAGAGTTGGACATGACTGAGCGACTTCACTTTCACTTTTCACTTTCATGCACTGGGGAAGGAAATGGCAACCCACTCCAGTGTTCTTGCCTGGAGAATCCCAGGGACAGCGGGACCTGGTGGGCTGCCGTCTACGGGGTTGCACAGAGCCGGACACGACTGAAGTGGCTTAGCAGCAGCACCATCACTTACTGTATGACCCTTAGCCCACAAATCAATATCTCCACTCTTCAGTTGTATCAAATGTAAAACAGGATTCATAATATTAGAGACTGATTGAGTTCATCTATTGAATTGCACTTTTTAAAGTGTGAGGCATTATACACATTTTCTAGTTGTTTTTGCTCTGTGAGTATCTATCACATTTATTCAAGAAATGTGTATTGCTGTGGACATGAAGCGGGGGGCTGGGGGTGAATGTAATGTTACCAAGTCTCACCCCCTCTTAAGAGGATCCATTGACACTTTGTGGGCAGGGAAATACTTCTTCCATACATTTTACCTCAGCATCTCCTTTTGTCCTCAGAGCTCTCGCTGGAGCCTACAGAAATCCTAGTTAATTTAAAGCTGGTTCAAAAACGTGCCATTGCCCCAGTGTCCTTTACATCCAAACCCTGGTGCCTGGTTTCTGACAGCAGCCTGTAGGTGGCATTTCTCTTCTCCTCCATCGTGGGTTCCATCTGTAGCCTCAGCAGCCTTTGGGAGACATGAGGCCCCAGGACCATGGGTGTTCCACTAATGACATCATTGACCATCTGCCTGCTCTTGGGGGTCCTCAGTACTGCACCTCTGCTTCCTCTAAACCCAGTCTTCTCCAGTTATTTCTCAGATGCCAATTGTGATGTCTTACACGAGGTGACTGGCTAAACCCTCAGTCCACTCACTGAGAGCCTGTTGTATAGCACAGGGAATTCTACTCGATGCTGTGGTGACCTAGATGAGAGGGGAATCCAGCAGGGAGAGATATGTGTATGCATATGGCTGGTTCACTTTGCTGTGTAGCAGAAACTAACACAATGTTGTGAAGCTACTCTACACCAATAAACTTAAAACAGAGAAAGTGCCCTATTTTCTTGTTCTACGCATTTAAAATCCAAAGCAGTTGTTTATACAGGAACTCTAGGCAAGGCATCACTAAAAGAAAAAAGAACCAAGACCATTTGTACCTTTTTGGACAAATCAGATTTCTATTATGTAGGAAGTGATTTTGACCAGTAGCTGCTCAGAATAGTTTCCCAGTTGTATTCACCCTGGAGATTACAGCAGATTATATATATATATCTGTATAATCTACAGAGATTATAGAAAGGAAAATCTCCTTTCCTTTCTAATGATATAGTGTGGTTTGGGGGTGAGTGTTTGGTATATAAAATATTCATAAGTTTCAATTGAGAATCTAAAAAAATCTAAAGCTTGGAATTATTGTTTATTCCTTCCAAATGTCATCAATTATTCTCCCTTCTAGTGACTGTTCATGTGTCTCAGTTAGTAATGTACATCATTTATAGAACTTGTATATCAGTCCTTTTATTATTGATGAATTGATTGATTAAAAAATTTGTTAGCACCTTTTTTGGTAGGCATTAGGGATAATGCTAAGTGGTAAAGTTCAAACCCTGTATGATGGAGATGCAGGAGAAATGGGCCATGGACTTCATCTGGTGGATCTTGAAAGACTTCTTGGAGGAGGTGGAGTTCGAGCTTAGTCAAAAGGATGAGTAAGACATTTACAAGGCTTTCATGAGCAGAGAGGTCATCTGGGTGGAGCTCTGGAGATAGAGATTCTTGGATTCAAGGTCAGAATCTCAGGGGTGAGGCCCTGGTATGTGTGGTTCCAGTGTGTAAACAGGACTGGGAACTCAGGTTTGTTCAGAGACCAGAGAAAAGTTTGAAAGGCTATCTCCAGGGCTAGGAGAGTACAAACCAGCTATTCCCCACCTCAGCAGAAGACCAAATAAGAGGAATTAAATGAAGTCCAACAACTTAGTTTCCTTTGAGGAAGTTTCTGGATGTGAAGTTTGTTAAAGATATTAAGATTTTAACCCCATATGAGAGAGAGGGGTCTTCTCCAGAATCAGAAAGAAAATGCGGCTAAAACAAAAACAAAAAACAGGGCAAAACTTGATGGCCTATGCCAGGGGTTGATAAACTTTTTCTGTAAAGAGTCAGAAAGTAAATATTTTGCCTTTATAGGCCATACCAGTCTCTGTCACAGCTATTCAACTATGCCACTGTAGCACAAAAGCAGCATTAGGTAACCTTTGAGTGAGTTAGGGTGGCTCTGTTCCAACAAAGATTTATTTATGGACACTGAAATTTGAATTTCATATAATTTTTACATGTTACAAAATATTATTCTTCCTTTGATTTGTTTTCAGTCATTTAAACACATAAATTCTTATTATTCACTAGAGCCAGGAGGCAGAAGCAAACCAAATGTGTATAAGCAGATGAATGGTTAAAAAAAGTAGTATGTGTACACAATGGAATATTACTCAGCCTTGAAGAGGAAAGTGCTCCTATCACATGATATACCATGGGTGAAGCTTGAGGACACTATGCTAAGTGAAATAAGCCAGTCACAAAAGTGATAAATACTGTATAATACCACTTATGAAAAGAACTGAAAGTTTAGTGACTCAGTTGTGTCCAACTCTTTGTGACCCCATGGACTGTGGCCCACCAGGCTTCTCTGTCCATGGGATTCTCCAGGCAAGAATACTGGGGTGGGTAGCCATTCCTTTCTCCAGGGGATCTTCCCGACCCAGGGATCAAACTCAGGTCTCCCTCACTGCAGGCAGATTCTTTACTGTCTGAGCCACAGGGAAACTCAATCCCACTTATATGCAGTACCTAAAGTAGTTGCATTCATAGAAATTGAAAGTAGAATGGTGGTTGCCAGGGGCTGGAGTAAGAGAGAATAGAGCATTATGTTTAATGGATAGAAAGTTTCAGTTTTGCAAGATGAAATGGTTCTACAGATCAGTAGTACCACAATGTCAATAGACTCTACACCCTACTACACTAAACACTTAAAAACAATTAAGATGATAAATTTTATGTTATGGTTTTTACCAAAATTAAACTTTTTTTTTTTTTAAGAAAAAGTTAATTCTTACCTTGAAAGTCATAAACAGGCAGTGAGTTTGCCAACCTCTGGCCCATGGATGGCCAGTCTGAGGGCAAAAACGATGGTCCAAATCAGTGCTTCTCAAAGGTCCCCATTGACGGACCTCTAACAATGCAAAAAGGAGAAGGCAGACTCTCAAAGGGTCTGCCTGCAAGTCTATACAATTATTTTAAATATTCATTCAAATGCAGTTCATGAAAAATGTCAAGTCCTGGTCCATAGCACATGTTTTAATGTAAAAGTGGCATTCAATGTAAAATTCTGTGAAAACTGATGTTCATGCAGGCTCAGAGAGGGTGAGTGACTTAGTCAAGGTCACAGAGCTGGAACAAGTCAGTGTGGGACTGGATCCCCAAATTCCTGATTCCATCTGTCCACTTGCCACCTGCGTGCCACCTTTTCATCAGGCTTTGGTTGTCTATTTCCAAATCCCACGCACATCCCCGCCCATACTGAGGCAGTCTCCAAAGCAGTGAAGCAAACCACTTTTAAGTTTCTACCAAAATTCACCGAGCCACAAGTTTAATACCATCAATTCATATGTTTCATATATTATTTGTTCTGCTATGTTCTAGAATATTTTAGTTTGATATATTCTAAAACTCACTTTTTCTTGTCCTATCTAATTATACTTCCTCATCCATCTGTATTTTTTAGAATTGTTCACAGCGTCCCATTCTGTTACACATTGTGCAATGTTAAATTAGGAGGGAACCAAGAAAATTTGCTGTTTTTGTATACCCAGCATCCATTTTCTCTTATGGTAGATTATTTGTTCAGATTTCTCTCATCTTTCTTCTTTGACCTTCTCCCTGTCCCATTGACTTTATTTTTTATTTATCTCGCTGTGCCAGGTCTTAGTTGTGGCACATAGGATTTTTCAGTTACAGCATGCAAACTCAGTTGTGGTATCTCAGATATAGTTCCCTGCCCAGGGATTGAACCCAGGCTCCCTGCATTGGGAGTACAGAGTCTTAGGCACTGGACCATCAGGGAAGTCTTCCCATTGACTTTAATTTTTTAAAAGCACTTTATGTTTATAATTTTATTATTTATTTATTTTTGGCTGTGCTGAGTCTTCGTGGCTGCGTGGGCTTTTCCTTCATTGCGGCAAGCGGGAGCTACTCTCTACCTGCAGTGAGCTGGCTGCTCATGACGGTCGCTTCTCTTGTTGCAGAACACAGGCTGCAGGGCACATGGGCTTCGGTAGTTGGGGTTCCTGGGCTCTAGAGCTCAGGCTCAATAGTTGTGGCTCATGGGATTGGTTGCTCCATGGCATGTGGGATCTTCCAGGATCAGGGATTGAACCTGTGCCTCCTGCATTGACAGGTGGATTCTTCACCGCTGAGCCACCAGGGAAGAGCCAACCCAATCACTTCCCCCGACCCCACTGACTTTAGACTTGGCCACATGACTCACTTTCCGCTCTGGGTTGTGAGTTGACCTGAGGGTGTGCTAGTCCTAAGCAGAGGTTTTAAGAGGCTCCATGTGTCTTCACCCACTTCTCTTGAGCTCCTGTCCTAGAAAGTCACAAGTCCTGTGCAGAGCCTGTTCCTTCAGCCTAGGTCCCAGAATGAAAAAAACATGTGAAGCAAACCTGAACCCCGGCAACTGAGACCCGCTTGTTGTTGTAAGCCACTGGGTGTTGGGGCTGTTTGCTACATGCTATTATCCCAGCAAAAGCTGACCAATACACCAAGGTTTTGATTTTCTTCTGGAGACACCACTCCCCCCACCCCCACTCTCCATCCATAAGGTTTATTTGAACAGATCCTCCTCCATCCTGCCCCAAGCATCCTCAAACTCATCACACTGACTAACTCCAATCTCTGGGAAGGTCTGTTGTTCTTTTCAAAGATGAGAGAGCCTCATTCTCTCTTGGCTGGCATTCATTACGGGTTCCTGTCATAGAGGGTTTCTGAAGAAATTACTCATCATCCATATAATCCAAACTCCTATCTGTTTTATAACAGAAGCATAAAAAGAATGTGATCATACAATACTAGATGCTACATATCTTTTGACCGCTTTTTGATAGTGAGAAGGAAAGCACAGAAAACCAATAGCAGTTGTGAACTAAATGTTCCATGTCTCTCCTGAATTCACATGGAAATGAATAACCCCTAGTGTCATTGTATTAAGAGGCTGGTCCTTTGGGAAGTAATTGGGTTTAACTGAGGTCATGAGGGTGGAGCTCCTGTAATGAGATTAGTGCCCTTTATGATAGGAGACCAGAGAAGGCAATGGCACCCCACTCCAGTACTCTTGCCTGGAAAATCCCGTGGATGGAGGAGCCTGGTAGGCTGCAGTCCATGGGGTCGCTAAGAGTCAGGCACGACTGAGCGACTTCACTTTCACTTTTCACTTGCATGCATTGGAGAAGGAAATGGCAACCCACTCCAGTATTCTTGCCTGCAGAATCCCAGGGATAGAGGAGCCTGGTGGGCTGCCGTCCCTGGGGTCGCACAGAGTTGGACACGACTGAAGCGACTTAGCAGCAGCAGCAGCAGCATGACAGGAGACACCAAAGAGTTTGCTTCCTCTGTCTCCTTCTACACTTGTGTATTGAGGAAAGGCCATGTGGGGACGCAACAAGAGGTGGCCCTCACCAAGAACCAAATCTGCTGGCACCTCGACCTTGGCATTTATTACAGCAGCCTGAGTTAAGACCTGCTGACACCTCCCTACACCTTGAGGAAGAGCTGTGTCAGCTCTGAGTTATTCATTTTAAGCAGAAACTTGGACTAGTGATATGGACAACCTAAATAAAACACCAGGAAAACTTAAGGAGGTCTTCATTTGGTCTGGGAAACTCCAGGACTGCCCATGAGTGTTTCAGAAGTGCCTTAGACAAATAAGCATTTCTTCAAAACAAAGCCTAATGAAATCATGTAAGCCTTCTCTTGCTTACATATTAGGATTCAACAAAGATTTTTTATGAAGATATATAATAAAAAAGCATGAAAGCCACTAGTTTAAGATACACTCATGCTTTGCTTTGGCATACACTTTTTAGATAACAGTGTTCTGAATTGTATGTCTGAGATTGTTTCTCCCTGAGAAGGATAAAAAATGAACATTCCCCTGGTTCCCAGCTGGATCATTCAGGGGTACAGAGTGAGCTCTACAGTGATAGGAGAAGCCCACTAGGGATTAAAACAATAATCCCTAAAGTGGAAAATTAGCTGTGGAAAATCAGGGGTTGATAAATAGCCCTCTTCCCCATACTCTCTCCTTCTTTACTCTCCTACCTTCCCCCAAGCCTTGAACTCCTCATGTTTTCCCACCTCTCTCAGAGGTCTGGTGGGCTTCAGCCCCACTTCTCAGTGAACTATCCACGCCAGCGCCAAAGCAAAGCCTGAGGAACTGGATTGTCCCATGGTCAGGTGCTCTGATTGACACTTGGGGGTAGGATCTTGTACTAACTAGAGTAAAATACAACCCTGCCCTTAGAAGCCCACAGTTAGTAAGAGTGAGAGATTCATAAACAAATAATCTTCAGAAAGATTGCAAAAATAAGAAACAAATAAGCAAGTGGGGGAACTCTTAGAAAGCCACCCTTTGGAAAGCACACAGGCCCTGCCACCAGGAAATCTGACTTAATTGGTTTGGGCTGTGCATAGAGATCAATAGCGTTCAAAACACTCCCCAGGTGATTCTAACTTTAGCCTGGGCTGAGAACCATCCCAGACCTTTTGAATCAGGAACTTCTGTGGTGCAGTTAAAACCCGTTTTAACAAGCCCCCTACGTGATGCACTCTTAAGTTTGGGAGCTGCGGATCTGCGCTGCTCAGGAGGGAGAGGCGTGGACATGGAAGGGGCCAGAAGCTGAGCAGTTGGGGCTGGAGCCCAGGGCTGGGGTGGGGGATCCTTCCACCGGCCCCCTCCTCTAAGCCTCAGGGCAGTGGATGAGCTCCCTTGTTAGAGCCTGGCCTGAGCCTTTCGAGGCGGGTGTCCTTGTGGGGGAATAGTGTGCTGTGGGGTCCAGTTTTGAGACCACGGAGCCTCCCTCCGACGCCTCAGTCACTGGGCCCCTGGTCGCTGCTCATTTCCCTCTGGAGTACCCTTAGCAGGCAGGAAAGGTCGGGCCCGGGGTAGGCCATAGCGAACGGCCAGACAGGGCTCTTCTGGAGAATCCTGGCTTCCAGTTTGTGGCTTCTCGTCCTTTTCCCCCAAAGTGGGCCCCCTACTCTGAGCGCTGGCTTTTTTTTTTTTTTCCTCAGACAAAACCCGCGTCTCCTTTTTTGCACATGCAACAAACATCTTCTCCTTAGCAATCACGCCCCCACCCACGATCAAAGCAGCCCTTCGGCCCAGAGCACCGACACCCCACTCCCAATGCCCCTCGGCCCCATCGCTCTTTCATCCCAGCTGACATTAAACAGCAAGTCCAGCCGCCTCCCCACTTTGGGCCTCCGCGTCCAGACCAACCGGGCAGGGCAAGCCCCCACGGCGGCGCCCAGCGTAGTCCCCAGTCCAGGGACCCCCGGTGGGGGGGGCGGGTTAGAGGGTGGAGAAGAGGGACCCCCTGGCCCCGGCCGCCACCCAAGGTCAGCCCCTGAGCGCGCCGGGGCAGCTCCTCCGGGTTTCTGGCCGACTTGCCCGCCCCCCCGTGGGGAGGGGCTGCGGCCACTCGGAGTCGCCAGGGGTCCGGAGGCTCCTCCCCGGGGGTGGCCGAGCAGGAAGCGGGGAGCGCGGCGGGCGGGGGCGCGGGCGCGGTGCGGGGCCCGGGGCGGCGGAGTATGCGCGGGCCTCGGCGGCCAGCCCCGGCGCACAGCCGCGGCCGGGGCGCGCGGCGCGGGGCGGAAAAGCCTGTTTACACAGACTGCACACCGCCTGGGGAATAATGCAGTAAAGGAAGTGAGCCGGCTCGGCCTGACTGCTCCAACTTCCTGCTCTCACACACACCAGAGGGGGGGAAAAAAAAAAAGAGGAGCGAGAGAAAGAAAAAAAAGGGGGGGAAATCAGGATCTCATTACAAGAGCAACAGACCGTCTGCAGACGCCTGTCAGCATGGAAAGTCGGGGGCTTTCGCCCGGTTCCTCCTAGAAATTCCCCCGAAGAAGGATCTTGAAAGCTCCTCCACAACTGGGTAGGTAGTAGGGTTCGTGCCTGTTGCTCGGACACTTGCAAAGTTTCGTGGGGGTTGGTTTGGTTGTTTGTTTTTTTTTTTTCCTTTCTTCTGTGTGGTTTGGTGGGGGTGGGGCGGGTGGGCACCGCGTAGGAGGCTGCAGGCCCGGGGGCTGCGGGGAGGCCGCGGGGAGTGGGCGCCGCGGGATGTTCCTGCGCCTGGGTCCGCGCGCCGGCCCCGGGGGCTGCGGCCACCCGGCGCGGGCACACCCCGCCCTGGGCTACGCTGCGAGCCCGGAGGAGGGGGCGCGCCGGAGGAGCGGGGGACGGTGAGACTTGGGGTCCCTGGGAGGATCGATGACTGGAGCAGGCTGCGTGCCTGGAGGCTGGACCACCGCTGACCTTCGAGGGGGTCTGGGACTTCCTCGGGGTTGCAGTGGGTACGGATGCTCGGATTCAGCGAGAACAGGGGTGGGGAGAGAAGAGGAGGGCGTGGGGAGCCGAGCGGCGGGGCTGGGGGCCGCGTCCCCGCTGGCTCGGCAGGTGACCCCCCAGCCCGGGTCGCCGCCCCAGGCGCACGCCCAGCTGGACCTTATAAAGCCGGCAGTCATTACTGGCCACGGTTTGGGAGGAGGGCCCGGCAGGCAAGCGATGGTCTTGGAGCCCCCAGCAGTTTGGGATGGGGCTCTTCAACTTGGAACTGAATGTGGGCCTGTAATGCTACTGTAACTTTAGGGGGTAGGAATCACAATTTTGGAGGGTTAAAAGAAAAATCGGAGGTCTGGATTTTTGTTACGTTTTCTGAACCGAATCATCTTGAGGACAAGCTGCAGTTAGGCGGCGGGTGGGGGTGGGAGAAAGAAATGTTATTTCAGAAACTGCAAAAGGGGCTTTTTAGAAGAAGAAGAAAAAAAAAAAAAAAAACGAGTGTCGGGAGAGTTTCTGGCTTGTCTGGAAACGGCAAGACTAATTGCCATGCGCTTCCGCTTTGAAACTGGCAGCAGACAGCATCTTGAAAATGACTCACTAGAGGAGCTCACAAAGAAACTGTGGTTTGCTCCTTCTCAGGTTTATATATTTGTGCCTTTTACAGTTTCCTTTGTAGTGTTCGAGGGGTCACCCGCCCCTTCCCCGCCGGCCCCCTCCCACCCTCCGGCTTTTGGAAGCCCCTGGCGGGTCTTTAACTCCCCCAGCACCCCAGCCGGGAGGTGGGGGACGCCGGGGGAGGCTGAGTTGTTTTTGGAGTTGGCTGGGGAGAGGGTTAAAGGGATTCTGCTGCTGCAGGGGGAAAAAGTTCCCTGAATTTTCCACTGGCTGCTGCAGGAAGAGAGCCCCTTTAGTCATTGCTAAGTAATGTCTGCACACACACCAACTAATCTCATTAGGAGTTTCCGCTGCTCAGCACAGGAGGGGTTTTGTGCAGCCACTGTCAGCCCGGGGAGCCCTGCGCTGGAGATCGAGACAAGTTACGGCTTTATTTACTTAGAGAGGCAACTCGCCCAACGAACCTTTTCAGGGCAGCATCTTAAACTTTGAAGTCATTTTGGATTTTGGGCTTACAAGGTTTTTCTCTCCTAGCTGTCCGTGCGCGCGCGCGCCTGTGTGTGTTTGTGTGTGTGAAGTTTCTATTACCCAAGCAGCTCAAACACACCCATCCTCTCTCATCTGTGCTTCAGTTGGAGGAGGAGGGGGGGGGGTGCGGCGGAGGTGATGAGAAACCGAGCGTGTTCCAGGCATCTATTAATGAGCTCAAATTGATTTCTGAGTCTTATTGGCAAACAGAATACCCTCTGATCTCTCTGCCTTCTCTCTCTCTCTGTGATACACTTTTATTTGGGAAAGGTCAGTTATGAGTTTCAATTTATGGGGATTATAAATTTACAAATTTTGTTAGGAGGGCTCGCGGGTCAGACAGTTAAGAAGACTGTCCCTAAATGTTTTTAGGGTTTCCAGTAATGATCCTCCCTGCAAAAACCCCTGATGGTCATTCTATGCCAAATATAGCCAAGGCCTTCTGGGCTTTTTTTTTTTTTTTTTTTAACCTTTCAATGTTGGAAATGTGTAGAGTTACTGAAAAGGGTAAATAATTTTAAGGAACCTGATTGGAACTGTGGGTCTCCTTTATTGACAAGGACGTGCTGCTCTCTTGAGGGGTTTTTAAGGTGTCAGTGTTTCTTTTCTGGTGGCAAAGCGTGTCCTGAAAACAACCCAACCAGCCCCACCAGGGTGTGAGTCAGTGGACATGAGTACAGGATGTCCCCAACACCACACCTGGCACCGAGTAGATGCTCAATAAATTGTTGCATTGAAAGCTGTAAGTAGGATAACAGAACTTACAATAAATAGATAAGGAAAAAAGCTTTCCAAAGGCAGCATCATTATGCAGGAGCTATCTTAAGGATGAAGGTTGTAAATATTCTCCTCTGTAGACTACATTTCCTTCAAAACAAAAAGGTCAAGTTCTTTATTCTGATAAGTTATTATTTGGAATGCATGATGTTCATTTATATCAGTTCTCAACTAAGAGTAATTTTGCTTCCCAAGGGATATTTGGCAATATCCAGGGATATTTTGGTTGGGTACTACTGGCATCTACTGAGTAGAGGTTAGGGATGCTGCTGAACATCCAACAATGCCCAGGATAGCCCATCACAAAGAATTTTCTAGCCCAAAATGTCAGGAGTACCCAGATTGAGAAACTCTTGTTTACATTAATGATGAAGATGATAACTTTCATATGAATTCATTCAACAAATAGGACATATAAAAATCATCGTTGGCACTTTTCTGTCGTGTTGAATAACAAAGTAGGCATGAATTTTCTTTCCCTTTCTCCCTTTTTGGTTAGTAGTATGTGTGGAATGACATGTAAATAACGATAGTGTGATGGTGTACCTTTGTGAGGTGAGTTAGACCCTCTCTGCACCTCACTCACCTGGTGCTAATGCTGTCTAGGCCAGAATGGCAGTAGCCCAGATCGGGGAGAGCAGTGGGCTTTTTTTTTTTCAGCCCTATTTTAATTTTAATATTTGCTAAACATTTATGAAAGACCTTCTCTTATTAAAAAAAAGCTTAATAATCAAACCTGGTAATACATACTAACTATAATTGTGAGATCCTATATTGAAATTTATATTTGTAATAACTTTTTAGAACTTGAATCTTTTCCTGAAATCGGTTTTAAAGGGCTTCCAGGCAGGGCATATAAATTAAATATTCCATTCTTAGCTGTCAGATACTGGATTTTATGCATCCTGTGCTGCCCAATTATATGTTTATCAGATTCAGAAAACCAACACCAAACAAACCCAGTACACTGAAAAAAAAAATTTATCTAAGGATGTGACTTCCTGGAGTAGAGTTTTTTGTTTTGTTTTTTTTGCTGATAGTGAATTACCGCTTACTAATTAATGGCTCTGCTCCTTTCTAGTCCCAGGGAATGATTCAGCCATCTTTGTGATTTCTAGACCTGGGGTTCCTCATTAAACTTTAAAAGAAACAAGATTCTCTATCCCTTTTGGGTTTGACCTGACTGTGGGCAGACAGCTTCTGCCCCTAAGGGCCAGTACCTGCACATACAGATGAGCAGCTGTGGTCATTTGAATGAAGGGCTCCATTTCTGGCAGATGTTTCTGTATGTTTAAGGCAAGATTTTTCATGTTTTATTATTTATCTGTAATCCCCTTTGCCTTCATAGATTGACATATTTGAGGTCACATTAGTATAGCAATATTTTCTAAAGGTTAGTTGTTTTTTTCTATTATAAAAATATTAATGTGAATTATCTTAGGAAGAGTGAGAAAACTACAAAGAAAAAATAAACATCTCCCATAATCCCTGTTAACACTTCAGTGTATTTTTTTTTCTGATCTTTTAAAATACATACACACATACCCACACAACATTTTTAATTGGAGTCACACTATACTTTGTGTTTTGTAACTTATTTTCAGTTAACATATCGTATAACACAGTTTAATAACTTGTCCTAAGACCAAAATCACCACCCATAGAGCTTGTATTTATTGATCCAATAAATGTGTTTACTCAACAGTGAATTGACATAAGTTCTACATGAACTCTTTCAGTATTTTTGTCTCTGTGGCTCCCAAGTCATGTGCTAAGAATGCTGCCCTCATGAAAGACTGAATTCATATATGCTGTGAAGTTTGGGATTTTGATGAGCTTCTCTGTGATTTAAGGATGAGTCATGATTTGCAGAAGAATATCAAGATGTAGTAACAGGAAGTCCAGGGTGCTACACATCAAAATAGAATGCTCAGTGGTGAAAACAGAGAAACTAGGTTAGACCAGAAATACACCTTGAACTTCTCTAACTATAAAGAAGGGAAGAAGGTGCTTCTTGCACATTGGGTGACTCTTATTCATTAGCGTTTCATTTTATATCAGTCAAGTTTCCAAACTTTGAAGTTGGTATTTTCAGTGAATTTTCAGTTCAAGATTATTATTGCCCGTGACCAATTTGAATTGAGATCATCCAGCTTTTTGGCTGAGACTGTGGCAGTGAGAACGTGAAAATTCTGGTTTTGCCACTTAGAATACAGCCTCAGTAAACTGAATTATCAGTGTGTGTGTGTACTGTTTCTTTTTGATTGATACATAATTGATTCATAATAACGAGCTAATTTCAGATGTACAACGATTCAATTATGTATATTCTTTTAAAGATTCTTTTCCCTTATAGGTTACTACAAAATATTGAGTATAATTCCCTCTGCTGTGCAGTAGGTCCTTATTGGTTACCTGTTTTATGTATAGTATCATATATATGTTAATCCCAACCTGCTAATTCATCCCTGCCAAGTCCTCTTTTCCCTTCAGTAACCATTAGTTTGTATTTTTCTGTGTCTGGGGTGCACTGTTAACACATCCTATGGGCCTTCAAAAATGGTAGATAAGTCAGTCTTTTATGTAGAAATTTGACTCCTCATCATCCCTACCCACAACCAAAATGAAAATTGTTTTCATCCATTACTGGAAACTCAAATATATGTCAGCAATTTAAAAATAAACTTTGGATTGACCGTTTCAATAAGTTGAAATCTGGTTGACTTGCCACTAGGAATTACTCACAGACCATTTTGTGTGTTTTAATTTACAGTTGCTGGAAAATTATTATTAAATTAGGAATTAAATGGGATTATTTTGTAATTGGCTGTGAGATTTATTTGCATATTTTTAAAGAAATTAAGATGATAGTTATGCTAATAGATTCTGATTTGAATTGGATTAAAATAAATTTACCCATATACATACTCTAAAGAGAAATTTGAAAGCACATAGCATCCTAAGTATTTTCAAAGTTACCATATCTAAGGACAGTTCCTAATTTTCCAAGTATAAATATGGGAGTGATGAGACTGGTGAGGTTAGGGGTCATTTACTCCAAAAGTAGAATGAATCTGAGACTCTTTGTGTCTTTTTATTTCTTTCACTGATATATAATTTACATACATGAAATTGCACAGATCTGAAGTGTTATACTATACACCTATGTAATCCCCATCCCTTACCTCCAAGGAGAGAAATTTCTACCATCTAGAAACATTCCCTGGTTATTATTTTCTCATTATATTATGGCAATTTCATGATCCTACCATGTTACTAAACCCCAGAGCACTAGAATAAAATACTGTAGTATTTTTATTTGATCTGCTTGGTTAAAAAGAAATTGTCAAAATGTGTGGATTTCCTCCTCCTCCTGTAAGAGGAAAAACAAATCCCTTCTACACTATTTAGTCACTTATGCTAACCAACTGTCATATGTATGTTGTGGGAAAAAGTAGATTCTCTTAAAACAAGTTTGGTTTAGAGGCTAACTTGATCTCCCTGGACGGAGGTTTTCCTGGCCAGAGGATAGAGTGGTTGGAGAGTTAGATCCAAAGTCCTATTTTTGTTGGATTTTTTTTTTTTTTTTAGAATAGAGAACTTGAATTCTTCCAGGAGTTGTGAAAGTGTAAAGTGAATGTTGGCTGTCACCCCTCGAAAGCTGATTTTGAGAGACAGGGAGCAAGTTTTTGAAACTGTTTGGTGGTGGAAAAAGGGATTCCCCGTAAGTTTCCCTTCAATCCCATTTCTGCCCCTTGTTGAATCAGGATCACCGGAGGGAAGGTGCCAAGTTCCCTTTCCTCCTCCTCTTGAGGTTTATGACAGGCACCCCTTGTTTCTAAAGACGACAACTGCCTCATTCTTGGGAACACCAGTGACTGTCTCCAGGTTGGGTACTGAGTGGCCCGGATAAGATTTTGGTCACCAGGTTGGGTACTGAGTGGCCCGGATAAGATTTTGGTCACCAGGTTGGGTCCCTGCTCTTTCCTCCTGATCATATTTGAAAATCCTTGCCCCTGCTGAATCTGAGGGGGTCCACATTTCCCCTCACCCGCTCCGGTCCCTTCCCTGCCCACAAGCTAGAGCAGTCCTTCAAACCCAGTTCCGACCCTGTGGCTCCTCTGCTTACAATCTCCCAGTGGCTGCAGCTGGGATACAGACCAAAAATCTCTAATGTAAGCGACATGCTGTGATTTAGGCCAACTCCACTGGCCTTTCCTCAAGCACTCAAATGTGTAACGTGCCCTGTGAGCACTGGGCCCTTCCAAATGCTCTTCTCTCTTCTGGGAATCCCCTCCTGGTCCTCTGTTCCCATCAGCTTCTCTCACTACACTTTTGAGGTCTCCACTCAACCATCTCTCCCTGGGGAAACCTCTGCCAGTTCTCCAGACCAGATCTCTCCTGTCTTCCCTGGCCTTTAGAGCCCTTGCCACTGGCTTTGTTTGTGATTTCCTTTTACCTGAATTCTTGCTCTGCAGATTCTTGCTATCCAAGCACAGGTACCAAACAGTTTTAGATGTTTATTTCTGGAGATAGGGTTGGTGTTTCTCATTATTCATTAATACTCCTTATCCAAAACTCAGGAATCATGTAGATTTGATAGCTGGCTACCCCTTGTTATCTGAAGTCACCGTCCAAACCCTGAAATTCATTAGATTCAGAAACTGAGGGATATCTGCACATAAATGTATCAAGATGTATTGCTCATCAGTCTTGCCCAACAGTCTGTAAGCTCCCACTGGGCCTCATCTTTGCTCATCCTTGTATTTATTCCAGCCCTTTGTACAGTATGTGACGTCCGTTGCGCTAAAAGCAATCCGAAGGGGAAAGATTTTGTCAGGATGGCTCTTCTCCCTCCATTTTGCCAGTGAACTTGATAAAGCACTTTATTGCTATTCCTAAATCCAGCTCTTTCTTAGTAAGTTATTTGAATTAATAAGAGGCATATCTCTTGGTTAAACCAAAGAGACAGCCAAGAAGGTACTCTATAGAGGATATATCGTTATCCAGAGTTTTTGTCCAGATTTGTGAATTTATAGAGATCAGGTTAGTGTGTTATCATCTGAGGGGACAAACTTTAGCTCTGTTGTTGATATCAGTGTTATACTCAAAATGCTTGGTTAACAGGTAATTTATAAGATAGTACAGCTTGAAAGAATCTCAATGAAAAGTTCGTTCCATATTAAAATGAATCATTCTACAGCAATCATAGTCCTTTATTGAGACTTCAGTTGACCAAATTTCCATAGGTTCCTTGGGCTGAGTTCCATAACACTCACTGTTAAAAGTGCTTCTTCATTTATACTAAAACCTTTGTGTAGCTTTTGTTTATAACTTCTTACAATAAATGACATTTCTGATTGAATTTTAAAATAATATGACTGCCTGTGTGATGATGAAAAGATGAATAATTAAATACCTAAATTGTTTTCAGTTGAGGGCTAGATCTGCTGCTAATTTCAGCTGGGTTTTGCCGAGGAGTAGTTTGTTGATAGTCAAACCTTGATTAATCAGAAGGTGTAGTTAAGCAATATTTTTTTTCTCTCTGCAGTTAATTATCAGAAGAGAGAGATTATGACAACTACCACAACAAAACAAGCCCCAGAATATATTCCGGGATGTGCTCCCGAGTAACTGTAGGGTCTCTCTGTAGGAATTAACTGCAGGAATTCTTAAGATGTTTACACCTGTAAGTCCTTGTCATTATCAGAATGGTGACACGAGAGCCCAGGAGAATCAGAATGTTCTGTTAGGCAAACGAAAAAGGCTGTAGACGTGAGAACAGTTTCCCAACACTAATAGTTAAGAATATGTCTCTGATTAGTACTCAGTGAACTGGAGAGGTAACTTCCTCAGCACCCCTTTACTGGAGCACTGGCGTGTGTGTGCGTGTGCAAGCATGTGTGTGCGTGTGCACGCGCGTGTGTGTGTGCCTCCGTAGATGGAGCTTCAGGAGCAATGCATGAGTCTAAGAGAATGAGACAATATGTGGTCTCAGTTTTTGCTCCTTCTCCACAGAGTCCCTCTTCTCATGTGGGATTCAAGCCCCAGTTCTATATAGAGGATTGGCATAAGGGAAAGTTTGCCAGACCTCTTCATCCCATCCCAAAGAATCATTACTTCACTGTGAGAACTCAAAAGAGCTTGGATTTTTTAATATAATTTTCAGGAGAGAAGAAAGCCCAGGTACATCATAATTTCAGCAAGCCCCATATAGAACATATAGGAAGGGACCAAACCACTTAGCATCATTTGAAGACTATGTGGATGCAGCCCCTTGATCTTTTCTCTATGGTCTTACATTTGAAATCCTCTGGATTTTAGATTTCATGAGGGTTGTGGGGAAGCTATTTTTGCTAACTTTCCTGCCTGTTTTTCAAACTCCAGATACTGATCATTTAGACCAGAAGGTTCTGGGTAGTAGAGCATAGCTAGGTTTGTTTTTTCTTTCTTTCTTTCTTTTTAGAAGCATTTTAGGACAAACATCTCCAGATTCTCCCAGTGATACTCTGAGTCAGGGTTGGAAGTGATTAAACCCCAGGTGGAGAGAGAGAGATGCTGGTCCCATGGTGCTGAGTCTCTAGAGGAGGGAAGACTGGCTGTTGGTGAGCCTTCTCCATCTTTGATAGTCAAGGCAAAACCAGAAGCATGGCTCATCCAGCCACTTGGCGTTCCTGACTTTGCTTCATTCACTTCTTTAGGTTCTTTAGCACTGATTCTCAATTCTGCATTTGTGATCCTTGGATGCACTGAGTAATTTTGAAGAGTGTTAAACAATTTCCTAAAGTGAATTACTTTCATTACAAAAGTATATGCTATTAAAAGATGTCTTAAACCAAATGACCCAAGAGTACTTGGGGCTCCCTGAAGCTCAGCATCACTGCTCCCCAGAGTTTTGCCCTGCTTTGATTTAAATCAGAACTGAACCACAAGAACAGCACCCTCCTCCAGGCTTTGCCACATCCTTTGTGTTTTTTTTTTAACCTAAATATTGTACATGCTGTGCGTGCTCAGTCACTTTAGTCGTGTCCGACTTTTTTGCGACCCGATGGACTATAGCCTGCCAGGCTCCTCTGTCCATGGGCTTCTTCAGGCAAGAATACCGGAGTGGGTTGCCATGCCCTCCTCCAGGGAATCTTTCCAACCCCGAGCTTGAACCCAAGTCTCCTGCGTCTCCTGTATTGCAGGCGAATTCTTTACCCACTGAGCCACCTAGATATTAAGACATACCAATTTGTCTTTAGGAAAACAGAGACCTTCAGACCTTGATGGAGAAGATCGTATATGTACCAAATGCTTCCAATACAGAAAGGGTGATTTTCTTCAGCAAAGGGAAAAGATCATCTAAAGTTGAAGCTGGCATTTATTTTGTGCAATTAATATATTTGTGTGGAACAATTACTGGAAGAGTAAGCAGAGGAACAAATCATATGTGACATGTAAGAAAAGGGTTAAACCGACTTGGTGGATGGCAGATTCCCGCATGGGAGTTAAGGTGTGTGAGGAGGCTTTCGGCTCACTGATGTTGGATGCTGATGCCACCAACAACCGTTCTTTTCTGTTGGATGCTTTTGTTGGTTTCTTAAAGGAAACGTGTGCACATCAGCCTGACACGAATGAATGACCTCTCAGTCTTCTACTTGATGACAGTTTCATTGTTATTTTGTTCATTTATTCATTGCAGTTTGGGGGTTAATAAACAGATTTTAAGTATAATGCCTTGGAGAAGATTAGTTTTGAAATCACTCATTATCTGTTTTTGGAACTTAAAAAAAAAGATACAAATCATTATACTTAACAGAAACACCAAGATATTTTAAATGTGTTCCACTTTCTACAGTTTATCTACAAGTTAGGCTAGATTTTTGAAATGGATGTTCTCTGAAACAATGAGATGCCTTTTGCTTGCCATTTTACCTTCACGCCATTGTAGTTTCGCTGCATGTTAAAAAGAACGTTATTAGCAGTTATTTGAATTTAGAAGAAACTCGACATTTTGGTACCATACTTGTCATATATAGCTACACTTGATATCTCTACAAAAATGTGGGAGAGAATTATGCATATGGAGACAGTAAAGCTATAAAAGTGAGACTCCACCTTCATGACTTTAGATGCAGCTAAAATCCCCCACACATGTCCACCACATGAGCAGGTGATGATATTTTGAAGACTGCAGAGTCACTGTTTTTTATAGATCCCTCCCAATGTGAATATATTATCATACCAGATTTATGTATAAATGTTGAGGCCAAGAATTTGCATTTTCTAAACCATGCCAAGCATTTGTCAAGAAGAGCACTCAAGAGAAGTAATGATGCTCAAGTGTGAATCTTTGCTTAGGTAGCCACCCCTGGAAGGCAGGTATTTTGTGCTTCTCCAGAATCCCTAAAGAAGATGTCACAAATACCAGGAACTTATCACTATTTTTGTAACAGTACTATATTTAGTAAGGCCCCCCAAACTAGCTAATGTTAGTCAATATATCCCAGCCAAATTTTGACATTTTCAGAAACCAGCACATTTTGTGAAATGTTACACTTCAGAAAAAGGAAAGGGGAAAGGCTTATATTTATATTATTATTAGCCATTTGTAAACAGTTCAAAAATGCTGTAACGTTTCTAACACTGATCATATACTTCTAAACAATGTCAAGATCAGCTAACTAGTATCGTTTTCTATTTTTAGAAGACATGGAAAATGGTTTTGGTGGACTTATTCCAGGAAAAGGGAAAGATAACTTTACCAGGAGTGTTAATGTTGGTGACCATTTTTCTTTTTAGTGATGTAGGCATTCAGATATGATTGAAGAAATGATGCTTTTTTAAAGAAAACCTTTATTTGGAGTATAATTGCTTTGCAATGTGGTGGTATTTTCTGCTGTACAGCAAAATGAATCAGCCATACGTATACATAGATCCTCTCTTTTTTGGATTTTATGGAGAACAGTGTGGAGGTTCCTTAAAAAAATTTAAAATAGAACTATCATATGATCCAACAATCCCGCTCCTGGGCATATACCCGGAGGAAACCATTCCAAAGGATACATTCACCCTAACGTTTATTGCAGCACTATTTACAATAGCCAGGACATGGAGGCAATGATACTTTGATTATTTTAAGTTCCGTAGAGAAGACAGGAGGGTTTCCAGTGTCTCCGGGAAGACCACAGCTCTCTCCCTCTCCTGGCCGATGCCGGGGCTCTCTGGGAAGGAAAGCTGGGAGGAGGGGTCAAGGGCCCCTTTTGCTCCATCCTGTCCCCAAGCTCAGGAGCCTGATGTACCACGTGTGCGTGAGAAGCAGTCGCTGCCAAGAGACGTGTTCAGATGGTGGTGGTTAGTGGAACTGAGATGGACTGAAACGACCCGTGGGCGGCTTTGGTCCGACGGAGGAGCAGAAGCAGTGGTCGCCATGGAGAGAGTTTGGGGGGCTGGAGATCAGGGCCACGGGGAAGGGAAGCTCTGAGCCTTTCCCACTCGGGAGGAAGCGAGGGAGGTTGAAATGCCTGCAGATGTTGGAGGTGGCCCAGACTGAGTGCATTCAGACCAGGGAAAGGGGAAGATGCACAGATGATTACCTTTCTACCAGGAAATGCCCGACCTTGCAGCTGGACGGGGACACCGAGTACAGCTGTGCAGATTTCCTGGTCCCCACAGTCCCTTGGGGGCCCTTCTGCAAGGAAGGGATGGTGTCGCAGGCCACTCCTGACCCCACCGGGGACTCCTTTCTCCCTGGCCCTGTGTGTGTGTGTGTGTACACACTTGTCAGAGAGACCAGGCAGATGTGATGTTGATCATTTGTGTGGGTGCATTGAAGGAATGGCCTGAGGACCAAGGACACAATTGTTAAGCAAAATATTGCTGGTCACCATTGATGGGAAAAGCGCACTGTCCAGAGTTTTAATTAGCAGAGTTTATGACATGACTTTTGTTTAATTCAACGTTTTCTCTCGCCCCCACCTCCTTTTTTTCTCTCTTATGTTTCCACTGGGTGGTGCTGCAGGAATTCCTACCTTTTGCCTTGAATCTACCCTTCCCAGAAAGACGCCTCTGAAGCATAATAGGAGGAAGTCAGTCCTGATTTAGAAAGATTTTACAGTTTCAACACAATGGTGGAGTTTGGAGGATGCTCTGGCAGGAAATGTCTCAGTTTTCTGGATGTGGAAAAACCACCATCATGTTGTATCATGCAGAAGTGTTCTGACTGCACTCTGTATATCCTTGTGGAGTGTGTACACAACTTACTATTTAGCACAGAAGAGCTTTCAACTTTATCTGAAAGGTTATGGTTTCATCCTAGTAGAAGTGGCATGTGGGATTTCCTTTATTGTTGATTTTTGTAAAAGTAGGTAACTAAACATTTTATGCCTTCCACTTAGTTCACAGATTTTAAAAAATCTCTCTGTGAAGGCTTTATTTGAAGCTGAAGCTATTCCATTTTTATTTTAAAGATCATTTAGATAGCAAATTGATCAAAAGGATATCTTAGATATTTACTTTTGAAATACTCTCCATCAAAGAAAAGTAGTTTGTACTTTGCTAACCCTGTATGGAGCAGGGTTAGGGTTGGTCCTACTTAAAAAGTTGAAACAGAGAAATTAACATTCTTTCCTGAGATCGTGCAACTCCTCAAGGCCATGACTATGATGAGAATTTTATGTTCTGACATCCAGTGTTTCTCCTTGCACACAGGATTGAATTTTATTAACAGTACAGAAATTTAGGGAAAAGATTTTTCCATTCAAAGGCCTATGAAATATAAGAATCAGGGGGTAGTGTGGAAGAAAAGTACCCACTGGAAATTAGGGAGCTCATTAAATTGAAGCTCAAACTTAAGAACACTTAGCAAGGTTTTAAGTAAGTTTTACTCAATGCAAAACACCTTTTTTTATTTTATATGCATGTCATGAGACGCCATGAGATCCCACGTATTGCTTTCTTAGAACCTGAAACAGGGATTCCCCAGAGATGTTGGTTTTTAAAGAAGATATTTTTAGCCTCTGTTGAGTGCTCACCAAGTCGGGGGGGTCACGTCTTTTTAGTGGGGTCCCCAACCTGCCCCTCCTCTCAGTGATGTGTTTCTCATGAGTCATGTCATTGTTACGTGAAATGCATGCAGGTTTGGGGTTGTGCTTGGGGGCCAGGTGAGATCACCTACCTTTCATTTCCCATGTTCCTCCTCCTGATCCACCATCTAGCGTGTGCGTATACACCAAACGGGAGGATGTCTTTCCTATTGAGAAAGCTAAATAATAGAAGGCACAGCTTCTTACCATCAAGAAGCAACCTTGGTTATTTAGCATTGGATGAAGCTGCTGCGTATTGAAACCACGAGCAGATCTTTTAGAAAAGGGAAACTTCTTTTTATATGGTTTTAAATGATGGGGTGGGTTCAAACTTTCTTAGAACCAGTTGGAACCACTGGAGTCACAGAAGCAAAACCAGAAATGAACAAGGAGACTTCTTGATTTGACTTCTCGTGGGAATGTTAACTATATTTTCCTCTGTGTTAAAATGGGACATTTCTCTTAGTAGCTGTAAGGTGTGCATATAAGAAATGAAACCTCTGCTGGGAGAACTGTGTGTGGTGATTAGGAAGCTGGACTCAGAATCCAGGTGCACCTGGATATGAGTCTCTGTTTTCCCATAATACTCCTGTGGCTGGTGCCTCTTATTCTACCTCATTAAATCATGGGTATCCAACTTAGACAAGGTGTATAATGCCTGGTACACAGTAAATGCTCATCACATGTTAACATTAAAAAAAGTTCCTCTTTAAAGAAGAAGTTGTGGGGTTTTTTTGGTAGAAGCCCTATTCTTGAAAATTTCATGGACACTCAGTATTGGTGGTGGTAGGGGAAGACATAGCTAACATTTCCTTTAAATGGGGCTCTCTGAGATTTATAAATTATCTTTAGGATCTAAAAATATCTTTCCCCCCTACTAGAGAATTTTAGATTCTCAAAAAGGGTCCATGGACCAAACACAGGAGGAAGATACTGCCCTGGGGGGGGGAGGGGTGGTGTGTGTGTGTGTGTGTGTGTGTGTGTGTGTGTGTGTGTGTGTGTG
>NW_024070213.1:57732533-57868225 GCF_014754425.2 Oryx dammah | reverse complement strand
TGTGTGTGTGTGTGTGTGTGTGTGTGTGTGTGTGTGTGTGTGTGTGTATCTATTCTCTCGTATGTTTTAGGTTGACTATAGGATAATTGCTTGTATTTGACTATTTTCAACCCATGAAAACAATATCATATGGTTCAACCTAATAGCTGTATGGTTAAGAACATAATTTGAAATAGCATTATAATGAGAAATTATAATAAGGGATGATTATTTATTTTCATATGTTACTTATCAAAGCCTCAAAAGTCAGAATTCATCTGACAGCCTTGGACTGCTAGTAATTATCCTGATATACAATAACTTCTGCTGTGTACAGTACTATCAAGTGGTCTTAAATTTTCACTGGGGACTTATTAGTAGTTTTATCACATTGAATGAATCGTTTTTCTAGCTCCATATGACTTTTGATCCAAATGACTACTGTTAGGAGAATTTGCTTAGTATTTTTTTCCATGTTGAATTCATACGGTTAATTACTCTGGGGAAGGAAAAAAGTCTCGTTGAATTTCCTTGGGCAATAAGCATAGCAGTGTTCTTTCAGAAAGCAGAGTTTGGCCGTTGTGTTGAGGGTTAAAACAGAGCTGACACACAGGCAAAATGAAACCAGAGCTGCAATTACAAAGTGGGACAGATGTAGGAGGCCAGGTTTCCTGTGGCCCATTTTCCAGTTTCCTGCCTACAACCTGCAGAAGAAGAGGAAGCTGAATGTTACCAAGTATGAGAGCTGGAGGGAGATGTGCTTTAAGCCAGAATTAAGATCCTCGAAAACAACGCAGACAACAAAAACAACTGCAAAGAATGCGAAGGTTCAGGTTTTAGTCCAAAAATGTCCGGGAAGGAGCAATTCATCTGTTTAAAGAAAAGGCATTGTCAGCAGAGCCTGGGCTTTGTGAGACTCTATGGGGGGACCTGGAGAGTGTCCCAGGTTGTAGGAACCTCTGATTTTTTATAACCCTACTTATCTTTCAAGATGTGGCCTGGCTTTTTAATACCGTTGGTTACCTGAAAAGATTTTCTCTTCAGTGCCCAGGACTTCTGAGTCTGTCTTTTGGGGCATGTTGGATATACAAGGGAGGTAAATGTGGTTAACCGATTGGCTGTAATGAACTGCAGCCCCACTTTGGGAGGGCTGGGTGACCAGTTGGCCGCTTTGATCTAGCAGGCTTGTGTTCCCTTAACTGCCTAATAAAATTGTGTCTGATGTTTTCAAAGAAGACATTAAATGGAGATGTGTATATATGTGGAGGACTACAGATAATACACTATTTGTGTGGCTACCTGATTGTAAGCCATGTGGGGAGATGCCGGAGAAGAGGGCAAGTCCATCTTTCTTCCAAGAAAAAAGGAGAAAAATAAAATTCTTCTATGTCTGGGCTCTTTAGCAGGTGATAGAAGAGTCTCTGAAGCCAGATATTACAGTCCTTATCTTAAAGGGAAAGAAATTGAGATTCATGATACTTTTTTGTTGAATGCCCATTGTTTTCCAGGTGCTATGCTGGAATTGCTGGATGACACTGATGTAGTGGTTGTCATTGTTCAGTTGCTACAACTCTCTTGTGACCCATGGACTGTAGCCCACCATGCTCCTCTGTCCATGGCATTTCCCAGGCAAGAATACTGGAGTGGGTTGCCATCTCCTTCTCCAGGGGATCTGATGGCCAACAAGAAATAGCTCCATCGGTGGGAGGCTTGTTCAGCGCTTCACAGAAGGCATGGATGCAGGCAGCATCTAAGTCCTGGCGAAGGCTCACAACGTACAGGGCACTGTGCTGAGCTTTCTCTATACACCATCTCATTCAGATCGACCCATTTGTTTCTTTCAGGTGCAGAGGGGGTGCTTCTGGGACAGCCAGTTATTTTATTTATTTATTTTTTAATCCTGTGGATTGATCACCACCTCCTCTTCTGGCATAGGAAGAACAAACTCAGTACTAGGAATATTAGGAAGTTTGGAGATATTGCCAAGTTTAGAGACCCAAGGGGTATCCATCCATGTCAGGCAACCTAGAGTGAGATTAGGCCCTTTTTTGTCTGCATGTGGGCCTAGTCTGAAAATGTGGGGTGAGCTAGGACTGGATGTGCAGTGGTGGGGATAAGTGGGGTGGGAAATGGTGGGACATGGCTTGAATATACGGATGTGGCAGAAAGTAGAATGGCTGGAACCTACTTTCCCAGCTGGAGTTAATGTAGCCATCCATTTACTTTTCCAAAGGAAATTCACCCTATGAACGTCACCAACAAACCAACTAAGTTGCTTCCGATATATCCGCAGACAACACAGAGTTGTTCAGAAGGAAAGAGGAGTGGATTATATGCACAGTAAACAGCAGGTGTTATAGTGGCTATCAGTGACTTCCCCAGAAAAAATCGTTCTCTGTCCTCAGAATGATTTGAGAAACGTTGTGAACCGCAAAAGGTATTAAAAAAAAAAAAAAAGGCTGAGTGATGACTGCTTTCCCTCTTTTCTTGCTCACTCTGCCCTTTAAGGGGGCCTTCCTAGGTGGTGCTGGTGTCAGTGCAGGAGACCTGGGTTCTGTCCCAGGGTCGGGAAAATCCCCTGGAAGAGGGCACGGCAACCTACTCCAGTATTCTTGCCTGGAGAATCCCATGGACAGAGGAGCCTGGCAGGCTACAGCCCATAGGGTCATAAAAGAGTTGTACATGACTGAAGGGACTTAGCTCACACACACTGCTCTTTAAAGCATGGACAGTCTGCAGATAGTCACAGAATGAATGAGAATATAAACATTTTTAATAAATAAAAAGAGCCTCGAGGGACATGAATTTAGCCTCACAGATTAGCATTTTTTTGCATACAGTGGTTGACAAGAATTAAAATGTCTTTTGAAAATACATGTCAATAATCTTAGTTTCACCTTCTCAAAAATAATATAAAAAAGATTTCCATTTGTGTTGCTCAGTTACCAAATATTAATCCTTATTTACTTCATGCCCTAAAATTATTCTGTGCCAAGTTACTGCTGAACTCAAATAGTACAAATTGTTGTTTTCCAGTTCCCTGCCTTAAATACAGGTTTTTGTTTTTGTTTTAATGAAATGGTTTCTGACATTTCTCTACAGAAACACTTAGTAGATATTCTGGGCAGAGGAATTGAAATTCAGAGAATTTTCGGTACTGAGTGTTGAAGTTTCATCCTGACTTCTCTAACTGTGCAAGTTTTAACAAGTAAAAAGTTGTGAACTTGCTGAACACCTACTTTGTTTATTTCTTTCACAGGAGTTTTTCTCCTTTCCTTGGGCTCACTCATTTCTAACTGGTTTTTTCTAAGTTGGCTAAAAGTTCTCTAGTTCCCACAATATATAAGCTTTACAAAGACAATTTTTCTGAACCCTCTAAACTCCAACTCAGGGTAGCTTAAAAAAATGAAACTAGAAACATGCAAAGAGAAGTGTTAGGTTGCCACAGATAGGAAGAAGAGCAAATAAGTGGGTATTTCATCTTCTAAGAATGGAAGCAGAAACCTCAGGCTTTGCCTACTCTGTGCAGCTCTGTTTCACGTTAGGATGTCTGGCGCCACCTTGCGGCAGAATGACTGCCATCAAGAAGAGGAGCACAGCTTCTCAGGAGGAGGCAGCCTGAGAAGGGATGGTGGCAGGACTAGATTTTGGGAGATGTGGTGCTGAAGCTTAAAACAATTTGCAGAAATCCTCTTTGTACAGACCGCCACAAATTATAAATACAAAATCACTAGAGCCCCTAGACTTGTGCAAAGTGATGGTCCCTGAGGCATTAGCTTCACCAGGAGCCCTCTGGTGCAGGGTGACAAGGTGATGCTGGTGGTCATGGGTTGGGACGGACTCTCCTGGCAGCCTGGCCACTGCTGGAGGCTTGGTGGTGTTTGAAGGAGCACAGTAACCTCTGCTACTGGATGGACTTAGCTATTATTTTGCTTGAGGTATAGTTGATTTACAACATTAGTTTCCAGTGTACAGCAGAGTGATTAAACATTTTATAGGTTAAACTCCGTTTGTAGGTATTATGAAATACTAGCTATATTCCCTGTGCTATACAATCCATCCTTGTAGCTCATTTATTTTACTGACGGTTGTTCAGCAGTTAGTTGTGATTCTGGTGTTTCCATGAGAGGGAGTAGGTTCACGTCCTTCTACTCCACCATCTTGTCTCTGCCCCATGCTTATTTATTTTATGCACAGCAGTCTGTGGTCCTATCTTATCCCTCCCTGCTTGCCCCTCCCTATTGGTAACCACTGGTTGGTACCTATGGGTCTTGGGTGGACTTTGTTTTTCAGGCATGAGTTGTCTCTGGGCAGGTTACATGGCCGTCTCATCCAGGACTCCACACTGATTGTTGCTTTGGACTTTAGCCATCACTGGCTGCTCCCACCCCTGCCCTACCTATGGTGCAGAACTTCTGCCTCTCTCCTTTTTAATTTAGTTCAGTCGCTCAGTTGTGTCCAACTCTTTGCGATCTCAGGGACTGCAGCACGCCAGGTCTCCTTGTCCACCAACTCCTGGAGTTTACTCAAACTCATGTTCATCGAGTCAGTGATGCCATCCAGCCATTTCATCCTCTCTCATACCCTTTTCCTCCCGCCTTCTATCTTTCCCAGCATCAGGGTCTTTTCAAATGAGTCAGTTCTTTGCATCAGGTGGCCAAAGAATTGGAATTTCAGCTTCAGCGTCAGTCCTTACAATGAATATTCAGGACTGATTTCCTTCAGAATGGACTGGTTGGATCTCCTTGTAGTCCAAGGGACTCTCAAGAGTCTTCTACAACACCACAGTTCAAAAGCATCAATTCTTTGGCGCTCAGGTTTCCTTACAGTCCAACTCTCGCATCCATACATGACCACTGGAAAAACCATAGCTTTGACTAGATGGACCTTTGTTGGCAAAGTAATGTCTCTGATTTTTAATATGTTGTCTAGGTTGGTCATAACTTTTCTTCTAAGGAGCAAACGTCTTTTAATTTCATGGCTGCAGTTACCATCTGCAGTGATTTTGGAGCTCCCCAAAAATAAAATCTGTCACTGTTTCCATTATTTCCCCATCTCTTTGCCATGAAGTGATGGGACCAGATGCCATGATCTTCGTTTTCTGAATGGTGAGCTTTAAGCCAGCTTTTTCACTCTCCTCTTTCACTTTCATCAAGAAGCTCTTTGGTTCTTCTTCACTTTCTGCCATAAGGGTGGTGTCATCTACATATCAGGTTATTGATATTTCTCCCGGCAATCTTGATTCCAGCTTGTGCTTCATCCAGCCCAGCGTTTCTCGTGATGTACTCTTACTCCCTCCTCTTACCTTTTTCTTTTTGAAGGTGAAAGAGTGTTCTTTTCTTGCCTTCTACCCCCTAGAACTTCAAATGGTGTCCTACGACAAGACTTTTTCCTGATGATGCAATTCCATGAATTATAAATCTGTACCAGAACCTGTATGACCCAACAGAAGCTAAATATTAATAAGGAAAGGGGAGAAATCACGGGCACATCCTCTGAACAGAACTCTAGCTTTAGGCTTTTGAAGGAGGGGCATTGGTCAAATCCTCTCACCCTTTTCAGATTTTGTGCACCCTTTTGTTCAAGGCTCTGCTTAAGCTCACTCCTCTAGCAAGCCTTCTCCAGTAGCCTGCTCCCAGTCGTGATCCTGATGCGAGTTCCTTGCTCTTGGTGGGAGGCGGTGTAACAGTGGTTAAGGGCACAGACTGAGGCCTGTACTAACCTCAGTCTTATTCATTTATCTGACAAAGTGGGGCAGAGGGAGGCACCATCGGTGATGAGAGTGATCAGTATATTCAGTCTATAGCCTCCTTCTCTTTGAGACTCCCTCCAGATGAAAGAGTGAATCAAGGATACTATTTGTGTTCTTTAAAGAAAAAAGAGTTGAAAACAGAGAATGAGGGTGGAAAGTGACTGCTCAGAGTCTGCCTAAATGTCCCTCCCTCCCTCTCAGTGCCGTGGACAAGCTCTTCATGCTTGAGCAGCCCGGGGAACACTCCCCAGTTGGGCTCCGTCTTCACAGGCAGTGTCATCATGGCTGTCCCTTGGGTCGTCGTGTTAGAGCCCTTCTTCTATCTCTTTTGGAGCCAATGGTTCTTGTCTCCTTAACTCCCTTCCCTGCTCCAGGAGCACAAGATAGATCAGGGCAGAACTAGTCCCAAGGGAGATGTGAGCATCCAAGGGCTGTCTTTGCTAGAGAAACAACTTGGAAGCTTCAGGATAGGCATTTTACACCAGGGTTTCTTAAGCTGAAGGCAGCAGATATGTGTTCAGGGATCTGAGTTTTCTGTCAGAAGTTTTAAAAATCTGTTTTTTGACTTTAAAAAATATTGACGTAGAGTTGATTAACAATCTTGTGTTAGTTTCAGGTACACAACAATGTGATTCATTATATATATATTCTTTTTCAGATTCTTTTCCATTGTAGATTATTACAAGGTAGGGAATACAGTTCCCTGTGCGACATAGTAGGTCTTTGTTCTTTATTTTATATATAGTGGTGTGTATCTGTTGGTGTTTTTTCATCTTTTGATGATAGTCTTTCTAAAATCCCACATAAACATATTCTAGGTCACCTTATAAACAACAGTCACCAAAGGGCTGGAAGATTCTTCCTGGATTTCAGTGCCTATTGTGGAATCATTGTCTAATGAACAAAGAACCAAGGTGGATATAGTATCTAAATAATGCCTTTGAGCTAGGTGAAGGCCAAATATCCTCACAACATGATCTATGAAGAAGTTTCTCTGTTGCTTAAAAAATAATAGTAAACTTTGGAATAACACTATGTACCAAGTGTAGTTCAAGTGCATTCTTAGTAACTCATGTAATCCTTGCAACAGCCTTGTAAGGGAGATACTTTTATCATCATCATCTCCATTTTCCTTATGAGGTAATTGAGGCACAGAAAGGTTAAGGAACTTAACCAAAGTCCCACAGCCAAATAGGACTGGTACTTAGATCTGAACCCAGATAGTGTGGCTCTGAATCTGCTCTTCCTCACTGTGTAGCCTTCTAAGTAGACAGAAGCAGCTCACCCTCTCATCTGCTGCAAGTTGTAGAAAATAATTATGCTTCCACAAAAAACT
Source organism: Oryx dammah (assembly GCF_014754425.2). NCBI lineage: Eukaryota > Metazoa > Chordata > Mammalia > Artiodactyla > Bovidae > Oryx > Oryx dammah. The sequence goes on along the minus strand of NW_024070213.1, from coordinate 57,861,158 downwards.
GTGTGTTGTCTAGACTCTAATCTCCTCTGGAGGATGTGATTTTGGTTTTATGGAAGGTTTTACAATCTTCTAATTAGAGATAGCTGATAACAAAATAATTATTGTCTGTAGGTATGAAAATTCTCTCCTATCTTGTAGAGTTCAGTTGACTCCTCTGTCACCCCTGTTTGTGCATTCAATATTCCTAATTTATAAATGCCTTTATTATTCAGATTCTTTTTTGAACTTGTTAGAACACCTACCAAGTTCCCTGGTTGACTAATGAGTGAAATAAAATCTTTAACATGTCTTCATTTTATATCTGTAGGAGAGCCATGATTTTACCCATTTTGAAAGTTATTTTTTAACAAAGGTATTTCTCAGCTCTTAGCTTCTCGATGAGGCCTTCCATGACCTTCTGCTCACACACCCCAGGCTCCCACCCCCTTAACCTGCTCTGGTTGCCTTTCCCTGTAACACTGTTTTTCCAAAATATTGTGTTTTAATAGTCATATGTTTGTTGTTTATGGCCTGTCTTCTCCCATTAGAATGTAAGATTCACGAAGACAGAGGTCTTCATCTCCTTTGTCTCTGATATATCCCAAATACCCAGAAAGTGTCGTGGCATAAAGTGGATACTCAAAAAAAATTGAAAAAGGTGGAGGGAGAATTGAGTCTCTCTCCTCCTTGTAGGGTATAATTGTATAAACACAGACTTACTCAAAATAACTTACATGGCCATAACTTCTGTGTTGGTTGTCTCTCAACCAAGTATCATGTGTCAAATGTAAGATTAATTGTTAATTTGCATAGGGTGGGCGTGATCAGCTGGTTGTAAAGGACTATAAACCTTGAGGCACTTATATCCATTTTTCTTCTTAATATTGAAGGGAGACTATAATAAGATATTTAGTGAAGATGATTTGCCCACATGAGGACCTATTAATTTTTTGCCTCCTGCTCCTTCCAAAGGAGGGATGTGTGTTATTCAGATTTGACAAACTGTTTTAAATGATCTAACTATCCTCCACCATGGCAATATCTAGGCTATAAATTATAAAGGAGAAGGAACAGCTGGGGCGAATAGCAGGTAGCTCTGTTCTCTGGAGAGGCCTGGAAGAGACCTTGTCCGCTGCTGTGACCGTGGTCTTGGGTTAGTTCCAGTAGAAGTGCTGAGGGGAAACCATGTGCAGTGGGCGGCAGGGTCGAGATGCAGTCAGCGATGGTACAGAGGGGACCTGATGCGGAGGGCGCCTCTTCCTGCAAGAGCAGCGATGCTTTCACAGTGGATCCTCCTAAACATAAAAGTGCAGCGCTTAATGGTCACATTAAGCATGGCATTATGCTGCTGCTGCTGCTGCTAAGTCACGTCAGTCGTGTCCGACTCTGTGCGACCCCATAGACAGCAGCCCACCAGGCTCCTCTGTCCCTGGGATTCTCCAGGCAAGAACACTGGAGTGGGTTGCCATTTCCTTCTCCCATGGCAAATTTAAAGAATCTTTCAATCAATAAAAATTTAACCTTGAAAAAAGAGGAAAAATAAAAAGAATAGAATCATGTGTTTTCCGTGAAATTAAAAATAATTTAAAAACCATCAGTCAATGATTTTGCAGCTATCAAAGTATTTTATGAGATTTTAAGATTTCTAAGGATCATGTGTTCATATTAAATGTTAAATTTTATTGACTCTTGGAAAAACAATGGCATTACCATACCTGATAAAATTTTATCCATTCAAAATAAGGCCGGGGTGGGGGCGGCGAGGAAGAGTAACATTTTCTACTCAGCTGAAAGTTTGACTTGGGAAATTTTTTTTAAAGAAAATTATAGCATTTCTTTCATATGTTCTACATATTTTAAGTGGAGAGTTGTGGGAAGTCAGCTAAATGAGGCTAGGCTGATGAAACATATTAAGTTAAAGCAGACCCCCCACTTGTATAATAATGTACCAAACATAAATCTCAAGTATCAGTGCTTTCTTGAACTTTTTATTTAGTAAGAGCCACAGGATGCTGCCTGAATTACACACATTCTTCATAATGGCAGCCAGATACACTGGACTTGACTGTACCTTCATGTTAAGACTTTATTAAGGATTCTGGTGGGCTGCAGTCCATGGGGTCGCCAAGAGTCGGACACGACTGAGTGACTTCACTTTCACTTTTCACTTTCATGCATTGGAGAAGGAAACAGCAACCCACTCCTGTGTTCTTGCCTGGAGAATCCTAGGGATGGGGGAGCCTGGTGGGCTGCTGTCTATGGGGTCGCACAGAGTCAGACACGACTGACACGACTTAGCAGCAGCAGCAGGCATCAAGGAGTTAATTAAAAAAAAAAAACACTAAAAATAATATTTTTTTTGGTGAGAGATATATTTTGATGAATTTGCTAATATGTGTTGGTGGTTGTGGGGAGAGTGTGTTCCCCAGGCATGTGTTAGACTCTTTCCTTTGCCAATGTCCTTGAGGGGGCAAAGTTTGTAGCTCTCAAAGGTGTGAAGCATGACTGTGCATGAAAACAACTGTGTAAATGATGACACTGAATCATAGTTACTAAAGTTGGAAATAAATCGAGGAAACGCTGAGTATCTTAGTGGTGGGAACCACAGTGGTGAGATCAGTTGCTGACCCGCCCACCCCAAGCCCCACCGTGTTCCCACTGCCCCACATGCCCTCAGCCGCTTCCATCACCAGAGAGGGTGGCAAAGGTGGAGGCCAGAGCAGCCGTGGGGGGCCCACTGCCTCCCAGCATGACTTCTGCCAAGTGTAGAAGTGGGTGACAGATGTTTGTAGATGTGATAAGCTCGTGGGGAAATATTTTTGAGGCTCATCTCTGAGTCATGTGTGGCTGGATTTCTCATAGTAAAGACTTGTGTGACTAAACACTCACTGAAGCTGGCGGATCCACCGGCGTGGAGGAGTGGCGGAAGGGCTGGAGGAGAATGGGCTGTCAGAGGCGGGTTTGTCGTGCTTTAGGCAGGAGTGGCTAGACGGCTTAGTCACCTCCTGTCACTCACATCAACCCTCCTAGGAACCCTCCCACCCTCAGTGGTAGCCTGGCTCCGACACCTCCATGTGGGAGAGTGACGGGGGAGGAAGGGGGCATTCCTCAGCCCACCCAGCCTCACCAAAGCTCTGAGTGTGTGTGCGGGGCAGCCCTCTGATTCCTGGTCCTCAGCTTGTGCCTCTCCTTGGCCCAGCTCATCAATTCTGGAAATCTGGCAGGGCCCTGATGAGGGTGTCCTTGTCCTTATTTGCTCCTCTGCCTTTTCACTTTCCTCTCTTATATCTCCCTTTTCTTTCCCTCTTTCCTCCTTTTTACCTTTGCTGAAGGCTGTGCCATAGCACCCATGATCATTTATGTGGCCTACTTGTAACCCTCAGAGTAAAGACAGGATTGGCCAATCCCCCTGCATAATATGCTTTTTCATGCCTAGACACACCTCATGATTATGAATGTAAGTTTACAGTATAAAGATATCATACCCCAGCAAAGAGAGCTTTTTTAGACTAAGACATTGTAATAGTCAGCTCTTGCTGCTATGATACTGCATAACAAACAGCCTGAGAGTCGCTGGTATACAGAAACATTAATTTTTCTCGTTGGTTGACCTCAGGGACACTGCTTCAGACTGTGATTTGTGGGACTTGTCTCCAAGCTTTGGGTAGAGCTCAGACTGACTCCACATGTCTCATTTTTGCGCCATAGCTTCACAGTAGTAACAGGAACACAAGAGGAAAAGTGCAAACATGGGAAGCCTCTTAGACCTCAGCTGAGAAAGGGTACATTGCCATTTCTGCTCATCATTCCATTGGCTAAATCAAATAATGTGGCCATCCCCAAATATCAGTGGGATGGGGGAAAAGTACTCTACCCATTCTGGGCACTGCTGCACGGCCACTTGAAAAGGAGGAGGAGTGAAAGACTGAGAACATTTATCCAGTCCGGTCCTCATCGTTTATGCCTGGGGCACATGGCTCCAATACACGGGGTTGGAATGCCATGGGAAGGGATTCCAGGAAGCACAAGAAGCTCTGAAGAGTCCTGGTTGGTAGCAGCACTAAGTGTGAAACACAAGGAGATGTTTACATTGTCCTCCTGTTCCATCTGGAACGTTATGGCTCATATCAGAGATGGGGGAGGTGCAAGTGGCTAGAGCCACCGACCCAGGAATCCCTTCCATCCAGACCTGCAAACCCACTGGCAGCCTTCTACCCTTTGGAGCAGGTTCCTCCGAGCATCCACTTTAAAATTTTAGAGATATTTGAAAGCTTATTGTCTGAAGGGTTTGGGTGAGAAAACACTGAAGATTTTGAGACAACTGTTAGTGATTCTTAGTGCCAATGATGGGGAGAAAGTTGTGGTCCATCCTCAAATGATCAGAAGCTCATATTCGGAGTTGGAGCTGGCGGGCTGCTGTGTGTGTTTACGAGACTCATGAGATACAAAAGGCTTTTGATCCAACAAGGAGGTGATTTATTGTCTTATGGACTGAGAGGCCATCGTGGTGAAGACTGATTTCTGAAAAGAATATCTCCTCTAAAGAGCCGTAAATAAAAAGTGCCCTATGGGTATTTGAAGAACATTGCTATTCTGTTTCTCTTTAACCGAGAAACCCATGGTTGCTCAGAGAAACAGTAAAATGTGTTCTTTTGGCTGAACATGTGAAAGGAAATAAGGAAATAAACACTTATTGGAAAGCTAGACATTTTTCACATGGATCCCCGTGTGGAAAGGGAGAAAAATGATTCATCAGTCTGAAAGCTGCCCCTTTAAGAGAAATGCAGCAGAGGAGGTGTGGAGTTGACAAAAATATTGGTACAGATAAGTCTCCCTAAGGCTGTTACTCTGGCTTCTGGGTCTCCCAGAGTTGTGTGTTTCTCACCGCTCGCTTGTTCCCGTCACCCTGGCTGCCTCCTGGGGCTTCAGTGTTTCCCCTTTGCCTTACGGCATAATCCCTACTTCTCTCTGGCTTTGCCCCCACCTCACAACTGGCCTTCGAAGCTTCTGTCTGTGCCAGAAGCCAGTTTTCCACCCTCTGGTCATCCTGGGCTTCCTCATTCCAGCAGCTTTTCTAGATCCAAACCCAGGGCACTTCACATGTCCAGTCATGAGGGTTGAGCTATGATGAAGCTCTTGAGACCAGCCCAACCTCCTCTCCTTTCCTAATGCGCAATTGTTGATGAGACAAATGGGCATTGTTGTTATTTTTACAGTCAGTACCCATTGCCATGAAAGTCTTCAAATGTCTGAAGTTGGGAACTGCCTGGGAGAGTGGGGAAAATTTCCCTGAGAAGGTCCCATGTGAACTGGGTAGTGTTGGATGAGCAGGATTTCACCAAGCTCCAGAGCTGAGGAACAGCATTTTAGTCAGAAGGAATAGCATTTACAAAGTCCTCAACAGAGTCAAGGGGAAAAGATAACATTTTATAGGCTTCCTTCTCATAGTGAAGAGAAGAATGCATTTCCTATCTCTGTGCTTGTGACAGGGGTGGGCTTTTTCTGGGGGGGGGGCGGGCTGTGCGGGGTCTTATTTACCACATGTGGGATCTTTAGTTGCGGCATGCGAACTCTTAGGTGTGGCAGGTGAGATCTAGTTCCCTGACCAGGGATCGAACCCAGGCCTCCTGCACTGGGAGCACAGAATCTAAGACCACCAGGAAGTCCCACAAAAGGTGTTTCTATCTGCAATGTGACAAGTGCCTAAGAAAGAGACCAACTCTTTAAGTGGCAGTAACTGATCCCTCAGGCCTTTAAGCATATATCAGTCAGGCATTGGGCTGGGTTATCAGAGCACTAGGAATACAGAAAGTAACCTAACAAAGTCCCTTCTTCCAGAAGCTCCTCACGCAGTCACACTTATTGGCATACCCCCAGCCCCTACATCAGAGAAGGCAATGGCACCCCACTCCAGAACTCCTGCGTGGAAAATCCCATGGATGGAGGAGCCTGGTAGGCTGCAGTCCATGGGGTCGTGAAGAGTCGGACACGACTGAGCGACTTCCCTTTCACTTTTCACTTTCCTGCACTGGAGAAGGAAATGGCAACCCACTCCAATGTTCTTGCCTGGAGAATCCCAGGGACGGCAGAGCCTGGTGGGCTGCCGTCTATGGGGTCACACAGGGTCGGACACGACTGAAGCGACTTAGCAGTAGCAGTAGCAGCAGCCCCTATGTAACCGCACTTAGTGGCTCCAGTGTTTCATCCAGGTAACAGCCTAGAGGCTGACCAGCGAGGGAGCTGATAGGACAAACGGGAACAGACACCATGTGCATTGTATGGGCAATAGTTTGTATGAGGACTGATTCTAGGAAGGGGCAGTCCGTTAATCATTTTTTTTCATATCATTCCCAGTGTAACCCTGTCACCTGTGGGGATGTGTGTGGCAAATACCAGGGTCACAGGGCTTCCCTGTATTTCTGAATCGTGGCTGTTTTGCAGACATGCAGCCAGATATGATTCAGAGTGGCCGGTTGGGATGGAAATGAAAGTCACTTGAGGTTTGCTGGCGTAGGGGGTGGTGCTGAAGTGTCCACCCGAGTGCCCCCCCCCCCCACTTCCCAGCCTTGGCAGCTGCACTGATGCAGCCCTCCCTCCCCAGGTATGGAGAGTGCAATCACGCTGTGGCAGTTCCTGTTGCAGTTACTGCTGGACCAGAAACATGAGCACCTGATCTGCTGGACTTCCAATGATGGTGAATTCAAGCTCCTCAAAGCAGAAGAAGTGGCCAAGCTGTGGGGACTCCGGAAAAACAAAACAAACATGAACTATGACAAGCTGAGCAGAGCCCTGCGATACTATTATGACAAGGTAAGCCTTGGCCGTTTCGGGAGGCTGTCAGGGGGAGGGAGCCACCCTCACAGTCCACTGAGGACAGCGGAAAATCGGGTACAGTGTGTGCACGCGCACGTGCATGCTCAGTCATATCTGACTCTTTGCGACCCAGTGCAGTAGTAACCCACCTCTGTCCATGGGATTTTCCGGGCAGGAATACTGGAGTGGGTTGCCATTTCCTTCTCCAGGGAGCGTACCACGAAGGGCATCAAATAGGGGCTGCTGATGCAAGTTTGGTTGCTGTTTAAGAAAGGCTGTGCTGTAGGGACTTTTTTTCTGGCAGCCCTTCAGGTGATGGTGTTTTCGTTGTTTAGTCCCACAAGTTGTCTCCAACTCTTTCTCGACCCCATGGAACGTAGCCTGCCAGGCTGCTCTGTCCATGGGATTTCCCAGGCAAGAATACTGGAGTGGGTTGTCATTTCCTTCTCTAAGGGATCTTTCCAACCCAGGGATTGAACCTGCACCTCCTGCATTGGGAGGCGAGTTCTTTATCACTTAGCCACCAGGGAGCTCCACCTTTTAGGTGGTACTGTGGGTCAAATTTTGTTGCCTCTGCATTTTCTTCTGTGGTTGCTGCAAAAATTTGCTCACAACAGAAATTAGATGCAGGGAGGTTCTGGGGCCTCCGTCATAGGTAGAGTGACAGAATGAATGTGACAGTCGAGAAAGTCTGCTTATCCAGTCTGGTTTGTGATTCACTCAAACAGGCTTTTCCAGGATGGGGAGGGGATGGTACCTGGGGCAAGCTATTTAACATTCGGGTGCCTGCTGTCCTCATTTATAAAATGGGGCTCAAATAACATGGGCTCAGGACTGCTGTGTAGAACTAAACAAGCCAGCATACGTGGAACACTTAGAACAATGCTTGGTACTCGGGGATCACGACTTCATGGGAAACCTCCCTAATTAAAAGCAAAACCGTTCTCATGTTTAAGTCCCGGAAATAAGTCAGAGTGCTTTATTAATGATAACACAGCATAGTTTCCAAAGTCTGGACAGTCGGAATGAGCTGAAATGCGTTTCTGGAAAAGCAATTGATGTGCCTGCTGGGGCAAAATTATTGCTCTTGAGGGGTAATCATTTCAGGCCTGTAATTGTTGACCATTTCTGTGTGGAGCTATTGTTGCTGAATATTTAGCCTCATAAAGATTTGGAGTCCTAATAAGGGTAAGCTTTTGTTCCGGTTTTACTATTCATGTTGAAAGGTGAATTAAAAACTGATTTAAATATTAGTTCCTGAACTATCTTTAGTGCCTTCCTCCTGCCAACCTCTTTGGAATTCAAGACAGAAGGATTACACATTTCAGGAAGTGGCGGCATCGTTAATTATAAAGTGTTCCTTTATATGATCGTAATTGCATATGATTATGTCATTGAAATGTTAAAGGTGCTTCCCTTCAATGTAGCAATTAATTAATGCCGGCTTAATGCAGAGTCCTACCAAGATGTAAAAAGCACTTCTCACAAATTGCGCTGTCTGAAAGCCTCACAGATGGTTTATTGTTTTGCCTTTTTTTCCCAGGTTCTAAGTCACACAATGAGAATTGGGGCCCTCTGAATGAAAACTGTCGTCTTGTTGGCTGGCAGAATGCCTAAGAGCATGACTTTGAGCCTGACAAAAAAAAAAAAAGTGATTTTATAGTTTTAAATCAAGGTGTCACAGAAAAGGGGTTCGGTGTCTGGGACTCGGTTTCCCCTTGTTCACATGGCCAGGCATTGGGACGGAGGACTGTGGGGTTTCAGCCCAAAGAGAGGTCAGAGGCTTAAGGTGACTTCCCCGAGGGAAGGCTGAGTCGTGCAGTGCAGTCTACATCTGATCTCCCTTGGGCAGATTTTTAAATCTCTGGGGAAAGCAATTTCAGATTCTGCAGTCACCCTGCATGTTTTGTATAGCCTGGTCTCCACACCCCCCGAGACTGTCCTGCGGGCGTCTCTTCCTTTACAGGTAAGGACGTGGGCCTTTGGTGGGAAACCTTGCCCACAGTCCTGCAGCCAGAGAGCGGTAGAGCCAGGGTGCTCACGTTCCTGACCGGAAGGCACACACCCTGCCTTCTGAGCCATTTGTTTCCTGTGCCTCTGAGCACCTGATTTCCAGGTAGGCAGTCAGACAGCACAAAGGGTATCACAGCCTTAGACGTTTTTGTTTTTTATCAAGCACCCTGGGTCTGAGTGGCCAGTGTGGTCTGCTCACCCCCAGTGTCCCTTTCCTCTCCTGCTGGGCTGAGCTAAGGTCTGGCCACGTGACCTGCGTGCTGCCAGCTAGCGCTGACAGTGAGGGCCAGCGTGGCTCTTGTCCAGGTGTATGCAGGCTCAGCCACCAGGAGAAGATGCCTTTCCTCCTTCGTTGGGAACCATACGCTTGTGTGTGTGCTCGGCCGTTGGAATCTTTCTCTTGAGACCTGCGATGGTCATTAGACACTGAATACAGGGTTGTTGGTTTTTTAATATACTTTTTTTAAAATGTTAAGTTATTTATTTGTTTTGGCCATGCTGGATCTTCATCGGGGCATGTAGGCTCCTCTTGTTGCTGTGCGTGGGTTTGGTAGTTGCACCAAGCAGGCTTAGTTGCCCTGAGGCACGTGGACTCTTAGTTCCCCGACCAGTGATCGAACCCATGACCCCGGCATTGGAAGGTGGATTCTTAATCACTGGGCTTCGAGGGGAGTCCTGACACCAGACACTTAATATAGTTTTAAGTGAAAAGAGAAGGAGGGACAACATGGGGAGGAGATGAAGAAGGGACGGGGTCCCTGAGTGAGTGAGGGGAGAGAAAGAACAGAAAGGGGGAAGAACGTGGGAGAAGAGATGAACGAAGGGTGAAAAGTTGTATTTTACATTTTGTGATGAACACTTTTCAGTTTTGTCAGTGTGACTCTAGGACTCTGTGTATTTGAATGGTATGAAATTGCCAATATCTGACTATTTTTGATCCACAGAAATGGCACTCTTACATGATCTGATCTCTCACCTGAGAGGCAGATTCGAGGAAGGTCTTTGTGAATATGGAGTCCCTGACCACATGGGCACCCTTGCTGCGCCCCATCCTGCACTGCATGTGCTCCTCACGGTCGCATAGCCCTCCTGTGACCCTGTCTGCCTTTCATGCCTTCCTCAGTCCCCTCTTCCTTCCCCTCCCCTCTCCCTCGCGTCCCCCTGACACTTGCCCGGAACCTGCTCTGCACGAGGCATACATTAGGTGGCTCCCCACCTTGTCAGCTGCTGCTTTGTTCCTATTGTCTTTCTTCTTCTTTGCCAGCTAGCATCTCTTCCCTGTTGAAACTGTACATCCCTTGATTTGTCCTAATAGGCAAGTTTTCCTGCCAGAGTAAGCAGGCATGAGGACATTATTGTTTTTATATGCTACATGTTACATTTTTAACCCATTCTAATAATATTTAGAAATGGGCAGAGGGAAAAAGTGGAAAATGTATGCAGAACTTTGCAGAAGACGTCAGAGAACAATGTTTAGGCTAATGGGACCAGGTTGGGGCTGAGGCTCTTTAATTCTTGTTCCTCAGGAGGATGGCCTCAAGTCCCCCACCCCCACACCCCCGCCCCTCCACCCTGGGCAGATTATCACAGTGAGAACTACAATAATAGCATTAACTCTGGGCTACAGGGTTTGGATTTAAATCCAGCTCCATGACTAAGTGCTTTGCCTAATTTCTCTTGGCCTCAACATTCTTTTTTGTAAAACGGGTATAAGAGTAGAGACTATGTCATAGGATTGTGGTAGGGATTAGCTAAGTTAACACATGGTTAGGGCTGAGCCTCTTGATGAAGGTGAAAGAGGACAGTGAAAAAGCTGGCTTAAAGCTCAACATTCAGAAAATGAAGGTCATGGTATCTGGTCCCATCACTTCATGGCAAATAGATGAGGAAACAATGGAAAAAGTAACAGACTTTATTATTTTGGGCTCCAAAATCACTCCAGATGGTGACTGCAGCCATAAAATTAAAAGCTGCTTGCTCCTGGGAAAAAAAGCCATGACAAACCTAGACAGTATATTAAAAAGCAGAGACATTACTTTGCCGACAAAGGTCCATCTAGTCAAAGCTATGGTTTTTCCAATAGACATGTATGGATGTGAGAATTGGACCATAAAAAAGGCTGAGCACTGAAGAATTGATTCCTTTGAACTGTGGTGTTGGAGAAGACTCTTGAGAGTCCCTTGGACTGCAAGAACATCAAACCAGTCAATCCTAAAGGAAGTCAGTCCTGAATATTCATTAAAAGGACTGATGGCTGAAGCTGAAGCGCTAATACTTTGGCCACCTGATGCAAAGAGCTGGCTCATTAGAAAAGACCCTGATGTTGGGAAAGATTGAAGGCAGGAGGAGAAGGGGATGACAGAGGATGAGATGGTTGGATGGCATCACTGACTGGATGGACAGGAGTTTGAGCAAGCTCCAGGAGTTGGTGAAGGACAGGGAAATCTGCCATGCTGTAGTTCATGGGGTTGCAAAGAGCTGGACATGACTGAGCGAATGAGTGACAACAGGGCTAAGAACAGCACCCAAGCATGTTCAGTGCTGCCAAGAGTTAAGCCACAATAATAATGCAGAGGCTAGTTCCCTGAGCACTTATTTGAAAAATTCAGGCAGGTGCCAAGAAGAAAGTTAGGACTTCTGTGTCAGCGTCCTGCACCAGCACACACCAGGGTGGGGTGGGCGGATCGCGCGTGTCCTGGTGACAACTCTTCTTACTCATGCTAAGAAATGCTTTGTGCTGTTTTTTTTTTTTTTAATATTTATTTATTTTTGGCTCTGTTGGTCTTAGCTGTGACACGTGGATCTTTGTTGCTGCGTGTGCTCTCTAGTTGTGGTGTGCAGACTTAGTTGCCCCTCAGCATGTGGCAACTTAGTTCCCCGACCAGGGATTGAGCCTGTGTCCCCTGCATTGAAAGGTAGATTCTTAACCACTTGGACCACCAGGGAAGTCCCTGTGGTGCTTTTTAATATCTGTTTTGGCTGATTTGACAAGTAAGCTTTCAAAGATGCTTTCATATTTAAATGACACTTCCCGCCCCTCCTAATCAGACACTTCCCCGTGCTTCCCCTGGTGGGGCGAGCCTCCCCCTCCTCGTGCTCCCTTCGTGGTCAGTGCCATCCTGGTAGAGTCCTACTGTGTCTCCATCCCTGTGTCTCGGATCCCTGACGGGGAAGTGGGCACCGAAAACGCCTTCCTCCCTGGATTGTGTGAGGCGTGCGTGTGACCATGTGCTCAGGTGCTCAGCACTGGTGGTGGTTCAGTTGCTCCATCCTGTCTGACTCTTTCCCCCCCCATGGACTGCAGCACACCGGGCTTCCCTGTCCTTCACTGTCTCCTGGAGCTTGCTCAAACCCATGTCCATTGAGTCAGTGATGCCAACCATCTCATCCTCTGTCGTCCCCTTCTCCTGCCCTCAATCTTTCCCAGCATCAGGGTCTTTTCCAATGAGTCAGTTGTTCGCATCAGGTGGCCAAAATACTGGTGTTTCTGCATCAGTCCTTCCAATGAGACTTCCTTTAGGATTGGCTGGTTTGATCAGCACCTGGTTAAGGACACACGATAAAAATGCTCATTTCTATTATCTGTGTTTTAAGACTTACTGCCCGGCGGTGCAGGTGTTTGTTTCTGTGACCACTCACAGAGCCATCTACACCACAGGCTCCTGGCTTACCCACTTTCGTCACTCTGGTGCTCTGCACAGAGTCTGGCACATACCCGGGGCTTAGTAAGTATTGGAAACAAATGAATGAACAAATGGGTAGCATAGTGAAGTGGCCTCCACCCAGATTCAGATCACTTCTATCATGAAAGCTGACGCCAAATACATGTCAGAAAAAAGTACTGCCTTTCGGTTATTGTATTAATTCTCTAGGGCTACTGTAACAATTTGCCACTAAGTGAGGGGCTTAAAACTGCAGATATTTGTTCTTCAGTTCTGGGGGCTAGAAGCTGAAGTCAGGGTGTCAGCAGGACCAGATTCCTTCTGAGACTTGGGGTGGAATCCTTCCTCACCTCCTCCCAGCTTCTGGTGGTGGTCATTTGTCCTTGGCATTCCTTGACTTCTAGCTCCAGTCTCTGCCTCTGTCATCCCATGGCATTGCTCCCTGTGTCCAAATTTACCTCTTTAAAGGACACTAGGTGTATTGAATTAGAGTCCACCCTCAATACCGCATCTTAACTCGCTCACCTCTGTGAAGTCACATCCACAGGTCCTGTGACTAAGCCTTCCCCTACCTTTATGGGAGTACACTTCAACCCATATGATGTATATGATTTCTGACACTCCTGGGCTTGCATTTAGATTTTCACAATTACGCACCAAAGGAGAGCTTTGGAGATTGTGGTTTGATTCATCGAATTCTAAAGGATCATTGTTCCTGTGACATGTACAGCAGCTCGATTCAACTTAAGGTGTGAAACTAGACTCTATGAACAGAAAGTCACAGTGTGCTCACCGTGGACCAGGCACTATGCTGGGTCCCCAGGGTAGAACGAAGGCCATGAAGATGAGCCCCACATTAGAGGGTTTCAGAATCTATGGAAATCAGGGGTTCCATACCCTGAAAGAGCAGAGGACTTTAATACAAGACACAGATTAGAAGAAAAACCTACTGATCCCAATGGCCCCAATCCTGGGTTTGTAAAAAACACAGTATCTACAAAGTGTAGTAAAAGAAGGTATGCCTATGTAATTAGAACCACCCAGAAGCTGTTCAAGAAGTGACTCAATGCTCTGAATCCCAGGTTGCAAACACACAGGTCATGAGAGGACACCTGTGTCTGAGCCCATGAAGGGCAGACACCAGGGTGGACAGAGACCTACATGGGATGTTCAGTTCATGCCTGGGCATTTCACTGTCATCTCCTACCAAACAACTTGTTTTTCTGTCTTGCTGGGAGCCTCAGAGGTGGGCTGGTTCATTGCATCAGTAGTTCTGATGGCTTACATTTTGGGGGTAGGGTTTTTTCTCTTCTTAGGTTTAAACTGAGTCTTCCACAAGGTACTTCTACAGCCTGATGTAGACATAAGGATCTGTCACAGAGGTTTTATTTATTAAATGGTTTAGCAACTCTAAATAACATTAGGCAGCTGCTGCTGCTGCTAAGTTGCTTCAGTCATGTCCGACTCTGTGAGACCCCATAGACAGAAGCCCACTAGGCTCTGCCATCCCTGGGATTCTCCAGGCAAGAACATCAGGCAGACTTGGTTTTAAAATCTCTTGTCCTGGGGTGGGAAAGAGAAGTGTCTATACCCAGAACACACCTGTCTCTGGCCCTGATTACTGCTGGCACCTATGGGCCTAAGTGTGAGGGGCATGGGGGACCCCTGGGATTCACAGCATTTACTTACCTCATGAACAGCTTCTAGGTGGTTTCTAATTATACAGGCATACCCCGTTTTATTGCACTTTGCAGAAACTGCACTTCTTTATGAATTGAAAGTTTGTGGCAACCCTGTGTTGAATGAGTCTGGTAATTCTCACGGTATTTCCGACATTTTTATTAGTTTTATGTTTGTCATAGTGATCTGTGATCAGTGATCTTTGATGTTACTGTTTCAAGAAGATTGACTTGCTCAGATGATGGTTAGCATTTGTTTTAATCAATAAAATATTTTAAAGGTATATATGTTGTTTTTTCAGATATAATGCTATTGCACATTTAACAGATTACAGTATACTATAAATATAGCTTTTATATGGACTGTGAAACCAAAAAAATTGTGTCTCACTTCATTGCAATAGTTGTTTTAGGGTGATGGTCACTTTATTGATGGTGATCTGGGAAACCAAACCTGTGGTATCTCTGAGATGTGCCTGTACATCCTTCTCAAGTTGGCATGGCCGCTTTCTCTCACCTCTGCCTTTTCTTCTATGGTTAGACCATTCCTTTGAAAACATACTCCCTGCCCTTGAGTGGCTTAGCAGCTGCTCAGGGAGACAAACACGAAAACCAGTTATGATAGCAAAGCACTGGCTTGGTCATGATTCTAGCATCTACCTTGCAGTAAAGTGTTAGTCATGTCCAACTCTTAGAGACCCCATGCACTGTAGCCCACAAGCTCCTCTGTCCTTGGAATTCTCCAGGCAAGAATACTGGAATGGGTTGCCATGCCCTTCCCCAGGGGATCTTCCCAACCCAGGGATTGAACCCAGGTCTCCTGCATCGTAGGTGGATTCTTTACCGTCTGAGCCACCAGGGAAGCCTGTAAAGTTAGAGACAAAGCTGCCAGAGGTCCAGACATCTGACCCAGGTCTTGAGTAAGAACACATTTGCCAGGCTGACAAAAGTCGCGAAGGGATATACTGAGGAAGGGACCAGCACGTGCAAAGACCAGGAGGTGTGGAAGAGTCTGAGTGTTTATTTAGGGAATGAAGGCGGGATGAGATGGCAAGAGTGAGCGGGTATGAACTTGATGGCGAGGGCAGTGGAGACCCAGTACAGGGCTGTCTGTGAGAGAGTGCCATGGTCAGGTTTGCGTTTTAGAAATAAACATCTGTGTTTCCTCTTGACTCTTCGTGACATCAGTGGTGTCTCCGTCTGACCCCATAGCCCCGATCTTTGTGGCTAACTGGGGTCGACTGCTGTCTGCTGGCCGAGCTGGCACCGTCACACCTTCCGCATCAGATCTGCGCATCCCTCTAGAACTGACCGAGAGCGAGGGGGAGAGAAGGGACAGGGTGGCGTCTGCCTCTTGCATGCACCCGCCAACTGGCTTCTGCTTGAGGAAGCCCAAGCCATGACTCTGTGTAGCTGCAGAAGGAGATCTGGAAGCTTACACGATCTTTTATCCTTTTCTGTCCAACAGAGCTTTTTGTCCCTGTTGTTGTTGGCAGGGAACACTCATCCCAGGGGGAGGCTGAGAGCTCTGCCAGCTCCCTTCTCATCAGGAGATTGAAATAGTGATATGATGAAGACTCCTCCTGTCTCCACAGCAACCTCCCGGCTTAGCCTCACGATGTACTGAACGGTCTTAACTTAATTGGAAAGGTTTTTTAGTGGAGAACAGTCAAGACAGAGTCACTGGCAACATATTCCTGGAAGCAGAATGCATCACCTTCTTAACTTAATTGGATAATTCATTTTAAATTGGGTGTGCAATCACGACAGGAAAATGTTTGCATTAATAATACATATCTGAACCCAACTGCCTGCACCAAGAAGCCTGGCCTGGGTGGAATTCTTTAATTCCTCCAAATAAATTTTGTGAAGATTATGTGATGTATTGTCTGTCAGAGTGGAGAAAGAACAAAAGTCCGACAAGCATTTGTGTCTTGGTACTTTCTAGAACACCTACGTGGGTTGTGAAATTTCACAGAAGACCCGTCTATCTTGGACTCTGTTTGGGGGTCTTTTGTGTTTCAGACGGTCCTGTGTGCTCAGCCCTGGGTCTGAGTATTGAGGGCTGGGCGTGTTTCATTGTATGTCTTTTTATTCTTTCGTGTCCCGTCAGCCGCTTGAATGGTTAAAAGTACAACAGATGGCAACTGGGTTTTGCCTGGGGGCCGCGGGGATGACCAAGGCCTCTCTGCAAGCTTTTGGGCCGGGATGCTGCCCGGAAACCTGTGAGGTAGCTGATGGCCTCGTGGAAGGCTTCCAGCCTGGGCCCCATTGCCCCGGGAGGGAGCAGCTGGCGTGAGGGAGCCAACCTGCTGGGGGGACCCTGAGGGTTGATTAGGGGTGCCGCCCGTCTTGCACAAACTTCCAAGCCAGCTTCCCCTTTGGCACTCAGTGTTCCCCCAAATAGGGCCGTTGCTAAGAAACACCTAGAGTCTTGGGAGTCACTTCAACACTGTGCTGACGAGGCTGCAGTGCTTGGCAGCCTGGCCAAATCCACTGACGTCAGGCCATTGCCCAAGCCCACACCAGCTTGCCAGCATGAGCCTTCCTGATTCTGGGCTTCTTGTGGCAGGAAAATTGGGTGGTTGTGGAGATAAACTGACAAAACCCCTAGTGCTCACATCACACCGCCCACCACCCACCCACCGGGCCCGGCTGCTCCCCTGAGCCGCCCCCTTCCCATCTCCTTTGGGCTCCGGTGACAGTTTATCTTGGTTCCTACCCCACATTTGTGACTGTCACAGGGAAAGCTCACGTGTACGGAGCCTCTGTTTTGAGCTAGGCTCATCTCCCTGCATGTGAAATGCCCATTGGCTCTGTCGGCAGTGGACCCATTTTAGAGATGGGGATACTGAATCTCAGCGAGGTTAATAACACATTCAAGAAGAAACGACTGGTGAGCAGCAGAGCTTTCTACCTAGGAGTCTCAACCCCAAGGCCCATGCTCAGGACTATAAAGCTGGAGGGTCACGCAGCTGCAGGGCCAAGAACTCAAGCTTGAATCCGGTATTCCTAATATTGTTGATGATCGCCCCAGGGCAGGGAGAGGGGCATCACCTCCAGTGTTTGTTGTTTGAAATGACAATGGAAGAACTGCTGGCAGTGTCCTCGGAGCCTGCTGAAAACATGAGGTGGTGGTTCTGGACACCCCAAAACACCCTGCCCTTCCTGTGTGTCCAGATGATGCTTCCTAAAGAATGCCAGGTCGGGGACTTCCCTGGTGGTCCAGACTCTGCACTTCCAATGCAGGGGGCGTGGATTCGATCCCCAGTCAAGGGACTAAGATCCCACATGCCACCTGGCACAAACACTAAAAAAAAAAAAAAAACTTACCTATTAAATAAAAAAGGCCAGATCAGAGCATGGCACCCCTCTGCTTATGCACCTGCCTGGCTCCCTGTGGCTTCCAGGAAAGGTTCCAAGCTCTCTACTCCATCTGGCCCCAGCCTGATTGCCTTGCTGCACCACCCCAGCCCCCTGTCCAGACCTCACGTGTGCCTGCACTCCCTCTCTGCCTCTCCTGCCGGGCCCCAGTCATCCTCCAGCTCCTGTTTGCGTCACCTCCTCCTGCTGATGTGGACACTTGGCGATGCCTCCTCTGCTCTGGGAGCTGGTCTTCCATAGTACTCTCAGCATCTACAGCGCAGTGCTGTGCTCAGGCATATCTGACTGTGCGACCCCCATGGACTGTAGCCCACCAAGCTACTCTGTCCGTGGGATTCTCCAGGCAAGAACACTGGAGTGGGTTGCCATTTCCTCCTCCAGGGGATCTTCCCGACCCAGGGATTGAACCCACATCTTCTGCGTTGGCAGGCGGGTTCTTTTACCAGAGCCACTTGGGAGCTGGGACCGCATGAACGCAGGATGGAGGGAATGATAAGCGAGCACCAAGACAAGCGAAGCATCAAGGGAAATCCACCCTCTTGGAATGTCAGCCCTGGAAGGGACCTAACATCCCCTCCTACCCTGATTGCCCCTCATTTACCACGTGAAGACCCAAGAAGGGGAGCGAAGTTTCAGGAAAATCAGTGGCAAAGCCAGAATGAGATGAGAACATGCTCCCAGACCACCTGTGGTCCCCAACCCCCGCCCCCTCCAGCAACCTGCCAGTGCTAGCGGTGGCTGCTTGAAGCGAGGTCGCTGCCAACTACTACCCCACCCATGGGGGAAAGAGGGGAGCAGTTCTGCATTTTATTTTATTAACACTCCAGAGGCCTTTTAAATAAAAATACCCTTGAGTGTTGAAAGGGGCCCGGTGGGAGACAAGACTCCCTGTCCAATGAGAAGCATCTGCGAGCCCAGAGCGGGTGGGAGGATGCCCTTAATATCACGAGGTCTGGCTCCCCCGGCCTCCACCCAGCGGGGCAGCAAGAGTTTCTTGAGCGGCAGTGCCAGTAGGATTTGGAAGGGCGGTATGCCCGACAGCTTAGCAGTGCCAGAGAGTAAAGAGATCTCATCCCAAACCACATGGAAACCTCCCCCGGGAGTCAGTTAGCTCCGAGACAGAGTTGGAGCCCTTTATTGGCAGCACGTTATTCTTAGAAGTTGCAAGTGGGGGTGGATGTGTGCGCGCTTGCATGCCGGGTGCACTCTGGGCTTCCACAGTGCACCCAGGGTGGCCCAGGCTGCACCCGACTGGGTGCCCTCGGCAACGTGATGGCCCGAAGTCCAACCGACCTCTCAGAAGGGAAAGGCCAGGCCTCTCCACCCTGCCAGAGACATTAGGATAAGAGAGGATGTTTCCTTGGGCTGTTGTGACAAATTAACACACAAGTTGGTGGCTCAAAATAATAAAAGTGTATTCCCCACAAGTTGTGGAGGTCAGAAGTGTGACGCTGAGGTGTCAGCAGCACCCGGCTCCCTTCGAAGGCCTTAGGGCCATTTCCAGCTTCCGGGGCCCCTGGAAATCCTTGCTTCCTAACTTGTAGCTGCATCCTCCAATCCTTCCCCCTGCCTTCCCCTGACCTTCCTCCTTGTGTGTGTCTCTGGATCTTTCCTTTTCTCGTAGGGACGTCAGTCACTGAATTCAGTGCCCACGTAACTCCAGGACGATCGCATCCTGACGTCCTTAGCTGTGAAGGACCCTCCGTCCAGATAAAGTCTCATCCTGAGGTTCTGAGTGGATGTGGACTTTATGGGTGGCAGGGAAGCTCTGTTCAACTCATGACCGAGGGGGAGGACTGCCCCAGGGGAGGCAGTTCACTCAGGGGTTGGGTCTCAGGAGCCCTTTCATAGCTGCTCCAGGGCAGACAGTGTGTGGTGAGCCTGCCCATAACAGGTTCCCAGCAGAGTCCAGTATGGCTGGCCAACCACTGTGCTCCCTCGGGTTCAGGTGGCAGGGGCGAGAGGAGGCAGGGGCTGCCACTACCGTCTGAGTAGCTGTCAGATGCTCCGAGGATGAGGACGAGGACCAGGGTCCCTTCCTTTGCTGTTCCTCAGAACCGAGCAAGGAGCTTTTCATACAAATGCATCTTCAGGGTTTGCTTGTTATGGAGGAGGTACTTGGAGCATGACTCCTACAGTGAGTACTTGTTCTGATTTTGGAGAGAGGACAGTCAGTTTCTGTGTCGGGAAGGAGTGAGTCAGACCATGGTCTGGATGGAAACCCAAGACGAGGAGCTGAAGACTGGGTGTTGGCTGCGAAGCCGGGGGCCTGGAGACTCCCCTTTGTTGCTTACTAGGTTGTGTACTCAGCTCTGAGCCCCAGATTCCTTATCTGTGAAATGGGTTTCAGAGTGCTGCGAGGGTCACATGAGACACTGTAAGCCTTCTGTGACTGCATGCCAAAGCACCCATATAAGGAATTTTGATTACTTGAAGGCAGAATAAAATGAGAAGACAGTGTGATATAATGAGGATGCTATTCAATTAGATCATTGCTTGCTGGGCGACATTCCACCGGATTAACACTCAGGCCAAAGACTTCTCCGAGTGAGGCACTGACATACATTGACCTTTTAGAACAAACTGCCCTGTGAGATATTTTTATTTCCCTTTTAGGAATGAACTAGACATCTAGTTGGGGAAAGCAGCTATCTAATACATTTTCTTGTGACATCTTGAATTCATCTGTATGATTTTCAAAGATACCATCGTCCTTTTGTTTTGAAGATTGTTTAAAATTCATTTTCCTAAATTTATGTAAAAAATGTTGCTCTGAGGATATCAACATTTTATATTAAACATATTCCAATTCATTGAATTAAGGTGAGCAAACTGAAGCCAGCAAAATTTCAGTACGTTTTCAAGGTCCTAGTAAGTAGTGAAGCTGGGATTCGAACCCCGGGGCGGTTTGTCCCTGTGCTGGCCTGGGCCTGTCCAGGCTCTGGGCCTGTCTCCTTGCGTGAGCACCTCTACCTGGGCCTGTGGATCCCGGGAGTTGCTGGGTGTTCTCTGTCTTCCCTCTGAGCCCTTTTGCTGCTCAGAGGGGGCCATAACCAGGCAGTGTCTATGGACATCAGCTTCCTGTTATTTTCCCATTACTTGTGGGGGTTGGCTTCCATGGTGGCTCAGACAGTAAAGAATCTGCCTGCCGTGTGGGCTTCTGGGGTCCATCCTGCTGTGGTGGGACCGCTGGGTCCCCAGTGCCTCCTGCATGGTATCCTCTCAAAGCGGGCACCTCCTCTACCCTGAGGGTGGGCAGGGGCAGCTCCATCTGTAGTTACTGATCAGCCTCAGAAGGGCCGGCCAGCCTCAGGAGGCATTAGCCATGCACTGGCTTCCTGAGCAAGGAGCTGGTTTTCCCAGGCTTGCCGCAGTTGTCCCAAGGCTTCTCTGGAATGCAGAGCCCGTGGTCCTGGAGCTGACTCAGCTGCTTTCTGGGAGAGGGTGTGCTGGTGGGACAGAGGAGGCTTCGTCTGGGCTCTGGACAGAAGCTGGTTCAGCTGCAGCTCCTCTAGTCACAAGCTGCGTCATCCTGGGCACCTAAGGTTTTTAGAGCCTGATTGTTTCTCTGAGTTTGACAAGCAATACATAGGGAACATAATTATTTTAATGTGAAAACGCAGATTAAAAAATTACGAATCAGCGGTAATCCTCAGTTCAGTTCAGTTGCTCAGTTGTGTCCGACTCTTTGCAACCCCATGAATCGCAGCACCCCAGGCCTCCCTGTCCATCACCAACTCCTGGAGTTCACTCAGACTCATGTCCATCGAGTCAGTGATGCCATCCAGCCATCTCATCCTCTGTCGTCCCCTTCTCCTCCTGCCCCCAGTCCCTCCCAGCATTAGAGTCTTTTCCAATGAGTCAACTCTTCCATGAGGTGGCCAAAGTACTGGAGTTTCAGCTTTAGCTTCATTCCTTCCAAAGAAATCCCAGGGTTGATCTCCTTCAGAACGGACTGGTTGGATCTCCTTGTAGTCCAAGGGACTCTCAGGAGTCTTCTCCAACACCACAGTTCAAAAGCATCAATTCTTTGGCGCTCGGCCTTCTTCACAGTCCAACTCTCACATCCATACATGACCACAGGAAAAACCATAGCCTTGACTAGACGGACCTTAGTCGGCAAAGTAATGTCTCTGCTTTTGAATATACTATCTAGGTTGGTCATAACTTTTCTTCCAAGGAGTAAGGGTCTTTTAATTTCATGGCTGCAATCACCATCTGCAGTGATTTTAGAGCCCAGAAAAATAAAGTCTGACACTGTTTCTACTGTTTCCCCATCTATTTCCCATGAAGTGATGGGACCAGATGCCATGATCTTCGTTTTCTGAATGTTGAGCTTTAAGCCAACTTTTTCACTCTCCTCTTTCACTTCCATCAAGAGGCTTTTTAGCTCCTCTTCACTTTCTGCCATAAGGGTGGTGTCATCTGCATATCTGAGGTTATTGATATTTCTCCCAGCAATCTTGATTCCAGCTTGTGTTTTTTCCAGCCCAGCGTTTCTCATGATGTACTCTGCATAGAAGTTAAATAAGCAGGGTGACAATATACAGCCTTGACGTACTCCTTTTCCTATTTGGAACCAGTCTGTTGTTCCATGTCCAGTTCTAACTGTTGCTTCCTGACCTGCATACAGATTTCTCAAGAGGCAGGTCAGGTGGTCTGGTATTCCCATCTCTCTCAGAATTTTCCACAGTTTATTGTGATCCACACAGTCAAAGGCTTTGGCATAGTCAATAAAGCAGAAATAGATGTTTTTCTGGAACTCTCTTGCTTTTTCCATGATCCAGCGGATGTTGGCAAGTTGATCTCTGGTTCCTCTGCCTTTTCTAAAACCAGCTTGAACATCAGGAAGTTCACGGTTGACGTATTGCTGAAGCCTGGCTTGGAAAATTTTGAGCATTACTTTACTAGCATGTGAGATGAGTGCAATTGTGTGGTAGTTTGAGCATTCTTTGGCATTGCCTTTCTTTGGGATTGGAATGAAAACGGACCTTTTCCAGTCCTGTGGCCACTGCTGAGTTTTCCAAATTTGCTGGCATATTGAGTGCAGCACTTTCACAGCATCATCTTTCAGGATTTGAAATAGCTCAACTGGAATTCCATCACCTCCACTAGCTTTGTTCATAGTGATGCTTCCTAAGGCCCACTTGACTTCACATTCCAGGATGTCTGGCTCTAGATGAGTGATCACACCATCATGATTATCTGGGTCGTGAAGATCTTTTTTGTACAGTTCTTCTGTGTATTCTTGCCACCTCTTCTTAATATCTTCTGCTTCTGTTAGGTCATACCATTTCTGTGCTTTATCGAGCCCATCTTTGCATGAAATCTTCCCTTGGTATCTCTAATTTTCTTGAAGAGATCTCGAGTCTTTCCCATTCTGTTCTTTTCCTCTATTTCTTTGTATTGATCGCTGAAGAAGGCTTTCTTATCTCTTCTTGCTATTCTCTGGAACTCTCCATTCAAATGGGTATAGCTTTCCTTTTCTCCTTTGCTTTTCGCCTCTCTTCTTTTCACAGCTATTTGTAAGGCCTCCCCAGACAGCCATTTTGCTTTTTTGCATTTCTTTCCCATGGGGATGGTCTTGATCCCTGTCTCCTGTACAATGTCACGAACCTCATTCCGTAGTTCATCAGGCACTCTGTCTATCAGATCTAGTCCCTTAAATCTATTTCTCACTTCCACTGTATAATCATAACGGATTTGATTTAAGTCATACCTGAATGGTCTAGAGGTTTTCCCTACTTTCTTCAATTTGAGTCTGAATTTGGTAATAAGGAGTTCATGATCTGAGCCGCAGTCAGCTCCTGGTCACATCTGCCAAGATTCATTTTTCTTTTATATGTGTGTGTGTGTGTATATATAATTATTTTGGTTAAAATAATGGAAGCATTTCAGGCCTGCTGCTTTTTTACCCTAATTTTATTTTAAAGGGGCTTCCCTGGTGGCCCAGGTGGTAAAGAATCCGCAATGCAGGAGACCTGGGTTCAATCCCTGGGTTGGGAAGACCCCCTGGAGATGGGACCATCTATCCACTCCAGTACTCTTGCCTGGAGAATTCCATGGACAGATGAGCCTGGTGGGCTACAGTCCGTAGGGTTGCGAAGAGTTGGACGTGACTGTTACTTTAAAGACATGGGTAAATGCTGATGATGTATTGTCCTCTGAAAGAGCCCTGGGGGATTCCATTATAAGGTCCACCCAGTACTTTGTTTTTAAAGAGGATTTAAAATTTTGTTTATTTATTTGGCTGCCGCTAGTCTTGGTTCCCTGACCAGGGGTCCGGGGCTCCAAGCTGAATTCACAACTAGGGATCCAGTCCAGGCCCCCTGCATTGGGAGCGCAGCGTCTTGCCCCTGCACCACCAGGGAAGTTCCTCCACTCAGTATTTAACCTAACCCCTGTGGATTGGGAAATTGGATATAACTTCACTTCCAACCAAGAGCCTTTTTCTGCATCTTTAAAATGGGACCACAGTGCCCATCTTGCAAGGCAGCAGTGCGTGTGGAGCACGTGGTTTATTCCTGGAAATGCTTGCTTATTTCTTTTGCCCTTTTTGGCCACAGGCTCCTTTCATGCAGGATATCTATCTAGCCCAGCCAGACAAGTGTCCCCCAAATAAATCCTTCCCATTTCCCCATCCCAGGATCTCATAGTCAGGCACTCAGGGCAAGTTGCTCGCATCACCCTCCCCAGGGGCCCAAGCCCCGGTGGATGCTGTGGAGCTGGGCTGTTCCCTCCTGCCTGGGCAGTGCATTTCCTGCTCTGAGAGGCATCAGGGAACAGGGAGATGGGCTGGGGTTAGTTTTTGCACCAGTTGTCAGGCTGGGTATGCGGCATCTCTGCCGAAGCTGAGGGGCCTTCTGACAGGACACAGATTCCGCAATCGCTCCCATCCTCTGCCCTCCTTGGGCTGGTCTTTCTGCCCACCACCCCCCAACCCCCAGGCCTGAATCAAGTGGCAGGTGTGAGGTGGACGTCAGGTCCTGGCCAGTCGAGGCATGAGGGACTGAAGCCTAGAGTTTCCTCCTTGTCTGAACCCAACAGAACTTCCTGCTTCTCTTCCTTGGTTGAGATATGTAAACTAGGCGGGATTCTGTCTGCCAGATGATCTACCTGTCACCCAGATCTGTGGGAATAAGCACAGCCTTCTAAGATGTTTAATTTTGACTCTTCAGTTGTTATTAGAGAAAATTGAGGGTGGATTTTTCATTTTGTTTTGTTTTGCTTCCATGGGAGTGTAAAAATCAAAACAGTCAGAGCTGGTATATATTGTGGGCTTATGTGCATTTTGCAAGTTTTATGTGGATTATACATTCAGTCCCATAAGGTAGGTGGTAGGTTCGTCCCCATTTTATAGATGGGGAAACTGAGGCACATGGCTGATAAGAGAGAGGGGTAGTAATTGACCTCAGGCCGTGACTCTGGAACGCTCTTTGTCATCCCCGTGGCAGCGCTTGTGACAAGGTCAAGAATTTATGGAACAATCGATCACTCTGTCCTCTGTAGCCCTGCTGCCAGTGTTGGGTTCAGAAAAGGACAGTTACGTGTTATGAGCCTCAGACATTTCTCTGTGTTGAGAACAAGATAGGAAAGTTGTGAAATCAGAGGGCAGGGGTCCTGCAGTCCCTGGGAACCCTGAAATGGTAGAGGAACAAGAGAGCTCCGGCTCTGCTGATGGGGAGCTCAAAGCTGGACCAGCTCCTCCCGGGGGAAGGGCAGTGCTAGAAAGGAATGTGAGCTGGGTAAGAAGTCTGAGTGTTGGAAAGCCACACCCATGACCCTATGTCAGAATTGGGGTGCCAGGCCAGAGCCCACACACGCAGCAGGTATTTGCTGAGGACTTAGATAAGTAGAATTACAGTTTAGTAAGCTCTTACAGGGTGGCTCAGTGGTAAAAAATCTGCCTGCCAATGCAGGAGACTCGGGTTCAATCCCTGGTCTGGGAAGATCCCCTGGAGAAGGAAATGGCAACCCACTCTAGTATTCTTGCCTGGGAACTCCCATGTACAGAAGAACCTGGCAGGCTACAGTCCATGGATCACAGAATCAGGCATGACTTAGCGACTAAACAGCAAGCTCTCACTGAAGGTATGAAGTTGTGGGACCTTGCATATAGTTCCCAGTGTCTGTCTGGGAGTTTTCCAATAAAAAATGCCAGCAAAAAAGCACATGCCAATACATATATGCAGTGCTTGATATGGAGCTTTAACCAGCCTGAGGATTAGCCACAGAAAATTGTGTCTGTCATGGGGTGAAGCCTCCGGCTTCCTGCGTGGGTTTGTTCTATCTACAGTGAGAGTCATTCATTCAATAAACATGAACTTAATATTATCCTTCATAACATCAAAATGAAGAAGGTAAATTCATTTCCACAAACATCTCTTTATTACCCTGTAATTTTAAAAAAAATTTTTGGAACTTAACATACATCTGAGTTCTCCACTCTAGGGGGTTATTTACATAAATTCCTTCTTCTTCAGTGGGAGGAGCAGGCAGAGTTGGGCATGAGGGTACATATTTGAACACACCCATGGACACACCTATTTGTGTAAGCAAGCCTGGAACCTGTCAGGGCAGCAGGCGGTGCTGAGGGAAATGGAAACGGGACCCACTCTCTCAGCATCACCCACCTTGTGAGGGTGAAGTAACCTAGGGAGGCTCTCACAGGACCAGGGGTGGCTGGTGCTTCTGGAAGGATTTCTTTGCACAAGCCCACCATGGTGCTGACCCAGATGGACTGCTTTCCCTGTAGGCTCCTACAGCCTTAAAACACCCACTGGGCCAGTGGCGATGAAGGGAGTGGTTTGGAGACCTGAGCTTCTACTTCTGCTGGAACTGCCTCTTGGGGTGTACTGGACGAATGTCACTTTTCCCCTTTGCTGAAGCTGGTCCCGTCCTTGCCACCTGTAACCTCACACAGAATGCTGAGTCAGGAGTCCTACTTGGTTGTGAATGCCCATTTGATGGGGAAGTTACAAGTGGAGGCTGGTCCCCCACACGTGGAGGGAAGCAGATGTGTGCAACTGTTGCTCTGAAACCTTGCTTGGGAGAGTCACTCAGCCCAGCTGGACACAGACAGCGTTTGTCAGGTTACCAGGCAACTGTCAGCAACAAATACTTGTGAGCCTGGGAGGAAGGGGTGGAAAAAACAGACTTCTAAATATTCTCATCACTTTTCATAATAAGAGCCCATACCCAAGTGCTCTCATGTTCTGGGCTGTCAGTTAGCCCAAGTCTTATGTCACCTTCTATTATGACCAGGGGCTCTGGGGTCTGATTGCCCAAGTACATGCTTGTGATTGGGGATGATTTATAGTCTCTGATCCTCAGTTTGCCCATCTCTAAAATGGGAGTAATAACAGTTCCACTTTTTCAGAGGATTCAATGACTTGAGGATGGTCAAGTTCTTAGTACACAGCCTGACACCTAATAGTCAGCAAATACTGTCTAGTGTTATTTCCCTATACTGTGTGTTTTCTCAGCAAGCCCCTCCCAGTCTAAACTCATGCAAGGAAACTTTGCTTTGGAGACTTACAGAAAGATCTTCAGACACACATGCCACTGATAGCATCCTGGGGTCTGTGCTGAAGTCACGTACGAAGGGGCTGTCAGTTCACCTGCCAGGCACGCACCTCCTCTCAGTCTACCCACCCACCTGGATTGCTGGCCTTGAACATCTTGGTCAGGGGCTTTCCTTACAGGTTCTTCCCCTGTGAGCAGACATCTCCAGTGTGGAGTTGGGTTCCTAAACAGCTGGCCTGCAGGCTCTGCCTTCCTTCACACATCCCACCCTCCCCTCTTTCTGCTTCGGTCCCTTTCAAGCCTTCTATCCTTGCAGAGGTTTCAAACTGTCCAGGTAGCCAGATCGAATCCATCTTTCCTGTTAGTTTCTAGAGAAGCAAGACCTAGCCTGGTTCTTTCCAGAAACTGTTTCTTTCTCCTTTGGTCAGCTCCTTTCATCATCTCCACATCCCTGTCCCCGTGTCCCCTTTCCCTAAAAAGCCCTCTCGGCGTCCAGCCGGTTCTCCTCACCAAGGCAGCGGCTACTGAAGGGCCCTGACTTCTTCAGCTGAGTTCAGTGGGCTGTGCAGTGTCTCTGTCTTTCTGTTCAGAGTGGGGTTTAGCAGGTCATGGCAGTTGCCATCCAGCCATCAAACATTCCCACCATCTTCCCTTTAAGCATGCCAAAATTCTTCAAATTCCTTATGTTCTGGATGGACCTCGAGGGCATCATGCTAAGTGAAATAAGTCAGAGAAAGACAAATACTGAATGATCTCACTTATATGTGTAATCCACAAAAAGCTGAACTCAAAAGCACAGAGTAGCTTGATGGTTACCAGGGGCTGGGGTGGGGAACCAGGTAGGTGCTGGTCATCAGGTACCAATTTCTAGCAGTGAGATGAGTAAATCTGGGGGACCTAACATAGAGCGTGCTGACTAGAGTTAACAGTACTGTTATGTATAATGACAGTTGCTGAGAGATCTTAAATCTGCTCACGACAACAAAATGGTCATTATGTGGGTGAAGGATGTGTCAACTAACCTTATAGTGGTAAATGTTTTGTGATATATGTGTGTGTGTGTGTGTGTGTATCAAATCATCGCATTATACACCTTAAATTTATACAACATTCTACATCAGTTATATCTCAGTCAAGCTGAGGGGAAAAGATTCATGTTTGTTTGTTTGTTTTTTAAACAGCTTTACTGAAGTATTAGTCACATACTATCTAATTCACCTGTTTAAGGCATATCAGTCATGCCTTTGAGCCTATGTACAGAGTTGTACATCCATCACCATGATCAACTTTAGAACGTTTTCACTACCCACCACCCCCCGCAAATACATGATTGTTTAACTAGCGCCCCTGAGTGCCTCCATCCCACCTAGTCACCCCTTAGAGAAGACTCATCTATTTCTATCTCTATAGATTTGTCTATTCTGGACATTTTATATAAATAGAGCCCATTGTGTGGCCTTTGTGTCTGGCTTCTTTCACTTAGCAGAACTCATTTGAATTGCATCCATGTTGTAGCGTGTGACAGCACTTCACTCCTTTTCATGGTTGGATGACACTCTATCTTATGACTGCTGCTGCTGCTGCTAAGTCGCTTCAGTCGTGTCCGACTCTGTGCGACCCCACAGATGGCAGCCCACCAGGCTCCCCCGTCCCTGGGATTCTCCAGGCAAGAACACTGGAGTGGGTTGCCATTTCCTTCTCCAATGCACGAAAGTGAAAAGTGAAAGTGAAGTCGCTCAGTCGTGTCCGACTCTTCGAAACCCCATGGACTGCAGCCTACCAGGCTCCTCCATCCATAGGATTTTCCAGGCAAGAGTACTAGAGTGGGGTGCCATTGCCTTCTCCCTGGCCACTATTTTATTTCTCAGTTAACCATCACGTGGGTTGTTCCTTACTCCTTGAGTTCTCTCTTTGTTTAATTAAAAACACTTTTTTGGCTGTGCTGGGGCGTTGTTGCTGCCCACAGGCTTCCTCTAGTTGCGGTGAGCAGGCTTCTCCCTGTGGTGGCTTCCCTTGTGGTGGTCCACAGGCCCTAGAGGGCTCAGTAGTTGCTGCCCGTGGGCTCCAGACACACAGGTGCAGTAATTGTGGCCCATGGGCTTTGGTGCCCCACAACGTGTGGGATCTTCCCAGACTAGGGATCGAGCCTGTGTCTCCTGCATTAACAGGCGGATTCTTAACCACTGGACCACCAAGGAAGTCCCCTTACATTCTTTTTAACACATCAAGGCCCAGCTCTCTCTCTTGAGTTTGCCTTTCAATTTCCAACCACGTTTATCATTTTTGTCACAGCCCCACATGACTTCTTGGTTTACTTGTGAGTATAATCCTCATTCAGACATTATGTTCTGAATACCCATAATAAAATTAAAGGTTGGTTCTGTTAAAGAATTTATAAGACCTGCCAGAAGAAAGGATTCAGCCCATACAGTTTCTCTTTTCTTCTATGTAATTATCTAGGCTCTAATGATTCACTGAGTTTAGATGAATGTTCAACCTGGCTGAGAATAAAAGGAAGTTTTGCCCCAGGGAGAAAAATATTATGAGTGAGAAGCAAAAATACCTTAGAATTCTAGCAGAGGAACACACCAAGCAAGATTTCTTTCCATATCTATGGGTCAGGTGGCACTAACGACACCCTTATTTAACCCTTTCCTGCTTGGGAACTGATTTCTCCTTGGTGAGTTGTATACCCAGGCCTGGTGTGTCACCTGCAGAGATGCTGCCCATTAGGCCCAGGGGGTCTTTTAGGTTTATCAGATCTCTCTGAAGTTTCTGAAGGTGGTTTTCAGCTCTGCTAGTGTTAAGTGTGAGAAGAGGTCAGATGGAATCAATAGGAGCAGGCCAGAGTCCCAGGCACTGGAACTGCCCAGCTTTGAATCTCATGTACTCAGGTCTGAACCTCCTGTGTGCTGGTGCTGAGCCAAGTTTCACCAGGATTTGCATTATTGGGATTTCTGGTGCTGCTTGGAGACCTTATGTGTCCCTCCGTTAGAAGCCTGCCCTGAGGAATTCCTCCTTGAAAATCTCAGTGGCTTGGTAATTATGCCCATCCTTCTTACTGCTGGATAAATTCACTTCTGGGATTTGAGGATCCATCTAAGGAGGACAAAGGCAACTTAGCAGGCTGTAATGTAACAAGAGGGGAGGCAAAAACATATTTGTACACCAAACTGATCACAAGAGAAACATCAGAATTTAATTAAATTTCCTCTCAAATATTTGAAAGTTGCTAAGAGGATAGATCTTAAAAAGTTCTCATCACAAAAAAAAAAAATCTGTGTTGATTGATGTGAACCAGACTTACTGTGGTGGTCGTTGGGCAATATATACAAATATTGACTCAGTATGCTGTACACCTGAAACTAATGTTATATGACAATTTTATCTCATTAAAAAAAACTTTATATGAAATAAATTTAAACTGGCTCTTTCATTCTTTCCCTGAAATTTTGTGTGGAAATGGGAACAAGATTAGGTTTTAGCATTAGTAATCTTGTGGCTCCCAGGCCCCTCGCTTCCCATCTCTGAGCTCATGTCATAAGGAGGATACCTTCCAGCCTGCAAGTGGGTTCATGTGAGATCATGTGGGATCACTTGTGTGTAATACCCAGGACAGAGTAGGTGCTTAGTAGGAGCTACTGTTCGGTTTTCTCTTTCTTCTCACCAGTTATCTACTTCACACATGGTGCTGTATGTGTGTATGCCACCTCCTCTGTTCGCCTCGCTCTCTCCCTCCTCTGCTGTGTCCATTCTCTATGTCTGCATCTCCATTCTGTCCCTGCAAATAGGTTCATCAACACCATTTTCTAGATTCCACATATATGCATTAATATAGTAATTTTTCTCTTTCTGACTTACCTCACTCTGTATAACAGGCTTTAGATTCATCCATCTCACTAGAACTGACTCAAATTTGTTCTTTTTCATGGCTGAGTAATATTTCTCTCTCTCTGTGTGTGTGTATTCTTTATCCATTCATCTGTCAATAGACATCTAGGTTGCTTCTATGTCCTAGCTATTGTAAATAGTGCTGCTATGAACACTGTGGTACATGTGTCTTTTAGAATTGTGGTTTTCTCAGGTATATGCCCAATAGTGGGGTTGCTGGGTCACATGGTAGTTTTATTCCTAGTTTCTATCAGTCACTAAATCATGTGCATCTCTTTGCTATCCCATGGGCCGCAGTACACCAGGCTTCCCTGTCCTTCACTCTCTCCTGCAATTTGCTGAAACTCATGTCCATTGAGTTGGTGATGTTATCTAACTGTTGCATCCTC
Source organism: Oryx dammah (assembly GCF_014754425.2). Classification (NCBI taxonomy): domain Eukaryota; kingdom Metazoa; phylum Chordata; class Mammalia; order Artiodactyla; family Bovidae; genus Oryx; species Oryx dammah. The sequence goes on along the minus strand of NW_024070213.1, from coordinate 57,829,823 downwards.
TGCTGCCCCCTTCTCCTTTTGCCTTCAGTCTTTCCCAGAATCAGGGCCTTTGCAAGTGGGTCAACTCTTCACATCAGGTGGCCCAAGTTTTGGTGGAGTCAACTCTGAATATTCATCAGCAAAACTAATGCTGAAGCTCCAATGCTTTGGCCACTGATCTCCTCTGTAGTGGCTGTTATCAATTTACATTTCCACCAACTGTGCAAGAGGAGCTACTTTTAAAGCTTTTCTCCCCAATATGATTTTTTTTTTTACCCTCCTTCATACCCAGCTTTTAGGAGGAACAGTTTATAAGGAAGTCCTTTTCCCATAGGATGGCACTGCCACTTCTCTGTGCTCGATGGAGACCATCCTTGTTTTCCTTGAGTATCTCTACCAGCAAGCGTCTGGTGTTTGCTAATGTTCCAATCTAATAAACCTCAAGAACAGTGCAGCCTTTAAAACGAAGTCCATTCTCCCAAAGAGAGGGGAGGGTGGAAAATTTGCAGGGATTATTGGTTTTCATTTACATCCTGATGTTTAGGGATGAGAGCCATAAACTGAAGAGCCAGAATTAGATAACATTAACTTAAAATACTGTATGAATGTCCTAAACATCCAAGTAGACACTTTGGTTTTTTCCTCCAGCGGCTTTCTTGGCAGCAAATTAAAAAGGAAAAAAAAAAAGCTACATGATTTAAGAAAACATTGTGGTGTTTGGTGATAATAACTTACATTTCTAGAATGCTTTCCAGCTTATAGAAGGCTTTCCCATTATTATTTCTTTGAATTCTCACAAGCCCCAGAGGTCAGTAAAACAATACTGTATTATGGTTGGGGAAATGCTGCCTCCACCATTTACCTACCATGTGGCTATGTGGGGGTATTTAACGGCTGTAAGCTTATTTCCCTAAGTTTTAAAATGGGAGTTGAATAGTCCTTTCCTCTTAGCATTTTAGTACAGATTCTATGAGCTAATGAAGAAGCAATGCCAGTGACACAGTTAGTGCTTAATAAATGGCAAGAGTTTTATATTCCTAGGTATAATAATCCTCACTTCACAGACAAGGAAACGCAAAATGACCATCAGTTAGCTAAAGATCACACCATTTGTAATTAGCAGACCCTGGAATGCGGCTCAGATTCTTCCACTCTCACCCTCAGTCCCGTGTGCACTACGCCTTAGCTGAGATGTGTCATCTAGGCTGTTTTGATGCTCCCACCTGCAAAATACCCCCCAAGAATGACCTCTTAGCCGGTTTCTCTGATGCACTCATCTTTTCCATGTCTGCTTTTGTGTCCGCAGAATATCATCAAGAAGGTGATCGGGCAGAAGTTTGTATACAAATTTGTCTCTTTCCCGGAGATACTGAAAATGGACCCTCACGCGGTGGAGATCAGCCGGGAGAGCCTCTTGCTGCAGGACAGCGAGTGCAAGGTGCCCCCTGAGGGCCGTGAGGCGCACAGACACAGCCTGTCCGCCCTCAAGAGCGCCAGCCGCAATGAGTACATCCACTCGGGCCTGTACTCGTCCTTTACCATCAACTCCCTGCAGAACCCGCCCGAGCCCCTCAAGGCCATCAAGACAGAGAAGCTGGAGGAGCAGCTGGAAGACAGCCCCCCCGCGGAAGAAGTCAGGACTGTCATCAGGTTTGTGACCAACAAAACCGATAAGCACGTCAGCCGGCCCGTGGTGTCCCTGCCCTCCACGTCGGAGGCCTTCCTGGCCTCGTCCGTGTCCGCCAAGATCTCCTCCTTAATGCTGCCGAACGCTGCCAGCATCTCGTCCGCCTCGCCCTCTTCGTCTCGGTCCCCGTCGCTGTCCCCCAACTCGCCCCTCCCTTCCGAACACAGGAGCCTCTTCCTGGAGGCTGCCTGCCATGACTCGGATTCCCTGGAGCCCTTGAACCTGTCGTCGGGCTCCAAGACCAGGTCTCCATCGCTCCCCCCAAAGGCCAAAAAGCCCAAAGGCTTGGAAATCTCCGCGCCCCCACTGGTGCTTTCCGGCACCGACATCGGCTCCATCGCCCTCAACAGCCCGGCCCTCCCCTCGGGATCCCTCACCCCAGCCTTCTTCACTGCCCAGGTAAGAGCTGTAGAGTCCAGTCGTCCGGGCTGCACACAGACTCACTGGCTTAGGGAAAAGTGGGGGAGAGAGGCAACTTCTGTCTTCCCCTCAGAGTGTAATCCTTGGGCCCCTGTAGCAAGGTCACTGTGCATTGTACAGGGAAACCACACCCAGACCGAGGTGTGCGCAAGAGAAATTGGCTGTGGTGGGCCACTTGATTGGCTTCTTTTAGGGCCTAAAGTGATGTAAGATGGAATATGCACATGGGCATCAAAGCATGTCCAAACAGCAATTTCTGAGGGCAAGGTGAGCACTGACAGTGTTAGGCCCTCAGTCCTGTCCAACTCTTTGTGACCCCATGGACTGTAGCCTACCAGGCTCCTCTGTCCATAGAGTTCTCCAGGCAAGAAGACTGGAGTGGGTAGCCGTCCCCTTCTCCAGGGGATCTTCCTGGCCCAGGGATTGAACCTGGGTCTCTTATACTGAAAGATTCTTCACCCTCTGAGCCACTACACTTTTAAGTTGCTGAGCAGGCCAGTGACATTTCAGAAGGCACTTGGGTTTTATGAAAATTTTATGGCAGAATCCTCTTTGGAGGGCACTCATTTGTTTTCTGTTAATAAGAAAGTACACTCTAACCAATATGGCCATTGCAATTATCAGTGGGGATCTGGGCTGTCCTGTAGTCTCTAAAAAGCAATGCAGAGGCCACACCAAACGATGAGAAAGAGATGCTTTAGTAAAAACAGTGCTGGTCTGAGAAAGCCCAGGTCCCTGGCACAGAGGAGGGAAGAGCAAACTCGTGGAGCAACAAAAGTCTTCAGTGTTATTAACTCTACCACGAAGGCAGCCTCTTCCTCTAAATACACTATTCAGATGCTCACTCTCGTCCAGCTGGCAAAGGCAGGGCAGGTACTGGTAAACCTATTTCTGCTTCCCCTGGAAAACTGGATGCATTTCAGTGGCAGAGGTTAAGTTCATTGGCTTCAGGGTCACAGACCTGGAGTCAGTTCCTGGCGGCACTGCTGGGTAGAAATGTGACCGTGGGTACTTGCTCTCTGAGCCTGTTTCCACATCCGTGAGATGGACTGTGTGAGGATTAAATGGGATAATGGCCGTGGGAAGAGCGGTGGCTACCATTGGCGGGTTTTAGAATCATGTGACTTGGTGGCACCAGGGTGGGGACGTGCTTGAAGCTGGTAGGAGCTCTCTGTCCCCATCACTGTGGTTGTCCTTGCTGTCACCACCATTAGTGGCAGCACAGTTGAGCATCCCATGTGTCAGGCACTGTTGTAAACACCATCCATGCAGCATCTCAGTTATTTATCACAGGCCTGTGAAGGAGATAACTGTCATTGTCCAATTTTTCCAGCAGAGGTAACGGAGGCAGAGGTCTAGTAACTCACCTAAGGTTACCCAGCTAATAGGACTTGGAGGTGAAAACTTGAACCCAGTTAGCCTGCTCCAGAATCCACATCCTTTAAGTAAAATGCTCTCTGCACACGTGCTGGGAAAATGCCCAGCCTTCTCTGATCGTGAGATGTCTGTGGAGTCTGCGGGCAGGTGAAAGCAGCTCTTGGTCCTTTTCCTCTCTGTTGCTTCTCCAGAGTGACTGTGGCCTTCTCTGGGGTGACAGTCAGCGTGGCTTGTGAGCCTGTGGTGACAAGCATGCTGCCACGGAGAGGCTGGCCAAGGGCTTGGTGACAGGTCAGAATGAGTGCATGTGCTCTAAATGGGGCATTTCCTCACTCAGCACCACTGGCTGGGGACTAACAACCACTAAGTAAATGGCTCAGAAACAGCGGCCTCTGGCGTGGCTCAGAGAAATAACCTGAGAAGTTGAGCTCTGAGCGGACAATCTGAGAATCTCCTGCGCGGCCTCCCCTGTGTTTCCAGCTGTGAGGTGTAGGGAGGTCTAGAGCCAGGCCCAGGCAGCTCTGATTTCAGTCTGTGCTTGCTTGGGGAGTTTGTTATCACCATCTCTGCACACATGCCAGCCCTGTAGCTGTGTCGGAGGAGAGTGGCTCAGGCTGGCCCTGTGGTTTTGGACCAGGACATGGGGAATGAAGGGAGGTCCATGCACTGTGGCTGAGGACGTGTGTAGCTGGGCGTGGGAGTGGGTGGAGGGGACCTTGACACCTTAGCACTCTGTCACAGAAACCCCACTTTCCCCTCTGGGGTGCGCTGTGTGCAGTGTTCACACCTGTGGGCACCTCCCATCACTCTTTCTTCATGGCTAGCTTTACGAGAGATACAAGTGTGCTGTAATTACTTGATACCCTGAAAATGAAGTTCCCAAGAGCTTATATTTATTCCAAGAAAGATTTACATTTTATTTAGTTACGTATTCCACGAATAATCCTGTCAGTTTCAGCAAGAAGCATGACAGGAAGAAGGGGTGGGATTAAGCATGTCTTGGCATGCTTAGGGTCACGTGGTTACATTTCCCTCCCAGGGCCTTATTAAACCACAGACCTCCTGTAAGCCCAAATTCAGATTCGAAATTTCAACCTACATGATGGGCATGAAAAAATCATCCGCATTCTGCCAGTCCCCCAGCATCACAGCCTCCACTCCTGAGAACACTTATGGTACTGCCCCTGGTACCTGTATGAAATGCTGTTGAGATTCCTCTTTATGAGCCTTTGAGAAACCACAGTTACTAATGTAGACAGACGTGATGATTACCCAGAGGCGCCCCCAGCATGGACTGTGTGGAACTGAGAAAAATGAGAATACAAAAGCCAGCTGGGTGCCAAGGAGTAAGGCAGTTGGAGCGTGGCCATCGAGGTCGTATTGGTCTGTCGCTAGAAAAGCCAGAATGTTCTCTCTGATGGCATGAGTTACAGAAACTGATGGGAGGTGGGGGAGGAGCTAGGACGTGAGACCCTCCTGGCTCCCAGCCAGATATCATGGAAACCGGAATGGTGCCAACTGGAACTTGTGATTTTCCGCATCATCTGTACCTGGGTGTCATCTGGCCCTCCTTTAATTTGCCTCTCCTGTCTAGTCTCTCGCTCCTCCTCTGTCAGTAGTTAGTTCGGATGAGTGGCTCATCACCTGTCCCTTCCTTTATGCCAAGACCTCTGTTCATCTCCCATGTGATGTCTAAGATGTTGAACTCAGATATGTGCGGGCACCAGGGCGTGAACTCATACCATCAGAGTCTGAGCATGCATGCCCCGGGCTGTTTTATTAGCAGCGGCTGTGGATTACCACTAATTGAGTAGAGACAGCTTGGTGAGGACTGAAATGCTAAAAGCTCCTTTGTGCACGTACTGATGGTTATACGACCTTGAACCCAAATCATAAAGTGGGAATTGGGAGTAAGATGGATGCGTGCGGCGAGTGTAGACTGTGTCCTGGCTCAGCTTCGGGTGGTTTCTCAATTTACTGTCTCTTTTGCCATGATCACAAAAGGAAAAATGTTTTTTCCTCCCCACTACTTCATCCCACTCTGTAACACTGCCCTAGCCCAGCCTGTAGCTTCCTCCATCCTGGTCTTGCAGCAGGATGTCCTTTAGAAACTTGGCAGTGGAGGATATTGCTGATAAGACTTTTGCATGATTTGACTCTCCAGCTGGAGGTTATTGCTTCTCCCCCAGCTCTGGGTGCCTAGGATGAACCAACTATGATAGCTGCCCCCTCTCTTTCCACCCTGGAACCTGTTTTCTCTGTAGATCCTTCAGATTGCTGATTCCTCCCCTGTTCTGACTTTCTCTGTTTTTTCCTCTCTTACCATAGCTACCCTGGACCAGTAGGGTAGTCCTCTTCTTCATTTCAACACACTCAGTGCTACAGAAACTTCTGTTTGTGACTTTACTTCTTTTTGAAAGTTGCTGAATACATACTTTTATTTGAATTCATACAACTCTAGGAGTTTCCAGGGGTTCACTGTCACCTTTTGAGGATTTTTTTTAACCACAAAATGGCAGTGTCATGGACTTTGTTGGCATCCATGGGAGATTAAGGTTAGAGATGTTTGTTGCTATAACTTGCCCAACCATCAGCTAGGTTCCTGGAGACAGAGAGGTGAGCAAGAAACAGTTCCTACTCTCAAGCTTACAGGCTGGCTGGCCAATAGGTAAAGAAAGAGAACAATGAGTAACTTAGGGTGGTGTGAAATTATAGAGGGCCCAGGGAACTCGTTGAGGAATTCAGAGGCCAGAAGTCCCATGAGTATGAGTTTCATGGGTGGGAGGAATTTGTTTTTATGGGAAAGTAAGAGCTGCTGAAGGTGTTAAGTCAGGGAAACAGAGATTATTAGAAATCTATCGACAAGTAATAATTGAGCATTATTTGCACATCATAGGAAGGACAAATGCCTACTTTCATGACCTTCTGTTGTTGGACAGAGAATTTTTAGGTGTAAAAGGAATACTAAGGAAGAGGGTATTCACTTTGCTGGGGGTGGGGATGTTGCAGAGGCTTTGTGGTTGTAAAAATGTGCAACAGCTTTGTGCATTAGGGGAGTAGTTCAATAAGAAGGGTAGATACATTCCAAAGGTAAAGGAGGTGGTGGGAGGAGGAGCCTGAGTGACATGGTAAGAACTGTTTTAGAAATCATCCTGAAGACATGGGCAAGGGAGGGATGAGGCCGGAAGCAGTTAGATGACAATGAGGACCTGTGGCTGTGCCAGTGGCGTGGGGCCAAAGGAGATGGATCTGACAGACACAGGTGATGGGTGTGGAGGTGTTAGGGCTGAGCAGAAGTTGAGTATGAGTTTCATGGGAAGAAAGAAACTCATGAGGAAAGTTTCCAAGTCCAATGTGGGCCATGTGGAGTTTGAGGACGTTTGGGAAGAAACACCCAGCTGCAGTTGGAGCTAAGGAGAGAGTCTGAGGTGGTTACAGGATGGTTAAAAACCATGGAAATAGATAAGATCCTTTGTGGAGTGGCTCTAGCCCAGGGGACCACGGGCTGAGGGGTCATGGAGGTTTTGGAATGATTGCTGAAGAACTACTATGTTGGAATTGTGTAGTAGTTGGGACCCATGAAGCAGAGAAGGGTCAGGGATTCACGTTCTAGGTTACTATGGGTCTACCTAGAATTTTGGCCAAGGGAAGTTGAATTATCTTTTTTTTTTTGGCTGCGTGGCATACAGGATCTTAGTTCCCCGACCAGGGATTGAACTTTACCCCCTTGAGTGGAAGTGCAGAGTCATAACCAATGGACCGCCAGCGAAGTCCTAGGTTGAACTCTTCTCTTCCCTTAAATTGTTAACGGTGTCTTAAGGTGATTGATTCTGTGGTGGTGCTCAGAATAGATTGGAAGGGAGAGACCAGACACAGCTGGACTGGTTTAGGTGGCAGTTGCCAAATGCCATCTAAGTTGATGGGGGCTTGGATGCTACAAGACTGGAAATGTGGGGATACACAGGAGAGTTAGTTCAAGGAAGGATCTCCAGGCTGTGCCGAGGTTGTGGCGAGGAGACGGGGGAAAGCACCTGCCATCTCAGTGCCTGGGATGCTGGGGTGCAGATGGGCTGTGAGTACAGGGGCAGTGTCATTGTTTCTCTGGCACCTGATACATACTATATACTCCATCAGTATTTGCTGAGTGGTAGACATATGGTGGTACTGTTGATAGAAACAGAGTCATAAACACTGGATTTGGCAAGGTGGTGAGTTCGTGCCATCTGGCTGAAGGGAAAACAAGTCTCTTTTCAGGAGGCGGAATCTTGGTGGTCAGAGGGCACTCGGAAGGGGCTTGTCTGGACATTAGCTCACTCAGTTTAGCGCAGATGTGAGGGCTTCCTAGAAGACTCAGTATGCAATGAAGAACCGAGTGGGGAGGATGACATGAGGCACCGACAGGACGGTGTTTCCCCTTGAAAATAAACACCCATGGCCCTTGGGTCCAGGAGCATCTCCTTTCTTGCAGGTGACAGGGTCAGGAAGTTCCTGTCTGCCACTCAGAAGACCCCATTTGCTAAGACATTCTTTAGGGAAGGAAGAGGAAGCACGCATTTTGCTGGTAGCTTCTTTCTTTAGCCTCTGTCTAGGACTCAAGGAGCTTCTGGAGACAGGCTCTGAAAGCTCACACAGTGAGAGAGAACTCATGCCAGGCTTCATAGAAATTTTCCCTAGAAGAGTAACCAACTAGATTTTCCCCTACAGCCACAGAATCTTCAGCCAGAACAGGGATGGGAGGGAGAGGAGCGAATGAAGTCATTTTACGGTATTTATTTGCATATATTATAGAAGACATTTCAAATATATTAAATAGGAGAAACAGAAGGTTACTATATTCTGAGTACATCCTGTATCCCTTAGAAACAAATGTGCAAACATCTCCAATCCAGACATGGGTATGACATTTAGACTACGAAAATATATTCTATACCTCATACTGCTCAGAAGGTTAAAAAGGAGTGGCTGTGTATTTATGGCTGTGGATGAGAGAGAAAGCTGTTTTGTAGTTTAAAGGAGTCACTGTCTCTTTAGAGCTGTGACTTTCATTGGTAGGTAAGCTAGGAGGCCCTGAACATGCTGGTTAAATGTTAATGTGGCATTCTGTGGTTGGAACCTGGCCTGAGTGACGTGCAAATATTAGTTCTCAGATCGGATGAGCTACAGTCCTGACGCTAACACAACTGAGAGGAGCCCTAAGGTCCTGGCTGCCTAGGTTGGTTTGTCTGTTCCAGTTCTTTATACAGTTAAGGATTTCTCCCATGGCTGGGTTTTAATACAGTTAGTCAAATACACTTAATTACTGATAGCAGTCTTGGAACATTTACTGAGCATCTCTAATCTGCTAGCTTTACACAGATCATTTACTCTTCCTGATGATCCTGTAATGTAAGACATGTAGGCAGTTTTCTCCCTGTTTTATAGATTAGGAAACCAAGGCAGAGAGTGGTTGTTACCTAACTCATAAGTAGCTGTTCTGAGGTTGGAACCCTAGTAGAGCCCATGCAGAACTGCCAAGTCTGAACCGTTAGGCCAGATGGCCTGGCCTGTTTATGCAACTACCTTGGATTAGAACAAATGGGAAATTTACCCGAAACATGTATTTTGGGGACCTCGTAGGTCACTCAATATGTAGGAAATACTGTGGATCCAAAACTCAAATTATTTGAGTCTTTTCGGCAGCTCCATTTTGAGAACCTTTGGATGTTTATCTCCTTTCTACAGAACAGAGCAGACCTTTCCATTTAGGTTTAAGCCAAACATTCTGGATAATTAACAAAACTGCCGAGGCCAATTCTAGGGGAAAAACAACACTTTGGCGTGCAGCCATGATGCAACGTGAAATGCTGGCGCCCTCGCCGCCCTTCTTACACAGAGCACCTTACTGGCATCACAGAGCTACAGAGCGGTTTCTCCCAGTCCCTGAGATGCGCAGCCACCCTGGACAAGGAGCTTGTCTCTGCTGAGAATAAAAGCTGGGCAAGGGTGGGTTGTTCCTTCTGCACTCTAGCTGGCTTGAAGACCAGGACTCCGGCTGTGAGTATGCAAGCAAATGCCATCCTTGGCACTCTCCCAGGAAACCCAGCATTTTGGCTTTACATCCTATCTGACAAGAACGGATTTTGTTTCCCTCTGAGCCATTCCTGGGGAGATGAATTCTCATTAGCCCCATATCCCGAGTGAAATCTGGTAAACTCAGTTCAGAGCTTTTCATGAAGCTGCTACAGGTTATTTTAGCAGCAGATCCTAAAGTATTTAAAGGGTTGTTGACAGGGAAAGTGAAGCTTGGGAGGCCCTTTAAAAATGTGTGTGTGTAGCCCAAGTAATGGATGTCCATTGTAGAAAAATTAACATAGAGAAGGACAAAGAAAGCCCTCTCATGCGATCCCCTTCGCTTGTGTATTGTGTTCACGTGTGCTCAGTCATGTTTTGACTCTTTGCGACCCCGTGGACTGCAGCCTGCCAGGCTCCTCTGTCCATGGGATTCTCCAGGCAGGAATACTGGAGTGGGCTGCCATTTCCTCCTCCAGGGGATCTTCCCGACCCAGGGATCAAATCTGCATCTCATGCGTCTCCTACATTGCCAGGTGGAGTATTTACTGCTAGTGCCACCAATCTTGTTTAATGTGTGAGGGGGAGCAAACTGAAGAAAGAAGCTGGACAAAAGTTGTTACAAACTTGAGTTTTCTACTAGAATGGTTATGGAAGGTAACTTTTCCGTTCTTAACACAAATTACTCATACAATTAGCACTGAAGGAAATTAAACTGCACATCCCCGCAGAAATAACGTCAGATTTTCCTAACATGATGAGGTTGGTTTGTGGCTGGTGCCCCTGGCTACACTGTTCACCACAGTGGGAACCGGCGATACAGGTATCAATCCTGTGTGTGCTTTCTTTCCCAGACACCGAATGGACTGCTTCTGACCCCGAGTCCACTGCTGTCCAGCATACATTTCTGGAGCAGCCTTAGTCCAGTTGCTCCATTGAGTCCTGCCCGGCTGCAAGGGCCAAGCACGCTGTTTCAGGTGAGCATTTAGAAATGAACTTGTACATGTGCAACTTTTAAGGGATGTGTTTCCTTGATAAATCCTGCAAGGTAACATTTTCTCTATATGTAGGGCAGAACTCACTGTGTAAGTTTCCAAAAGGAATGTATGGTAACGTGGCTGCAAAAGGCACCTTCAGAGGCCTGTACCTTCACTGAGGTGGCGTGCACATGTCAGCTATCCATAAATGGAACAATAAGTTCTCTAATTGTTCCATTTATTTTCACTATGAAAACTGGAAATTTATAAGGAAAAAAATTTTAACTGTATTTTCTAAAATCTCATAAGACTTTAACATACTAACCTATTAGTACAGTAACCACAAAAAATAAAGATAAAAATAGTGAACTCTACATAGTAATAATAGCAAAGTTACCTGCATAATTCTATGAGTCAGAATCAAGGTTTCCTTGTTCTATAATAGAAAAAAGCAGCATCCAGGGATCTGATAAAAAATGCAGTCAGTCTAGCTGTCTGTCTTGTAAAGCTCCCTGTACTAGGTAAGCGCATTCAGTAGTCATCTCCATACTAGAAGCCTGCAGTAGCATCACTTGCTATCATGTGGAAATTGGTATTTCCCCTTGGAGACCCAAAGATTATGACTCACCGACCAAGATGTTACTGTCTGAACACGTGAGTGTAGAAAGGATCCCAGGGACAGGAATGAGGCAAAACTGGATAAAATGCACACACCTTCTGTTCCTGAGTCTGACCTTGTCTGTCTCATTCACCTTGCCTCTCACCTCTGCCCGGCTGACCTCAAGCTGTCGCTCTTTGGTTCTCATTGCATCCAGCACTGACCACTTTGTACTGCCTGTTTATCTGACAGTCTCCCCACTAAACAGTGGGCCCTCAAGAAGCCAGAACTGCATCTTGTTTGCTGAGGCGTGTGCCTGGCATCTAGCACACTGCTTGGTACACAACGTGTTCAGCAGTTACCACTGACTGACTAAAGGAAGGGATGCCTCAGAATTCACCAAGAGAAGAGATGTCTAAGAAAGTTGTGTTAATAAGATCACATCTCCAGTGCTTTTCTTTATTGTTCATTTGTTTGTCAAGGTTAATAATCACCTCTGTGCTAGGGACTATACATGCTGGTATTTAGGGTCTCATTGGGAGAAGGGTAGAGCTAGGGAGGTTCTGGTTACTATCTTGCTTCTTTGGTTTCCTAGTAGGGATGAGGTAGGGTGTCATGATGTAACTATACTTGAGTTATCAGGTTTCTCTTCCTGGCCTTCCTTCTCATTACAAGAAACTGAGATATGGTCGTGCACAGCAAATGTGTTGATTCTTAGCCATTTTAACTCAGGCAAAGAAACAAAAACTAGCAATAGCAAAAGGCAGTGAGCAAATGCAGAATTAGGCAAGTTTTAGGTTGATTTTTTTGGTGGGGAAGCTAAAAGACCTTATTTCCTGGAAGTGTCCAGATGGGAGCAGCAGAGAGTTCCTGAGTAGAGCAGACAGGATCGTGTGCGTAGTCAGTCAGCTCCACAGTGGGGCCTGTAATTCTACCCTAATCCTGGAATCTAACACAAGGCCTCTCTAGGTTTCCTGAGATATATGTGAATAATGAATGGACTCTCACTTCCCTCCTTGCTGAAAAGCCTACCACCTGACTGTGCAAGGCTTGGTGATTTCCCAAGGAAGCCCTCCAGAACTACTGGTCCAGAATTCTTGGAGATTACTAGTAACTATTGGGAGTAGTGGGCTAGAAAAGAGTCGGACACGACTGAGCGACCTCACTCACTCACTCACTCACTCACTCCCAACAGTTAACTGTAGTTCATCTCCCCACTGATTCTACACATTAAAAGGTATCAGGAGCTCTGGGAATTGGCCAAGATGCGTATCCCTTCAGTCACTACCGTAGACTGTAGTTCTATACTGTAGACCCGTGGTTCTCAAGTTAACACATGGCAGACTCAGCCAGAGGGTGGGTGTGTTAAAATGCACCTGGCTGGGTCCCTCCCTCCCCCAGAGTCTCTGATTCAGAAGACATTAACATTCTTTAATATATTCCTAGAGATGCTGCTGCTCCAGAAACTCCACTCAGAACCACTGCTGACCAGTGGCTCCTGATTTACTTTTAGAATTCTGCAGAAGAAAAGCTGTACTTAACGGCTACCTGCTCAGAACTGTGATTTCACAAACTGGGCCGGTCCTCTCTCCTGGAGCCATTCAGAACACAACCCTGAATGGGAAAATGTAACCAGGTGTGGATGGCTGACAGGTTGCATGGCCGTGGGCCCTCTTTTTGGGGTTGGGGTCTGTGGGACTAAAGAAAAATAACTTTGTACCTTTTAGAATATTACTTCTCTTCCTATGTATGATAAGAGAACTGAGCTGGTGAAAGATGAAATTTGCAGTTTGGAAAACGGTTAAAATAACATGGCCAGAATCTTTTTTTTTTTAATTAGACATTTCAAATGATTGAGTTTCAAATTTAGATTACTATCAACACTACTGCTTTTTAAACTAATGAAAGTAACTTTAAAAATAACAAGCCTCTTTCACATATGCTATGTGAATGTGTTGGAGAAGAAAAAAAAATTAGACTTGGCCTATAATGATGCTGGTAAATTTCCTGTTATGATTAGAAAAATAGATCAGAATCCTTACGGTAACAGTTGACAAGCTGAGGAGGAGTTCTGGCACTAAGGGTCTCTTGCTATTATTGGTAAGTGATAGCAGATACTGAGAATTTCAAGGGAAGGAGAGTGGAGATACAAGCCTTTCTAGAAGAGGTATGCTTTGTAATTGAGACACACAAAGAGAGAGATTCCCAAGACACTGTATTAAATCTAAATATACACCTTGGTTTATAAAGTGAGATGGGTTCCCAGTTGGACTGTTTAGTATTTTAAGCTTGTCTTTAGGATGTCTGTTCCACTTTTGAAACGGATTTTAATCGTATCTGGAATATACCCAGTAGGTACAGATACAAAGTAATTTTCAACTGAAAAAGTTTTCCGTAATTTTTAACTCAACAAATCTAACCCAGAAAATACTTGTAAAGCTCTGAGGCAGGGACTGTGGGGATATACAACACGTGAATACCAGGTGTGTAAACATAGTACTCCAGGAACCCAACAAGAGTTGCTCTTTCCAGCTGGGGCCTGAACGAGGCCCCAAGGCAGAAGGGACATCTGAGCTGGGAAGATGGGACAGGATCATGGCAGAGTGAAGTACATTCTAAATGCACAGATATGCACCATTTGGATATGAAAATACATAGTCTGTTCTGAAAGGGACCTGGGTGATAGACTGCTTGGAAAAGCAGCAATGGGGCTTGGACAGTATACTAAAGAGTTGTTAAGTGAAAAGCATGGGAGGCCTTTTAAAGCTGGAGATAATGTAAGATCTCTATTTTAGAAAGGTATCACTGGTATCATAATGTGGAGAGAGGACAGAAGGCAGAAAGAGTAAGGGGCAGGAATACATAGATTTACACTACTCCAAATTCTGAGGGGGAGAACCACCTTTTACATAAGAGTGAAAAAAACATTCCAGAGGTAAAATTGAGAGGATGATTTGATGGGTACAAGGAGTAATTAGTGAAAAATCAGGAAGAGGCAAGCATTACTAAGTGATTAAAAGACTGGGAATGCTATTGATAACAATAGCTACAATTTTTTGAGGGCTATCGTATGTCAGACATTGTTCTAAAGCTCCTTATTTAACAGTCTCAACAGCTCTATTTGTAAAGACCAATTTTACAGGAAAAAGAAAAAAAGAAACTAAGGCCCGGAGATGTTGCTCAATTTGCCCAAGATCCCACGTTAACCAAGTGGTAGCTTGTTCAGTGTCATGCTCCTTCCCACCATTCTTACTGACTTTAGAGTGAATGGGGGAGAGGTACTGGGGCTATCTAACCGACATCAAGAAATGTCTGCTGAGTACAGTACAGGAGAAAGGAGGGCTGAGGACAAAAGTTGGGGAGTGCTGTTTAAGAAAAGGGACTGCTTGTGGATGATGGGGGGGGGGGCGGCAATAAAGAGGAGTATGAAACATGTCAGAAAGGTCAGGCTAACCAAGAGAAACTATGACACTTGGGTGTATAGAAATAAAGAGGACAGAAGTCAGTAACAAAACCAAAACTTTTGAAAACACCAGTAAGATGAACAACTACTAAAATGAGAGAAGATGTAAATAAACTACAAAAATGGGAATTCAACGCCTGCTCTTCTTCCAGTGTCTACTCTTAATCAATGGGAATAGTGGTTAGGAGAACACCTTAAATAAAAAGTAAAGTATAAGCTAAATGTAAATAGACTTGATAACCCCAGATGAAATGGATAAAATTCTATATGTTAAAATTTAAAGTGTCAGGAAAGAAGACCTTGATTATAACCATTACAGAAATAGTAATTAATCGCACCACCCCCTTGCCACTGACATTAAAATAAGTTGGGCAGTTGGGTACAGACAGCACAGTATATAGACTAAGTAAGAATTAAACTAGAAGACAGCCCAGGAGATCACTGTGACTCATCTTGTCCTCAACAAGGAAAACTTAGTTTTCAACAATCATGTTTTAGAAGGTCTTTAAGTATTTTGTGTTCAGTTGAGAGTATAGCTGCTATTCTTTAGACATGAAAGACATCAAAGCATATATGTTTGTCCCATCTTAGCAACAAGACAAATTAAATTTTGGCACTTACGGGTTATCTCTTTGGTTTGGTATTAGTTTCCAAAATAGGTTTTTCTTAATATGTAGAGCAAATAATCATTCTGAATAGACTGGAATCTTCTAGAAACACTATTAGAACGTGCTTTAGCAACATATAAAGTATGTATTTTTTTCTAGTAGCCTCTGCACTTAAAATAATTTGGGATATTTTCTAAGCCTTAGCCTCTGCTGTACGTAATCTTGATTTCACTGTCATCTTCCAATTACTCATTCTGTGAAATAATTGGCAACATGGACTTTCACAGTGGTCCAGGCATTAAGAACACGCCTGCCAGTGTGGGGAACATGGGTTCAATTCCTGGTCCGAGAAGATTCCACATGCCTTAGGGCAAATAAGCTTGTGCGCTGCAACTACTGAGACCTACATGCTTAAAGCCTGAGCTCCGCACCAAGAGAAGCCACTGCAATGAGAAGCCCACACACCACAACAAAGAGCCAGAGCAGCCACAAATAAATAAAAGTATTTTTTAAAAATTGGCAACTGACCTCGATCAATCACGGAGGTGATGAGAGAACTGGTGCACTGTGGTCTGTCTAGGAATATTAAAAACTCCAGTCTTCCCAATGGATTTGCAATAATTAATAAACATCTTTTGCCCCTACAGTTCCCAACACTGCTTAATGGCCACATGCCAGTGCCACTCCCCAGTCTGGACAGAGCTGCTTCTCCAGTACTGCTTTCTTCAAACTCTCAGAAATCCTGATGACATCTGGCCACAATTTAAAGACTCATTAACTGAGGAAACAATTTGTCCCCATGGGCTAGTTTACCTGTGTCGTGAGAAGGATGTTGTGAAACCCGTCTGTTCATTTGGTTTGCACTTTTCATAACATGGATGGTCTAGATTTATGTTAGCATTTTAAAAACTTTTTTATATTCAAGTATATATGAAAATCTGTTTTGCATTAAGTGAATTTTAATGTTTTTGTTTTTATATCTTCTTAGCTCTTAAGTGTTGAACACTGTTGACAGTGAAGAACTTTTCTAAATGGTTTTCAATGAAATAAGGATGTGAAGCTTTCTTCCTTTTTAATTCTGCAAATGCTGAACTGTGCTTATATACACTATAACCAGCTGTGCCTTCCTTTGCATTTAGTTTATTGTAAATTATCTATATATATTTTTAGTATTAAGAGAAAATGTTTGAAAGACAAAAATTAGTATCAAACAACTCTAGTAGAATTTCATTATTTTTCACAAGTAGGCAATATGAAAGCATTCATTACTTTTCTTTTTGGCTTTCAACTGTATGAGAACTGCCTTAGAACCTCTTTTGAACTGAAATTCAGTGAATATAATATCCAAGTAATGTTTTTATAAAAAACAACTAAGCCATATTTAGACAATAAAATTTCATGAAAATGTTCTAAAGTGCATTTTTTGAAAAATGAACCTTGAAAGGCTAGCCTCCTGTTTATAATCTTTGAGACTCCTTCCACACAAAAGCCTGAAATGGAAAAACTATATCAAGTTCACTCAATCTATGCCCCTGGAATATTTCCTAGGTTAGCACATTCTTATTTAAAAAAATTAACCTGGTTCTTCCCATTTTCCATTGAGAATCATACCTCTCTGATGCATTTACTGTAAGTTAGGGTTTCTCTGAACCCCAGAAACTAATTAACATTTAAAAATCCTATGCTTTGGAAAAGGTTCACAGACTGGTGATGAATACATATAACAAAGAAAACATTTTGTAATACCAGGTATCTTCATGTGTATGGGTAAAGCCTTGGTTGTGGAAATTGAGGTGCAGGATACACTGCTTTATGTATTACTGTTTATGGTGAGAATGAAGGAAAATTGATTAAAAAAATATAAAATTCTTCAGGAACCTTATCATTGTGGAACTGAACTTATGTAACAATCTGCAATACTAAGCAGTGAATCCTTTTGTGTAGTATAGTTTAGAACAGTGATAACAGAAACACTTTCTGTTCCTTCAGAAAAATCAGCAGGCACCAGTTTAAGGTGCCCATCTGTATATGAAGTAGTAAAGTTCTAATGTAAGATTCAAGAACTGGAAGGTGCCCAGTGCATTCAACTCAATAAAATTACCATCCTTAACTATAACAGAAACCAATTTGAAATGTGGCTAAAAAATTCACTGATCCAAATGAGGCATTGAATGGCAGGGATTATGAGAAAGGGTAAAAAAGGTTGTAAAAACAAACATTTGAGTTTTCAAGAAATCTAAAATTTTGTTGTGATACTTTTAACGCTTGAGATGTTCAGCTGGAATTGAGCTTAAGATTTTCAATTGGAATTTTATTTGGTGATGTAAGCCCTCATCTGGGGGAAAAATCCAAACTCTTAATATGCATCTTTGAATATAAAGTAATGGGCCTGGTTCACAATCTGCAAGGAGACACTACTGTCACTACCCACAGGCTAAGGATAATTCTGTACTAAAAGAGCTAGTCCAGGGGACTGGTGTTTACCAAACATAAAATGTTAGAAGAGGCCTTTGAGATACATCCAACCACCATTTCCAGGTAAGGACAACTGCACAGAAGTGGGAATGCCTAAAGCTATATAGCTCATTGAAGGCAGAACAATGATTGGTGCTCGGTCCAGTTCTACTTCCCCATGCCTAGCTATAGGTAACTACTCGTCCAAAACTGCATGTTAGGTAGGAAGGAAACAAAAGAGCATTAAAAACAAACAAAAAACTTGTCAGATAAGAGCATACCTCAAATGCAAGATTCTTACAGAGAAACTAAGTCAATGTGCAAAAACCTCAACCTGGTATTCCCTTCCTCCAAATGCTATGATTAACATACACTCTAGCTTCATTTATTAGACATGGAAAAAACACAGTATTTTTTGATGCACCAAAAAAACTCACATGACACAAATAGAGAACTGGAGGTGTTGAAGTATATAATCCTTATTGCTCTGCCTCATTCTGTGTGTGTGTGTGTGTGTTGGATTTGTCTTTTTTAAACAATTATTTTAGTCAAAAAATAGGTTTCAAAGAACATAATAACTTTGTTTTCCCTTTTTATATGTTTGCTTGATCAGTGTTAAAATGCTATGGTAAAGTTTATAAAACTATAACCTAACTGTTGGTCTCTTTTGTACACATCTTTTCTATGACTGCAAATCTTCACTCAATTTTCATATATGTATCATTTTTACTGTTATATTATTTTTGTTCAATAAATACTTTGTGATAAAAGATGTGAAGAGGCAAGTGGGTTGTATTACTTCCATTTACTTGGGATGATTCAAATTGCTATTCTATGGGTATAAATTGGAAAAAGAATTGTTATTTAGCTTAAATATTACACATTGAAACACTATGTATATATAAATCTTAAACAGGTATTTAAGGAAACAAATATACTTATTGACACTGAGTTGGGTAGAAGGGAATGGATTTGAAAACTGGTCCTCTGTTCACTTAAATCTGAAGTTCTGTCATTCTGCATTGAGGTAGGGAAGTAATGAGGAGATGAAAACTACATAACCATTTACTCTTTTAGCTGCGATTAATATCAAGAAATTAAAGCCATCCCATGGTCATGGATTAGAACACTTAATATTGTTAAGATTACAGTACTACCTAAAGTGATCTATGGATTCAATAAATTCATCACAATCCCAAATATCTCATCCTAAAATGTATATGGAATTTCAAGGAACCTAAAATATACAAGACAATCTTGAAAAAGAACAGAAGTGGAGGACTCACACTTGAGTGCAAAACTTATAAAGCTACAATTAATTAAAACACTATGGTACTGGTAGAATGATAGATATGTAGACTGAGAACAGAATTAAGAACCTCCAAATAAACCCTCATTTCTATGATCAAGTGATTTTCAACAAGGGTGCCAAGGGGGAAAAGGTCGGGTCTTTCAACAAACAGGTCTAGGAAAACTAGATACTCACATGCAAAAGAATGAGGTTTGCCCCTCACTTTTACACCACAAACATTAATTCAAAACAGATCAAGGTCTTAAATGTAAGCACTAAACTATAAAACTCTTAAAACGGGAAAATATTCACCATCTTGGATTTAGCTGCTGCTGCTGCTAAGTCGCTTCAGTCATGTCCGACTCTGTGCGACCCCATAGAGGGCAGCCCACCAGGCTCCCCCGTCCCTGGGATTCTCCAGGCAAGAACACTGCAGTGGGTTGCCACTTCCTTCTCCAATGGATGAAAGTGAAAAGTGAAAGTGAAGTCGCTCAGTCGTGTCCAACTCTTAGCGACCCCATGGACTGCAGCCCACCAGGCTTCTCCATCCATGGGATTTTCCAGGCAAGAGTACTGGAGTGGAGTGGGGTGCCATTGCCTTCTTCGTGGATTTAGCTAAAGCAACTTAAATATGCAACCAAGAGCAAAGGCAACACAAGAAGAAATAAACTGGACTTCGTGAAAATAAAAAACTTTTGTTTATCAACAGGACACCATAAAGTAAGTAAGCACAACCCACAGAAAAAAATAATTACAAATCACGTATGTCATGACATTCTGGACTATATAAAGAACTACAACTCAACAACAAAAAGACATACAACCAAACTTTTTAAAAGACAAAGGACTTGAATATACGTTTCTCTAAGCAGATAATGGTCGGTAACATGTGAAAAGGTGTTACCTTGCTTAACACCCTCAAGTCCTTAGGGAAATCAAAACCACAAAGAGACGCTGCTTCAAAGCTATTAGAATGAATATAATGGGAAAAAAGAAGCAAGGATGAGGAGAAATTGGAAGTCATGCACTACTATTGAAAAATGTAAAATGGTGTGGGTACTGTAGAAAACAGTTTGGTGGTTTCTGAAAAAGTTACAGATTAAATTGCCAACTGACCCAACAATTCTATTCCTGGTATATGAACCCAAAGAATTTGAAGAGAAAGGCTCAAACAGATGCTTGTATACCAATGTTCATAGCAACATTATTCACAACAGCCAAAAATGGAAAAAAAAAAAAAAACCATGTCTATCAGCAGATGAATGGATAAGCAAATTATCCATATTTTGCTTGGATATAGAGATAAAATGGATAAGCAAATGTTGTATAGTCATGCAACAATGTTACTCAGCCATGAAAACAAATGAAGTTCTGACACATGCTACAATATGGATGAACCTTGAAAACATTATGTTAAATGAAATAAGCCAGAGACAAAAAAACAAGTGTGGTACGATTCCACTTACATGAAATATGTAGTTTTTGTCTCTATGAATTTGCTTATTCTAGGTAAGAGATTATCCAAAGGATGAGGGAAGGAGAAAACATGGTGGTGTGGGGGGGGGGGGGGTGGGGGGTGGGGTGGAGATTATAATGGCTACAAAGTTTCTGTTGTTTGGAGTGATGAAAAATCCTGGAAATAGGTAACTGCTTTTCACCACTGTGAACACAATAATTAATGCCACTAAACTGTATACTTACAAAGGGTAAAAATGGTAAATCTTATGTTACATATATTTTACCACAATTTTAAAAAATAGTAAACACACACACACCCCCCCCACATGAACTGTCTTGGGTCAAAAAGATTATAACATGTTAACAAGTAGGCTTTCGTAAGCTAATAAAGCAGCCACTTCTATATAGAATATGACATATTCAACATGTTAACATCATCACTTGGAAGGAAAACAAAAAAGGCATCCCCTCTTACCTTTAAGAACCCTGTCAGTTTAAGACGAATCATCTGTTCAAGGTTCACAATTTGAGCTTCAATTCTCTTCACTGCAAAGTGTTCAGAATCTGAATGATGCTCAAGTATCAAAAAAAGAAAATCAAATTCCTTAATAAAATGAAGGAACATCCGTAGTTTTTCCTACGAAGAGCAATTTTATATAACTGTTGGATACAATTCTTCACCTTTTATATGCAAGAATGAAACATAAGGATAACTGTCAAATTTTTAACAAATCAAATAGATAACCTATGAAATGAAAAATCTGACAATTAAAAGTGCTATCCTATAAAATTACAGTAAAGATTAGTAAATGAATGGCCAACAAAATTGTAAATTAATTGCTACTGGCCCAGAGACACTTCATTATCTTGAGACACATAAAAGAAAATGGTCCCATTCTGCACAGCCTTCTTCCCCAAGAAAGAACCGTGACTCAACAAAACCACATTTTAACAACATGAAGATTTTGTTATTATAAATTTTGAAACAAAATGGAGGAATTTTCACATAATATTTATAACCTTCAAAGTACAATATTAATACATGTCTGTCAGTTAGAAATAACAGCAGTTTGTTAGGCTACAGAGTTTAACAGAAAACCAATTTACAAATGTGAAAAGCAGTAGTGGTCCAATATTCACCATTACACATGAATCTAGTTTCTTCCAGAAATTTTTTAAAAATTAAAACTTCAGTATCATGAAATATTAAAATAACACCCCAAACATGCCACAATCACTATTCACAAATAAAGTTAAAATGAAATATACAAAAATTCACTTAATACTGTTAAATAACAATAAACTACAAGATTTCCTGAACAGAAATGGTAGGACCCTGAATGTTTTACAGTGAATGTCAGGAAAATGAATTAAGTTATGACTCTTTTCATGATATATAAGCCCCAAATTTACATGACCATTTCAAAATATAGCAATTAAGATTTGCAGTTGGTAAGATGCACTAAACAAATAGTCCTTAAAAGTGAACACAAATGCTTAAAACACTGTTACCAACATCAAGGTGTATTTATGATATTCAAAAAGATGCATAATTAAAACTGTAATATTTACTATCTCTGGTAAACAGATAATACCTAGAATGCTTTAAAACAATCTTCCAAGTTCTCATTTCTCTTGTTTGTTATTTATCATGGCTCATTTCAAACACATATTACATCTTTCAGCTGATTCCAAGTGAATGCTATTAAAACACACACATGTACACATCTCTCAAATGAAATAAATTGTTCCCCAATGAAGAATCATCCATTCTAATAAAAGAATTGTATTTAAGACAAATAAACAAAACAAGATCTCTCATGTTTGACCGGACTTGTATGGTTTAACTAAATTAAAGCACAATGTAAAATAGGTTAAGTGTATTAGTATACAAATATCCAATAATATGCAGTAAATATTTCTAAAATGAGGAAAGGTAAAAATAAATAATTGCGGCACTTTAATTTACTGGTATGTAATTCGAGATCCCCCAAACGTCAGGTGTTCACTTGCTTGAATCAACTTCTGCATCACATGCTTTCCTAAACATAATGTGCTTATCGATTTCTTAGCTACTCTATTTGCCATGTTTAAAAAATTATATAGCATGAACGTAAGAGTGTTCAAGTTGGCTCACTTATTTTACTGTTAAGCAAAGCTAAATTTACATTCCAGGAAACAATGCAGTTTAATTTTAAAAACAAACAAAAAAATGCAGCAGTAAAACAATTTATGAGGAGAAACAGATGCATTCACATATAATAAAGCCACTGCAACTTCTTCAGGCATCAACTGTTGTGTTAAATAAACAGACAGTAGTTATTTAGCAGCAATGATTCCGCAATAAATAATGCACTGTGTTTCTCAGTCCTGCACAAAAATTGCAGCTATAGTTACATCAACAGCTGTAACCTACTGGCTCTAATGGCAGAGAAGACCTTAAAACCAACTGTACAAAAAAATTGTCACACTGTGACAACAAATATAAAAACAATTTGTAGGTCTGAAATAAAAAGACTCCACTGTGAAGAGGACAGTGTAGACAAACGAAGATTCCAAGTCCACCAAAAGAAATAATTGCCTTCAGATTTGAGTCCTTGATTGATAAGAAAGGCTGGGGGCTGGGCTTGAAACCATGTTATCAGACTTAAAAGAGCATGCTCTGTCTTCTGTTCTTCCCATGTCCTAAAATATAAAGTCATTTTATGAGGCAGTTCAAGGTTCAGTTTTATCCCACATACAGTATTTGGTGACTCTATGAAGCTAATGTTCCCACCAGCAAAAGCTAATTCCATTGTAAGAGTGATCAGCTCTGTCTTAAAGGACCCTCTTGTTGATGGGGTCAGTCTACAGCTTCTATGCTTCGAAGTGATGAACCTGATGACTAGGGGAGCACAGATGTGTCTTCTGCCTCAGGTGCCAGGTGTGGCGTGTCAGTGATCAAGCCAGGTCACTTGTAAGAGGTCTCTGTGCCATCTGCAGCTTTCAGGATCCCTGATTGGACTGAGTCAGATTCTCTCTGAAGAATTACTGAGCTGCCCACATCATACAGAAAAGTGAGCATGTGCAATGCTAAACATACACCATTGTGGAATGCACTGTACATTGGTTTTTACATAATTTTACTGATCAATTTATAAACCAAAAACTTGATTCCACGCAAAATTTCATGATCGACATGTGAAATGGTTTATGACAAACACACCTGTCTCTGGATAAGAAGAATTTCGAAAACCGGGGTCCTTTTGCAACTGAATCTCTTTCAAACTGAATATTGATACACCTAAAATGCACAGACAAAAAATAGCAGATGAAAGCCTATCATTAAAGCAAATATAATCCAACTAGAGACAAAACGTCTAAATTATATACTGAGTGAATGTGAAACATTTATACTACATTTACAAGGTTAGAGCCCCACTGAAGTATTTTCTCTTTTGTTTCAAGGTTTTGAGAAGAAAACCAAACCAAATAATCTCCCCTCAGAATCTTTCTCCTCCAATTTGGCTTTAAATCAGGCTGTGAGTGTGTGTTTCTCTGAGGAGAATGTACACTGTTTATTTCTAGGGCTTACTGAGGTTGGGAGACCGCATCAAAATGTATTACTCAGTTTTATTCTATCCTTTATCCATTTGTCTTATGATGGCAGTGAAGGTCAAATCCTCAAACTATCTTCAGAATTTTATAGAAAAACAAGAAATAGGTTTATACACCTTTCCTACAACTCAAACTTTAAAACTTGATATTATTAGTAATAATGAAATGTAAATAGCATCTTAAAAAATACTTGTAATTCATCTTTCTCATTTCCATCTCTGCCACAGAGGTAGTCTTTCATTACAAAATATCCTTTAAGTTCTAAGTGAAAAGTCATGAGGAGTCTTGATTCCAATTAGAAAACCACTGTCTAGTAAATGAGAATCAGAAATTAATGAAAGCTTTTGGTAGCTCATTTCCGAAATATTCTCTTAATTCCCCACTCATCTTGCTCAGTTTTAAAGTAAAATATTGGGGTAATTTTTAAGAATGTTCTGAGTAAAATCAAGCAGTTACCTCAGGCATGAGAAATCAGCTATTTTAATGACAATATGCTCACCTCTGTCATGGGGATAGTTAAGTCAGAGTGAACACAGTAAAGGAAAACCATCTTCATGTCTTAAAAAGGAAATTTTTTCATTACGACTTGCTTGAAATCCATTTTTAACAACTCTAAATCAAAGTAATTCAGATTGGGCCTAATGACAATGTCTATCATTGGATGGCATTTTCCAGCTTAAGTCCAATAAGACTAATGAGCCACATGTAAGTGCTACTGATTTCTTAGAGTTGTAGCAACATGCTCAGTGTTAAAAGAAATAAATTAAAACAGGTAAATAAGACATATGCCTCCCTTCAGGGATTTCTGATCTAATTGCAAAAAAACCAGAATTTAAGGCTTAAAAACCAATAGTCCCTTCCTAAACTCCTAATTCACTCCAGTCTCCAAACCTGGATAAACATAAAGGGGATGGGAGGACACACTCTAGAATTTCTCTTACTTTCAGGTAGAGCATGTATTCTTGGTCCCAGACTGCGAAAGTACACATGTTTCATGGCCTCTTCTGCTGAAACCCTTTTCTTAGATTCATACTGTGAAAAACCAAAAAAGCGACTTCATTAATTTTTTTCTCTAAATACTGGAAAAAGCATGTGTGAGGGGTAGGGGACACACACACAAATTAGCATTTAAACGTTTAGAGCTACCATTATCTTGATTACTTAATACTTAATAAAAATTACTTATTTTTAAGAACCAATTTACTATCCTCTAAATTGAGTTACTACTGAGCTTGTGTAGCAATGATTCCAGTTTCAAATTTCCAAAATAAAGCTGGATCTTAACTAAAGATTAAGATTCCTTAAATTTTCTGAAGTGATAGAAAAAAAGCAAAACATCTGACCTATGGTGTTACTTTTCTTCATGAACAACAAAGGATTATTAGAAATGTAACTAATACCTTTAAGAAAGATATTATTAAATTACCTATTCAATACCCATTTCCCTTTCTTCCTTCATGAGATAATGTAGATTTAAGGCATTCATGCTTCCAACTCTGACATAAGAATCATGACTGTTCTAAGTTTAGGCTAATTATGGCAATCCAGCTCCCCAATTCTCAGCCTCTCTTACAATCAATATTCTAGCTATATGAAGATTTCAGAGACATAGGAAGAAGTCCTTAGAGGGGTTTTTGGAAAAGCCTTTGCTTTACAGATACAAGAGGACTAATGTGACTGACACACTCTTATCCTCTCTGTCGTTTCTGCTCTGAATGCAGGTATGGATGGATTTGGAGGTACAACAGCCTATAGAGCGTAGGTATAAGGAAAAAAGAAAGCGAACATAACAAAACCTGAACTGCAAAGAACACGGCCTTGACACAGTTGGTCAGTGCCAGCAGCTAACCACCTCAGTGAAGGCAATATGCTATGGACATTTTTGTCTGTCTTTTTTTCTGTTTCTACATAGTCTGGTGGTGAATCACCAAGAAAGTTGACGGACAACAACAGCAATTAGCAACTGTCTCTTTGGCTTCTATGATTGCCAATAATCACCAAAATTAAGCTTCAAAAAATAAAAAAAGGGGTAAGTGAAGGGAACATGCTATGCACAGAATATCCCCTTCACCTCAGACTGTTCTGGGTTACAAGGAGAGACCCAGACACACTAGGAGAAACCATATTTTTTCACCTAAGCACATGTCTTAAGCATGCTAGAGACTAGCATAAATAATCTTATATATGAGAGGGATATTACTGATCCCATTCTATAGATGAAAAACTAAGGCTCAGAGAAGTTAACACACCTTTTAATGACTATAAAAAAGATGTAACTTACCTGAAGAAATTTTGTTATCAACTCAATTCCTTCAGAGTCTAACCTAAAAACAAAGAAGGACAAGTAGCAATTTATTTATTAATCTTAGCTGATAGCAACTTTCTAAATAAAACTATTTTCCAAGCGTTTTCATCTGCTAAATTCAAGTGCCCTAAAATAGCACACTTTGCTGCTTTTCAAACGGATTCAAATCTGTTTTAACCTTAAGATTTATTGTGCCACTTGTTTAAGAAGAAACCACAAGTAACTGGGCATCAACTCAAAATTTCAATATTCAAGACTAAATTAGATTACTAAAATGATAGAATTTTTAATAATCACTATTTTATCTCTAAACAAAATAACCTGTATTATTGAAAAAAACTTTAGTAAACTAGATCTGTTTTCACAGTGTTCTAGTGAAGGCAAGAGTACAACGGCATCATTTTGTATTATACAGATGAAAACAAAACAGTAAGAGACCTCCAAATTTATCACTGTGGTTCAAGATAAACAGAGATGAATCACTCAACACATTTTTACAGGACAATATGCTAAAGGTTGGGTACTAGAAGCTATAAAGTTCAATTTAAATATGCCTCAATAATTTCATAAAACTTTATTTAAAAGGGATACAAAACCAATGATATAAATCAATAAAGACAGAAAATTGTTTAAGGATGGAATTAATAAACAGGAGGATTTAGGGGTTATCTTAAAGGGATAACCTCTTGATCAGAAGTCACAAGTCACAAATCCTATTGTGCACTGATATTCACTGGCAAAAGCACAATTACGGAAACTGCCTCCCCTCCCTCCCACCTGAAGTGCTCTTAGTAGGTACTATGGATGCTGTGGCCTAGAGATTCTCCAGAGTCTACTAATCCTTTGCAGTCTGCCATTCTGACAAACACCCAGAACTATGTGGCTACAGATAAAGTGAAAGTTGCTCAGTCGTGTCTGACTCTGCGACTGCATGGACTATACAGTCCATGGAATTCTCCAGGCCAGAATACTGGAGTGGGTAGCCTTTCCCTTCTCCAGGGGATCTTCCTGGAGAAGATCAACCCAGGGATCAAACCCAGGTCTCCCACATTGCAGGTGGATTCTATACCCGCTGAACCACAAGGGAAGCCCAAGAATATTGGAGTGGGTAGCCTAGCCCTTTTCCAGTGGATCTTCCCGACCCAGGAATTGAACCAGGGTACCTGCATTGCAGGCGGATTCTTTACCAACTGAGCTATCAGGCTACAGATAAGCTAGGTGCTAAGCTCATGAAGAATCTGCTTTAAAGAGCTGCAACTTTTTACCCTGGACATTATAACAGCAAGCAATATATATATAACAAAAATAGGATTTATGCTTTTATGCTAAAAGTCTAACACGTTATATTATTCTTCCTTCTTAGGAAGTCTACTTAGAATGTTACCAGTTAGTTTAGTGACAAGGCTATCAAATCACATAAACACTTTCAAAATAGTTTTGGCACCAGAATGATCTTACTAATTGTCCCTATCTTGAAAATAAATGGAACTAGAGTATGTTATGTTGTGAGCAATGTGAATGGCTTTTGATTAAAACAGATATTTGCCTTATTTGGTATCTTGGTGCCCTTTTCACATCTATTTTTTCTTAAGGAAAGATGAAAAAATAAAAAGGGGGTTAGTGATTCTAACGTTACTTACAGAAATGTAATACATTCCATAAGTAAAAACATTCTGACTCAAATTTTAATGGGAGTCTTAGATGGATCTGAGGTAGGTCTGTTAATTGGATGGGCAACATATAGGATATGAAGGGTCAGAAAGTTCATATTCTTCAAATATAAATTATCATTAACACTGGCCAAAATTATGATGGGTCATCCTGTATAAGAGCCAAGATTTTGCCTATAACACATTCCTAAGTAAAGATAGAATGTGCATGCTCAGTCGTGTCCAACTCTTTGTGACCCCATGGTCTTTGTAGCCTGCCAGGCTCCTCTGTCCGTAGGATTTTCCAGGTAAGAATACTGGAGTACTTCCTCCAGGGGATCTTTCTGACCCCGAGACTGAAACCCGTGTCTCTTACATCTCCTGCCAATGGCAGGCAGATTCTTTACCACTACACCACCTGGGAAGCCCAAAATATAGAATAATTGTGTAGAGAAAATAAATTTCATCATGGTCTTCACAGTACTGAATAAGGCATAAATCAATTTTTTTTTTCTGGGAAAAGGAACAACCTACATAAACCCTAGAATTATAGAATATATATATATATTCTATGCTCGTTTTATTTATAGTTCAATTCTGTGGACTTACATAGTTTGGTGGTACTTGGTCACTGAATTATAAAATTAATTTGACGTAGGAAGAAATTAAATTCTAAAATATTTAAGAATTGTGTATGTAAATCAAGTATTTTTCCTGAATCCTTACCATGACAAATGGTTCAAGAGACTAGAAAGAAAAAAAAAGAGAGAGACTAAAAAGAATTAAAAAAAAAAAAATAGTGTGTTCCCCCTTTCACATAAAGAAAGAAAAAAAATACCTGGGTGCATGGTTAATTAGAGGCTGCGGTTTATATTTTGGAAAGTTGTAGTTCTTGAACTCATCATTTGAAGAAACACCTGGCCAATTTTCCTGAGATGGAGTTCCTGAATTTAAAAATATATATACTTATAAATATATAGAAATTTTTATACAGGCAAATATATATAGGCAGAACAAAAGTCTCTTAAATAACAATTTATATTTGGTAGATAATTTGATTGTTTCAACTAAAATTAGAATGACAGAAATAGTAAACATACAGACCTTTTTTCAGATTAAGCAAAGATTCCACCAAAAGGCTATTGACATCTAAGCTAAAATATTTCCCAATAATGTACTAAAAGTCAATTTTCAATAATATTTCTCTTCTGTTTTTTCATAGAATCATTATTGCACAGGTAGAAATCAGTAAATAAAAAGGAGAAGTTATCTAGAAGGATCTTTACCTTAACATGCAAATTATAATTCTTCTAACAGCTATTTATGTTAGTCTCAGTATCAAATTTATAAATATATATTTGAAAGATGTAGTCGTATCCAGCTACTCAATTACAGGTAACAAATCACTGAGAAGAGAGTTCTTCTGTTACCTAGCAGTCGGAAAATTAAGTGCAGTTCATCTTCCACAGTTGATCCTGGAAACAGAGGTCTTCCAGAAGCCATTTCAAAGAAAATGCAACCAACACCCCTATAAAATATACCATAAAAAAAAAGATGAGTAATCCATTTATGTATTATTAAGCATAAGTATCTTTTCCCTAAGGCTGCCTCTCTGGAGAATTTTGTACTTGCCTGCTAGAAAATCTGCAGATTTCTTTCAGATATAACTAAACTAACTTGCTAACATTTAGCTTATCATCTTCCATACTTCTATATCCATTTCCCCCACTTACAATGTCCAGCCTTCTTCTGCATGATCCCTGAAGAATACCACGAACCATAGCTAATAGTGATTTAATGCTTACTATGTGTTAGGCAGTGGTCAGCAGAGCTAGGTAGAAACAAATGATTCAAGATGTTTTTCTGTAGGAAGCAGACACAGAGCTCAAAGATGTGGGGTAAAGTGAGTGAGAGTGAGTAAGACACAGAGAAAGAGAGAGAGAATGTGTTAAGAGAAGGAAGAGAAATGGATAGAGGCTCACTAAATAGATACTGTCTTCACCTGTGTGAAGACATGAGTTTAAGATAGGAGTCCTTCCTTTAAAAGACCCACAACCTAGCAATTACATATGTATATGTGTGTATATATATATAAATTATTATATAGAAGATTAAATAATGGAGCCACTATGGCAAACAGTATAGTAATTCATCAAAAAATGTAAAACAGAATTGCCATATGATCCAGCAATTCCACTTCTAAGTATATAACCAAAAGAAAAGCAGTATCTCAAAGAGGTATTTGTACACTCATGTCCATAGCAGCACAACAGCCAAAACATGGTAACAACCCAACTGTCCATCAGTGCATGAATCAATAAACAACATATACGTACAATGAATATTCAGCCGTAAAAATGAAGGTAATTCTGACACATAAAAAAGTCAATTATCTATCTTCACCAGAGGTAAACCTTGATGACATTTATGCTAAGTAAAATAAACCAGTCACAACAAGACAAATACTATATGATTTCACCTATATGAGGTACTTAGAAAAGTCAAATTCACAAACCCAGAAAGAAAAATGGTGGAGGGAGAGGGAAATGGGGAGTTACTATTTAATAAGTACAGAGTTTCAGTCTGCAAAATGAAAAGAGTTGTGGAGACTGATGATGATGGATGCAAAGCACTGTAAATGTACTTAATGGTAAATTTGGTTATATATATATTCCCAAAATTTAAAGAAGCTTAAAAAAGAAAAAATGTTTCACAATACAAATGTTATAAATGTTCAACCCAAGACAACAACAAAACAAAGTATATGAATTATCACTACACAAAGAGTACCTGCAGTAAGTGTAACCACAGTTCAAGGGAAAAAATTAGCCATGGGAGGCTAGGTTATAGTCAGGGAGGATTTATGAAAAACTCTGTTTTGAAGGCCCTAGGCACAGGCCTTAGACAGAGAAACAGAGTAGTCATTCAAGACAGGTGAACTGGTATGAATACAAGAGCAAAGCTAGGAAAGCCCAGGTTATTTATGAAATATAGTAAGTTGCCATTTGGTAAAATGGAAACATCTACACTGAATAGTCTGAAGTAAACTGAAAAAGGTAGAGACGTTTCATGAAGATTATTAAATATCAGACTGAAGAACGATACCTTATTCTATAACAGGTAGTGAATGCAGAAGCAGCAAATGTGTTTGAATAAAGGAGTGTCATGATCAAAGTGCCGGGTGAGGAAGATTACTATTCTATTTCACTATTTCAAGATCAACTTAAAGCAAGTGGGTTTTGGTGAATATTAAATGATGATAAAAATAATAATTTTGTACCAGACACTCTTCAAAATGCTTTATATATATCAGCTCATTTGGTCTTAACATTATTCACAGAACAGGCTTTTAAAGTAGTTATTGTTATAATTCCCATTTCCTTAATTGAGGAAACTGAGGCACAGGCCAGTAATTTCAAAAAGGTTATATAGTTATAAGTGGTAGAATTGGTCTTTAAACCTAGGTGATCCTACTTGCCAGACCTCTTCATCATTGTTTATATTGTCTCTCTTTAAAATAACATCTCCTTAAAGCCAAATACCAATCAGTATGTCCTGTGTTAATGGCTACATTCTTTCAAAATTGTAAATGGCAATAACATATGCACATATTTACCACATGTCAATCTGTGTTGAGTACTCTGAGGAACCCAGAAGCACATCAGGCGGCCGGTACCAAAGTGTGACAACTTCATTTGAGTAGGTCTTTGTGGGAACTGACTTGGCTCTGGCTAGTCCTTCACAGGGAAAAGAAAACAATTAAGAAATAACTAGAATGTATTTCTCAGTTCATATGACAATGACTGCAGTCATAAAGATGCCTGAGATGGCTACTCTATACCGTTGTGAAGCTTAACAAAATTCGTTTTATGAATTTTTGAGTGTGCATCGTCTTGGGTCAGCAAATCTTCATGTAATTAAACTAAATAATAATAATTCCACAGTCAGGGACTATGTTTACTTTTACGAGTGAATGCACCTGGTCTCAGTATCTGGGCTAATCTAAACTTAAGATATCTTCCTTCTAGCCATGATTATGCCAAAATTACTTCCTACTTCAAGTTAAATTAATGCAAAACAGGCCAATGATATTAAGATAAACAATTTTACTTCTTACAGCTATAGGCTTATTGACTTTTAACCTGATTACAATTTTTGTTTGCTGTACCAATTCTTACCAAAAAGCATGAAGTTACTGGTCCATAATCCTGTTAAGTTTTATTAACAATTCCCTTGCACAAGTTT
Organism: Oryx dammah; assembly: GCF_014754425.2. NCBI lineage: Eukaryota > Metazoa > Chordata > Mammalia > Artiodactyla > Bovidae > Oryx > Oryx dammah. The sequence continues at coordinate 57,797,667 of NW_024070213.1, read as the reverse complement.
TTATTTAAAGTTTTCTTGGAATAAACTACATTGTCGTTCTGTACTTCTTAAGTTTTACGTTATATAGTTAATATTAAAATACGATGAACCTGTCTTTGGATATTATTAGTTGCTGTGGATAACATGTGCCATTCCTTTGCCTGTTGAATATGAAATTCACTGATTATCCAGATATAAAGGCAAGAGCTCGCAACTTTCTCTCTTGAGCCGCTAGTGTAAGAGTTGCTTTTATTACCCCCATGCCTCCAAATTCTTATCACCTAAAGAAGTAACTTTTTAAAAGATATCTGAAGAAATGTAAATTTTAACATATACGAAGAATTGATGCTTTTGAACTGTGGTGTTGGAGAAGACCCTTGAGAGTCCCTTGGACTGCAAGGAGATCCAACCAGTCCATTCTGAAGGAGATCAGCCCTGGGATTTCTTTGGAAGGAATGATGCTAAAGCTGAAGCTCCAGTACTTTGGCCACCTCATGCAAAGAACTGACTCACTGGAAAAGACTCTGATGCTGGGAAGGATTGGGGGCAGGAGGAGAAGGGGACAACAGAGGATGAGATGGCTGGATGGCATCACGGACTCAATGGACATGAGTCTGAGTGAACTCCAGGAGATGGTGATGGACAGGGAGGCCTGGCGTGCTGCGATTCATGGGGTCGCAAAGAGTCGGACACGACTGAGCGACTGAACTGAATACTTTATTTCAAACAGGGAATAATTCATTCACAGGCTGTGATTTCTGCTGTAACTATTATATCTGATTAAAATCCTAAGTAAGAAAAATGTCATAGAAGGATATTTTAACTATCTGTTAAACCCAAGTGAAACCAGATTTTTTTTTAAAAAAAATCAGGCAGTATTCATAGTATTTTCATTTAGTTTAAGGGCTAAAGGATGTAACTGAAATAACGTTGACACTATTTTATTTAATTACAGATTTTATTCGACCATCCCAACTTGGTAAAATAAATTCAAAATTTTTTGATAATTAGCAACTTTCGGATTCCTCTTCCTGATATAATATTGGGTTATAAGGGGAAAAGGCCAGGCTTCACATTTGCTATTCCTATACATACAACATCAAAGCAACTGCAGTTGTAGTTTCCTCAGTACCTTATTCTTCTCCTCCTGAGAGAATTCTAAACTATGGTACTTGCTCAAACAGGCTTCTGGTTCAGTTCACAATTAGATTTGCAATACTAACATAAAATGCAACAGACAATAATTTCATCCAAACCAAATTAACTAAATGTGACATGGTATTATTATATAAGCCATTCTCTATTATTAATGAAAATGTCTATTTATATGAATACTTCCCTGATTACAGGAAAAGTAGAATTTCCATCTAGATCAACAACAACTTTATACCTTTGGAGATCCCCTGAAAGGGTCTCAGCACGCTTAGGGGACTATGGACCACTTCTGAGAACCTGTGATGGTTAGCATTCACTAACATAACTGACCACCAAAATTTTCAAATATCTTCCCAAAACTTCCAAACTCACATAAAAGCAATCATACAGTGTCAATACTTGCTTTTTCTTTTAAACTTAACCATCTGGAACTATCTATAAATATCTCATACATTCCGTACCAAAATCTGCTAGCTTTAATTCTCCTTTTTCATTAATGAGGAGGTTCTGTGGTTTTAAATCTCGGTGTAACACCTTTCTTCTGTGGCAATATGCCAAACCACGTAGAATCTGGTATAAAAACAGCTATGGAAACAAAACACAAAAGTTAGTATTACAGATAATAAGACATACTTTGGTGTAAGTTATGGTAAACAGAAAAGCAACTGGCCTAGAATAGTCAAAGAAAAAAAGGAACCATCTCCTTTTCCTTACATACTATCTAAATTTTACAATTCATTATTCTATTTGAAACATCTATTTTTTTAGTGTGAACGAATGAAACTTTGTCTTAGTAGTAATAGTTCACTTGTTACTGAAAATGATTTTAAATAAATGTACCTCATAAACTTACAGGTCGACTAATTAGGTTTACAGTTTATTTATGAAATTCTCACAAAACAATCTTCTACCATTACCCAACCCACCTCCCCCTGAAAAAAAAAACTGATGTGGGAAAAAGCCTTTAATATAAGGCACTGGAGCTGGTGGTTTTATGAACATTTTGAAGTGTCAAAGAGATCGGTGCTGCACAGCTCTGGCAAATTACGTGCTATAAAAATAACCTAAAATAACCTAACCCAGCTTCTATCACCCACCTCCTGGGTACTTTACTTTCAGCACCTCCCACTCAGCCTTCAAAACCTGCTATGATTCAGAAAAGGGATTAAGCACTGTGGAGCTCTGAATGACTCTTGGAAAAAAGCAATTCCTATAAGGCTAATGGTAGACTTTTTTGTTGTAGATTTTGGTGGAAAAGGGAATATGAAACACAGAAGGTATTTGATTCTTTGTGGTTAACAAAAAAGAGCCTCAAGTCCAGAGCATTTAGAAGTGTACCCTTGGTTTTCTTGGAAGGTGAAAAACAGCATTAGAATTTCGAGAATAAGCCAAGGCAGCAGGTGAACAGTGGGCCGGAAGAAATTGTAATTAGCAGAGCTTCTATATGTATTTGTGTTTTGAAAACTCTTAAATTATTACTTCCAAATATTCTCGTTACTTTTTATGTTTAACAGAGAATAAAATACTTTTCAACTTAATTCAGGCATGTAGACCTGGCTCACGACAAATAAACTTCTCAAATCTTAGTCAAATTATGATAATTAAGGACAACTTTATTTCCAAATTACTGATAATATGACTGCAGGAAAAACAACATAAAAGCCATAAGCAGAAGTAAACACAAATGAGATTCACAATACCTTGCCAAATAAAACATAAAATATGATGAGAACAATTCTCATAGAAACTATATGGAAAAGAGACTTAAAACTTAAAGCCCTATTCTAAAATTCTTAGCAATCCATATATTTTGAACTATTTTATAGTAAAAGAAACTGGTTCTCCTTTATACCAAACTTATTTTAAAAAGTATCTTAAGTTTAAAAGTTAGCATCTATAGAACTGGAACTGTCGCAAAACCACAGCTGGGACAGCCTATTTCCAGAACAGTCTCATGAACCATTGAGTGAGTTTGGATAAACAGATCTTTGCTAAATTTGGAGTAAATCCAGTCAAAGAAACCTACTGTAAGAACACAACTGTATCAAGGGTTTTTACTTGATCTTACTTTTACTTTTGGGCTTTATCTGGCACAAAGTTTATGTCAAACTTTTCTATCATTACTTGCATCTTCACATATTTTTCAGGTAAGAAAACATAATTATCTTACTTTCCCTCCTAATAGTGCACAATGGTATTTCCAGCCTAGTATTCATAATACCTATGTAGCTTCCTGACCTTACTCATTAGATTAGCACCTTCAAAAGTTGCTTTATAATTAAATACCATTCTAAACATGAGGACTTTGCCATTTAAAGGAGGCCCTTTGCAAAATGCACTGTATCATTTACCTTAAATACTTGGATTCTGATAAAACAGGCTTGTTGTTATCTTTCTAAGCAGAATATACCTGTAAATGTATTCTATATATATCCAAGAGAACCAATAATACTGTGAAAGGAAATGTCAGAAGACTTTTCTGTTTTGAAGCAGAAAAAGGTTAAAAGTTTATTGAAGGGCCAAGCAAAGAGAACAGGTGGCTCCTATTCAAAAACCTCAAATTCCTCTGAAGTACTTATTAAAAATTTTAAAATGAAGTAGTTCTACAAAAAAGGTCTGATTCTAGGAAATACTCCAGTATAGCAAACAGAAGTTCTAAGTAAATGTGTTCAGACAACCTCAGCTTATTTAAAATGCATAACAAAAAATTCCAAAGCAGAACAGTTATGAGACTAGCGTATTTCATTATGTAATGCAGTGCAGTTTGTCTCTGCTTAAGTGTTTGTCTCTAAACACAATTTTAAATGACACAGTAAGCATACCTTTACATTGTGCATACTCATGATGTTTCCACAGTCATCCATGTACTGTTTTAGATCTTTATCCTGAAAAAAATAGAGCACTATGTGATACATAGTTTTGAGAAGGCATGACATTTACTTAGTTTTTAAAAATAAGTTTGCTTTTTAAAACCGAAGTATAGTTGCTTTTCAATGTTGTGTTAGTTTCTGGTATACAGAAAAGTGATTCAGTTATACACAGGTATTAAATATTGTTTTTTAAAAAAATTAGTTGTTTTTTGAAGAAAGATCCTGAATGTACCACACATAATTAAATGCTAATAACAAGAATGTCCCTGGGGCTGTTAAAAAATCCAATCTGTGATGTTTTATTATAGCAAAATTAAATACTGAAGTTTTATGAAATGCTTACCAGATACTCAAAGACCAGAGTCAAAGATTTATCTGTATGAACAATGTCATGTAAGGTTACTATATTTGCATGTTTTAGATCCTTTAATAGTGAAACTGCAAAACAGAAAAGAAAGCCAATTATTTAGTCTGTGGTAGCCAGTCTTTTAAAAAACCCTAAGTTTAACATATGAATGCTTGAATTTAGGAGTCTCTTAAAACAATCCAAAGGGATCTGTAGTAGAAATTTTAGAAGAATTTTTTCTTTTCTTTTATGGTACTGGGTTTGATATTTTTAATACTTCTAAATTATCCCCTATACTACATTAATACTCTCCATAACATCCTTTTTTTTACTCAAATGTTAACTTATTGAGACTGTCCCAAGATATGTTTTCTTCTTCCAAACTGGCTTATCAGTTGCCTCAAACCATTTTCTGGATAATCCTTTAAAAAAATGGTACCATTATAAAAATATATTTGCATTCTGTATACACTATTTATGGCCAGCTCTTTCCCCATGCACCAATATGTAACATTTCCCAATGCCAAGTATTTGTCTATGACAATAATCTTATGACTTCCTAGTATTTCACCATAAGCTGTATGATAATATATCTAATTCCATTTTGTTAAATATTTTAGCTTTAGGTATTGCTTCTACCCCCAGGGCCTCATTTTATTGTATTCTTTTTCCTCAATGAGATGCCATTAGTTGTGATGGCATATTATTTTCCAGTCATGTATTATTTCTATACCTGAGCTCTTTGTACTTACAAAAAATGAACTCTTATTACATAGCTTTGGTTTTAAAATGTTATATATAAATTTCATAAAGCATTCTGCTCACAAAAAGTACTAATTATACCTTCTCTTATTGCTGTGCAGGGTGCACCTTCTTCATGTTCCAACCGGATCTCTTTCAAGGCCACCAAATTCTCTGTCAATTTACTTCTTCCTTTATATACTGTTGCATATGTACCCTACAAAATATATTTTGAAAGATACATGAAAGCAGCATGAGTCTACCTATATCATCAATACAAGAAAGAGCCCTAACTAAACTTCTAATTTCTAACCATGTGTTAAATTCCATCTTGCAGAGAAAACTCCACCATGACTAGTCTTGGTTTTCCTACAGCTAAGAGGACTTTCAGTTCCCTGTGCACAGCTTCCCTACTCTTACAACCCTTCAGAGTACTTCAAAAGTAAAAACATAAGAAGAACATTTAATTTAAAAGTACTGTATTAACTATAACTACAATGGTATGTGAAGATTGAGGAAATTAAGCAAGAAAACTTAAGGTGAAAACTGAAACTGTAACTAACATATTATTCAAATTTTACCCATTTTCAGAATCTTTGAATGCTAGAGCTCTCCTTTAAAAACCAATGTATTCTACAGATATCTTCTATCGTTGCAAAGACAGTTCTCAAACTCCCTTAAGGCCTCCCTATTAACTAATTCTATTATTTTCTTTGCACTTTATCACTCTGGGAAGCAGACCATTTCAAAACTAGTAGCAAGTTCAAGAAAACCTTGAATTTCATTTCAAGAAAATGAGCCAAGAACTTCCTTAACCTTTAAGATATGTCTTTAGCTTTACAGATAGTATCTTGATTTTTCACAAGTTTGAACACATGGAATTTCCCATATGACAGCATAGTCACAGAGTACCAAGGAGCAAACTAAAAGATAGATGCCTATTTTGCTACCAAAAAAAGCACAATATTTTGTGTATCAACAAAAGGTTACAATGCTATTTTAAAAATTCATTTCTTCTCACACTGATGGAATAATTTCAAGAATTGAAGGGTATTTCCTTCTAACATTCTATTGCCTTTACAGGACAAGATACAATCTTTTAGGTGATGAATAAGAAAAATATGTTAACTTACCTCTCCAAGCTTTTCCAATTTGATGTAGGTTTCCATTTTTCCAAACCCAATTTCTGACTGAAAGCAAACAATTATAAATTTAGTATTCTTAAAATTTCAATTCTTCTCTGCCTCAATATCTGAAACTCCCCTGCTCTGAGAATGTTTGGAACAGACAAATCTGATTAAATAGTTGAACATCTGTCAAATTTAAAAATTGGAACATTTAAAGGCTCAAAAACAAAGTTCACAATTAAAACTGTCAACTCATCTTTTTTACAAATCGATTAACATTCTGCTTTGAAAAATTTCTGTTCTACCTTAAGACTAAAATTTTAAGATATCACAGGCATTTTAGGATATAAAAGGATTTTATAAAAGATAACTACACGATTTAACAAAATCACAAAATAAACAATTTCCCTACATATTTTCCTTCATCAATCTTTTGTTTTCCCTAGGAAGGCCTGCAAACAAAACATTATTTCAGGTTTTCCCATCGAAATATAATAAGACAGATAACTACATGTCACACTCTATGATGAGTCAGGAAATGGCTAACACAGAAGAAGTAATATAAGTCTAAATTAGTCTCCTCCATCCCCCACAAAAGGCTTTAAAAGTGAGTTCTGAAAAGCACTGCTTTTAAACCTTGAGCTTGACTATTTTGTATGGAGTCAATAAATGAGGTAGATGGAATACTCAAATATGCAATGGAAACCCAGTATTTAAAAAGTAATAATAATAGTAAAAAAACACCTAACACAAAAGATTTAGGGTAAAAAACAAAACAATAAAAATTTAGAGACTGAGAGAGCAGAGATAGGGGGAAAAAGTTAAAAAGAAGAGAATAAGAATTTTCTTAAATTCCTTTCTAGTATCCCTTTTGTAGATAGTGGAAAGGGGAACAGTAATCTAAAACTTCGCTTATCAGAGTGACACTAATGCCCTTAAGTAGCCAATGAAAGGAATAATGTTCTTTTATATACTCTTAAAGGTGTATGCTGGATTATTAAATTCTATGTCAAATTCTGGAGGTTCAGATACACTTTTTCCGGAGGTGTTGAACAAAATAAAAATGATACTTGACAATTTGACTTAACATCACTCACCACTTGAAACAAAAACGGTAAACTGCCCAAAACTGACAGTCAAAAGTATCAGGGGCCTCTCAAAGGAACTGTTGTACAATGAACTTTTTTACAAGACATATATCACTTTAAAAGCCATGAGGAAAACTGCATATTCAATGGTACTCATTCAATTTTGGTAAACTAATAAAAACTGTGGTCACAGGTGGTACTGGTGGTATCACTGAAGGACTGAAAAATTGCTTCTCTCTGTGTACTCTTAAAGACTTTTTCCTATATATGGTATTTTCAAAAAAAAATTAAATAAATGAGATTTTTGGAACCCATCATGATCCATACACCCACACACTATTTTATATATGACTGACAGATATTAAGTCCGTATTCTCTATTGTCAGTAATTATACAGGATAATAAAACTACAATAGACAACACTTTCCAAATACAAATAAGAGTTTTTTAATTTTAATATGGGAAATGTGGCAAAGAGACCACCATTTGATACACGAGGACCTGATTCTGAATCATCTTTTGATTTTGTAGTTTTTCTATAGTCTATTTACATACGATCTCACATAACACTTAAAAGATCTCACATAAACACTTTAAAAAGGCTAACTGCCAAGGTCACACAAACTATGATACAGTGTTTATTTTCTTATACCTATTTTCTAGAATTCAGATGATTAAACTCACAAACATGGAACTATTTTGACATGAATTTCAAATCTCACCTGATTTTTTATGAAGGAAAAGGAACTAATAGCAAGAAAAAATGGAAACTAGTATGAACAAAATAATCAATATCCCCCCCACAAGATATAATTAAAATGTCATCACCTGTAACAGTGAGAAGTACACAGAAAAATATAACTACAAGCAAGGAACTTTTTTTTTGGCCACACCACGTCTTGTGGAAACTTAGTTCCCCAACCAGGGACTGAACCACGCCTGCAACAGCAAAAGTACATTGTCCTAAACCACTGGACCACCAGGGAATTACCTGGGAAATTTCTCTTATTAGGAGTTGGGAAATTTTCTTATTCCCTTTTTTAATCTTAAGTGAATAAATACTAGAATGTCCTTATAAGATCATGTACACTTTTCTCTAACGGTGGCTTTCACAAAAATGCTAAAGTTTTTTTTTTTTTAAAGAGTGGATAAATGAACTACAAATTCAAGACTATAAAGACAGTACTGATGTAGAGATTATCATATCATATAAAGTATATAAGGAATAAACTATAAGAGATAATGCTCTTATAGTTAATATAAGATATATTACATTAACTATATAGCATAGCATTTATATTAACATTACATGAAATATTAACATTAAAAAGAGTCACTCTTTAATTAGTGAAATTTAGTGAGATCATTAAAATATATTAAAAGTACGCTTTTTAAAAAGAGGGTAAATACTGGAATTGTCTGCCACAACCCAATTAAAGAGGTTTTGAATTGGGTTGACCACATTTTAATGATTCCCAACCTTTAGGATTTAGTAATTACATCCAATTTATTGCTTAACTGAATCTTTATATGGAATTTCTAGAAAAGTTTGCTTGCATTTTTATCTGCTGAGCATGACAAGATTAACAATAGACATAATGACTAGCTTGTTGACACACTCTCCTACGGAAATTATTCAGAGGACAGAATACAAAGCTCATTTATTCAACATTTACCAGGCATAATGCTAGGTACTGGGGATAGAATGAAGAAGACAGATATGATTCCTCCTCTCATAAGTTCACAATCTAGACTGACTTTCACCCTAGATTACTTTAGAATATTTTTAAAGTCTAATAAAAACAGAAATAATAGCTGTATGATTGAAACAATACACTTTGCATTTTAATACAATATAAAATCTTAATTCTGCTTCAAATGATAATTTTTTTTGATACTTCACTGCTCTAACACTTAGCTTTTTGGAAAACCAACAAACTCCTGTTCAAATAGCTCTTATGGCTGAGTAATATTTCACTGTTAAGTCAGAAAGAGAGAGACAAATACTATATATTAATGCATGCATCTGGAATCTAGAAAGATGGTACTGATGAACCTATTTACAGGGTAGCAATGGAGACACCTAACTTCCCTGGTGGCTCAGACGGTAAAGCGTCCACCTACAATGTGGGAAACCCAGGTTCAATCCCTGGGTTGGGAGGATCTCCTGGAGAAGGAAATGGCAACCCACTCTAGTACTCTTGCCTGGAAAATCCCATGGAGGGAGGATCCCGGTAGGTTACAGTCCATGGGGTCGCAAAGAGTTGGACATGACTGAGCGACTTCACTTTCACTTTCAATGGAAACACAGGACATAGAGAACAGACTTCTGGACACAGTGGGGGAAGGAGAGGGTGGCATGAATTGGGAGACTAGCATGGAAACATATACATTCAGTTGAGTTCAGTTGCTCAGTCATGTCTGACTCTGCAACCCCATGAATTCCAGCACGCCAGGCCTCCCTATCCATCACCAACTCCCAGAGTTCACTCAAACTCACGTCCAACGAGTCGGTGATGCCATCCAGCCATCTCATCCTCTGTTGTCTCCTTCTCCTCCTGCCCCCAACCCCTCCCAGCATCAGGGTCTTTTCCAATGAGTCAACTATTCACATGAGGTGGCCTAAGTATTGCAGTTTCAGCTTCAGCATCATTCCTTCCAAAGAACACCCAGGGCTGATCTCTTTAGGATGGACTGGTTGAATCTCCTTGCAGTCCAAGGGACTTTTAAGTGTTTTCTCCAACACCACAGGTCAAAAGCATCTATTCTTCAGTGCTCAGCTTTCTTCACAATCCAACTCTCACATCCATACATGACCACTGGAAAAACCATAACCTTGACTAGATGGACCTTTGTTGGCAAAGGAATGTCTCTGCTTTTCAGTATGCTATCTAGGTTGGTCATAACTTTCCTTCCAAGGAGCAAGTGTCTTTAAATTTCATGGCTGCAATCACCATCTGCAGTGATTTTGGAGCCCCCCAAAATAAAGTCTGACACTGTTTCCCCATCTATTTCCCATGAAGTGATGGGACCGGATGCCATGATCTTAATTTTCTGAATGTTGAGCCTTAAGCCAACTTTTTCACTCTCCTTCCACTTTCATCAAAAGGTTCTTTAGTTCTTTGCTTTCTGCCATAAGGGTGGTGTCATCTGCATATCTGAGGTTATTGATATTTCTCCCGACAATCTTGATTCCAGCTTGTGTTTCTTCCAGCCCAGCGTTTCTCATGATGTTACTCTGCATAGAAGTTAAATAAGCAGGGTGACAATATACACCCTTGACGTACTCCTTTTTTCCTATTTGGAACAAGTCTGTTGTTCCATGTCCAGTTCTAACTGTTGCTTCCTGACCTACATATAGGTTTCTCAAGAGGCAGGTCACATGGTCTGGTATTCCCATCTCTTTCAGAATTTTCCAGTTTATTATGATCCACACAGTCAAAGGCTTTGGCATAGTCAATAAGGCAGAAATAGATGTTTCTCTGGAACTCTCTTGCTTTTTCAATGATCCAGCAGATATTGGCAATTTGCTCTCTGGTTCCTCTGCCTTTTCTAAAACCAGCTTGAACATCAGGGAGTTCACGGTTCACGTACTGCTGAAGCCTGGCTTGGAGAATTTTGAGCATTACTTTACTAGCGTGTGAGATGAGTGCAATTGTGCAGTAGTTTGAGCATTGTTTGGCATTGCCTTTCTTTGGGATTGGAATGAAAACTGGCCCTTTCCAGTCCTGTGGCCACTGCTGAGTTTTTCAAATTTGCTGGCATTTGAGTGCAGCACTTTCACAGCATCATCTTTCAGGATTTGAAAGAGCTCCACTGGAATTCCATCACCTCCACTAGCTTTGTTCATAGTGATGTTTTCTAAGGCCCACTTGACTTCACATTCCAGGATGTCTGGCTCTAGGTGAGTGATCACACCATCGTGATTATCTTGGTTGTGAAGATCTTTTTTGTACAGTTCTTCTGTGTATTCTTGCCACTTCTTAATATCTTCTGCTTCTGTTAGGTACAGACCATTTCTGTCCTTTATCGAGCCCATCTTTGCATGAAATATTCCCTTGGTATCTCTAATTTTCTTGAAGAGATCTCTAGTCTTTCCCATTCTGTTGTTTTCCTCTATTTCTTTGGACTGATCGCTGAGGAAGGCTTTCTTATCTCTTCTTGCTATTCTTTGGAACTCTGCATTCAATGCTTATATCTTTCCTTTTCTCTTCTCTTCTTTTCACAGCTATTTGTAAGGCCTCCCCAGACAGCCATTTTGCTTTTTTGCATTTCTTTTCCATGGGGATGGTCTTGATCCCTGTCTCTTGTACAATGTCACGAACCTCAGTCCATAGTTCATCAGGTACTCTATCTATCAGATCTAGTCCCTTAAATCTATTTCTCACTTCCACTGTATAACCATAGGAATTTGATTTAGATCATACCTGAATGGTCTAGTGGTTTTCCCTACTTTCTTAAATTTAAGTCTGAATTTGGCAATAAGGAGTTCATGGTCTGAGCCACAGTCAGCTCCTGGTCTTGTTTTTGTTGACTGTATACAGCTTCTCCATCTTTGGATGCAAAGAATATAATCAATCTGATTTTAGTGTTGACCATCTGGTAATGTCCATGTGTAGAGTCTTCTCTTGTGTTGTTGGAAGAGGGTTTTTGCTATGACCAATGCGTTCTCTTGGCAAAACTCTATTAGCCTTTGCCCTGCTTCATTCCGTATTCCAAGGCTAAATTTGCCTGTTACTCCAGGTATTTCCTTACTTCCTACTTTTGCATTCCAGTCCCCTATAATGAAAAGAACATCTTTTTTGGGTGTTAGTTCTAAAAGGCCTTGTAGGTCTTCATAGAACTGTTACCATATGTACAACAGATAGCAACTGGGATTTTGCTGTGTGACACAAGGAGCTCAACCCAGTGCTCTGTGACAACCTAGAGGGGTGGGGTAGGGAGGGAGGTGGGAAGAAGGTTCAGGAGGACGGAGGGGACATATGTATACCTGTGGCTGATTCATATTGATGTATGCTAGAAATCAACCCAATATTGTAAAGCAACTGTCCTCCAATAAAAATTAAAAAATAGTTCTTATATAGTAAGCACATGAAAGTGAAATAAAATAAAAATAAATTATAATTTCTAATAGCCTTCCTGTAATTTCGAGTAACCTATAAGTAGAATTGATTATTATAGGGTATTTCTTTGTTACTTTGGTCTAACAGTATAATCATTCTACCAAAGTTATAAAGAGGTATTGCATGCTGGCAATGCAATTCTAAATGAGCTTCACAACAACTAACACATGCGCAATAACTCTATTAGATGCCATTTTAAGAGTAAATGTGCATATAAAACACACTGGAGGCAAAGACAGATTTTTCAGTTATCCATTTCCCGCCTTGTGAGATTTACCAAGTTACTGTTATTGATAGAATTGTCTGTCTACTCAGGTAGACTGGGGTAGGTTAACTGAGAATCTCTATTCTACTTGATCATTTGTCTTACAAAATATTACCTTACCCCTGTCCATAATATGCCATAGGTAAATTAAACTGTGGGTGAACTTTGAACCTCATTTCCACACCATAAAATCACTTCTGAAAGACATCAGGATTTGATACCCTATTTTCTCACCTGTCCTTGGAAATAATGGCTATGTATGATCTATATTGGTAAAGCCATGAATGAGAAACCCAAAACTTAATGTTTAGGAAGAGGCATATTCTTAGAATTCATATAACCTAAAATTCAATAAAATGAGACAAACTTTCCTATATAGACTTAGTTTACTAAAGTTGGACTTAACACGCTTACGAAATTTCCATAGGGCATGCCATCACTGTAAGTGTAACAATGCTCTAATAAATCACTACCTGTCTATGGGCTTTCTCACTAGTCATTAGTTTAAGTATTTTAAGAGTTAGAATATTCCATTCCTTATCAAATATAAATGAATATTAAATAACACTTTACCAATCCAATAACCAATATCTCTAAAATAAGATAGAACGTCTAAATGTAATGTGGTGTCCTAGATGGGACCCTGGGGATAAAAAGCTATTAGTGAAAAACTAAGGGAATTTGAATAAAGTATGGAGTTTAGTTAATAGTAATGTACCAACATTGGTTTCCTAAGTTGTGACAATGTACTAAAGTAATGTAAAATGTTAATAATAGGCATAACTAGGTATGTGGTATACGGGAACTCTCTATATGATCTTTTAAATTTTTCTGTAAATCTATAACTACTCTAAAATAACTTATTAGAGTAGAGTTAGTATAGCTATGGGTAGATTTGCACATTTGTAATTCAGAAAATGAGAGGGTTTCTAGTTAGTGGCTTCTCTCTTCTTGCTCGTGTAGTGGGAAGAGGTCATCTGCTTAGAGTGAGAGAAGAATTAACCAAAGAACTACAGTACAGTAGGGTAGCCAAATGATACTGAGGATCCAACTGAGCTTGATGCTCATAATTCTACAGAACAACCAGTCAGCCCTACTGTATCTTCACCAGAAGTGAACTCAGACTTGTTTCTTACCTCCTACTCAAGTGATTGATGTTATTTTTACTACTCTACTTATTACACATTACAAACTGAAAGTACAAAAACAAACATGTACACATTGATATATTTAAAATGGATAACCAACAAAGACCTATTATAAAGCACATGGAACTCTGAAGGTTATGTGCCAGGGTGGATGGGAGGGGGGTTTGAGAGAGAAGGGATACATGTATATGTATGGCTGAGTCCTTTTGCTCTTTACCTGAAACTAACACAACATTGTTAACTGGCTATACCCCAACACAAAATAAAAAGTTTAAAGTTAAAAAAAAAAGTTTATCCTTTTAGAAAGACAAAATTTTATGTTTTGTCTTGAAACAGAAATGTTTTTAAGAGTATATCATCCATGGAAACATAAGCTCTAACAAATGTGAAGAGTATTTTCATTTTCCCATCTCCCTTCCACGGATTCCCTAAATCCCTCCCCTTCACATATAAACCTAGGGTATTAAGAATAATTTTCTAATATACTTCAAAAGAAACCATGACTTTAGTAAAAAGAAAAAAAAAGATAAACAATGAAAAGAATGATGAACCAATGAAAACCAAAACAGAGCTGCAATGATTAATGTGAAATCGGTAAGCCATTTCAGATTAAAAAAACATGGGAATTAAGATAGGGTCTTTCAACACAATAAAAACTCCAGTCACTCAGCATTCATTAAAGGGCACTGTTTTCCTTAATTTCATATACACTGAAAAAGATAAGTCTTAGATGATAGCTTTGGTGATTAAACCATACCTTTAGTCCCAAACTGAATATTTACTAATTCTAAAATTTATCCTAAGTACCAATGTTTAGTAAAACTTGATAACCAAAGAACACTTTCAACATGGTAATTAAATGACAAAGTTATGTTAATGAAAATGTCTTATGCAGTGATGTAAAACTATGATGATCCATAAACCTATACCAAAATCAAGCTTTAACCTTACTGTATACTAGTGAACAGTGAATGGTTAAAGTCGCTCAGTCGTGTCTGACTCTTTGCGACTCCATGGACTGTATAATCCATGGAATTCTCCAGGCCAGAATACTGGAGTGGGTAGCCTTTCCCTTCTCCAGGGGATCTTCCCACCCCAGGGATCGAACCCAGGTCTCCCTCATTGCAGGTGGATTCTTTACCAGCTAAGCCACAAGGGAAACTCAAGAATGCTGGAGTGGGTAGCCTATCCCTTTTCCAGTGGATCTTCCTGACCCAGGAATCAAACCGGGATCTCCTACATTGCAGGCAGATTCTTTACCAACTGAGCTATGAGGGAAGCCCCTATTGTATACTGGTGAATGTCAAATAATAATGTGCTCATATTATACAGCATTAGGTAATTTTATTCTTTAGAAAATGCAACCAAAATGGAAGTTGTTGGCAGATAAAAATATTCCACGATACAATATATAAGAAGATGATAAAACAACTGTTAGTGACAATACTCATCAATGGCTCCTTCTTCAGACTCAAAGTTTAAGTGGATACTCAGTTCAGTCACTCAGTCGTGTCTGACTCTTTGTGACCCCATGGACTGCAGCACACCAGGCTTTCCTGCCCATCACCAACTCCTGGAGCTTACTCAGACTCATGTCCATCGAGTTGGGGATGCCATCCAACCATCTCATCCTCTGTTGTCCCCCTTCTCCTCCTCCTCCTCAGTACTAAGTGGTTCCTGAGTCCTGAGTATTTTATCTTTACACAGTCCCTAGCATCTGGGCTCTACTTTCCATTTCCACATGACTACCACATCATCCTTAACTATGAATTCATTTCCTAATTCATTTCCCTGCCTCTAGTCTTTCTCTTGTTCTATTTGTTTACACTTTTCCTGAAGCAACAGTTATGAAACAAAAATGTGATTATGTCAGCCCTTGTTTAAATAAATGTTTCTGAGGTCCTTCTTTTTACATGGGATGAAGTCCACATTGGCGTGACAGCTAAAGCTTTTTAAAAGTCAACAACAGGGGTCCCCAACCTGTGAGGAACCCAGCCCCACAGCAGGAAGTGAGCGGCTGCACAGCAGGAGGTGAGCAGCAGGCAAGCAAAGCTGCATCTACCGCTCCCCATCACTCACATTACCTCATGAACCATCCCCCGAGTCCTGTCCATGGAAAAACGGTCTTCCACTAAATTGCTTCTTGGTGCCAAAAAGGTTGGGGACCACTGGTCTAGATCTATCCTATCCTTTCAAGGCTTATTCTTTAAAATTATTCCATATCCACACTTCATACCAATTATAATTTCTCCAACATACTCACATTCTCTGGGTTTTACTACATGAAGTTTCCTTTGCTTAGAACACTCTTCTAATAACTGTCAACTTGACAAAATTCCTATCCACCTTTTTAAAGCCAACTTAAGCACTATCACCTCTGTAAGCCTGTGATGTACAAAGACATTTTACTTGCTCTTTAATTGTCCCATAGCACTTTATATACACTTCTACATAGAACTAAAGTCATCCAAAAGAGATCCTCACATACACAATCACCTAAATTTATGTCAAGATGACACTGCAATAGGGAAAGCTCTTCTTTCAAAAAGCAGTGCTGGGTCAACTGCTACACAATAGGAGACCAAGATACATAACTGAAAAGAGCCTTTTATACAGAATGTATAAAGAATTCCTCAACAATCAATCAGAAAAAGGCAGACAGTCCAACAGAAAAGAAATAAGAGAATTCAACAATTAATTCAAAGAAGAGGATATTTAAATGGCCAATAAACATTAGAAAGGTGTTCAACTTAAGCCATCAAGAAAATGAAAAATAAAACCACAATGCCTGAATGCTCAGTCAGATCTGACTCTCTGCGACCCCACAGACTGTAGCCCATTCCTCTCTGTCCACGGGATGTTCCAGGCAAGAATACTGGAATGGGTTGCCATTTCCTATTTCAGGGGAACCACAACGAGATTATACACTCATCAGAAAAATTTAAAACAGGACAAAAAAAAAAATCATGGAGAGCAACTAGAATGGGATGTAAAATGGTATAATCACTTTGGAACCAACTTTGACAACACCTAGAAAAGCTGAACATGTGCACACAATTTACCCAACAACTCCACTCCTAGGTATGCATCCAACAGAAATGCTTACATATGTTAACCAAAACACATAATCAGGAATGGTGATACAAGCAATATTTGATAATAGCCAAAATTAAAAATAACATAAATGTAAACGTTCATCAACAGAAGAATGAATAAAATATAGTATACTCACCAATGGAACACCATGCAACAAAAAGAACACATGAATAACCTAACTACATGCAATAACCCAAATGAACTAACACTAAGCAAAAGAAGTCGACTGCAGAAGAATACATTTTGGTGTACTTCTATACGTAATAGGATATTTTTCTATACTATACATATGAATTTGTATGTATATATATTTATATATAATATTTGTGCAATATATTTGTATAAAATGTATTTTAAGCATTTGTATATTCATAATTACATAAAGTTCAAAAGTTTAAGTATAATCAAAGAAAGAATATCAAATGCATTTTTAAAATAAATAAGAATGTATGTAAATCAAGATAAGTCTTTCTTCATGTTAAACACTAAAAACATAATCAAAACAGTGAAAAACATAAAGGTAAAACTAATCTTTGGCATTAGAAGGCAGAGATAATGCCAAAGTTGGAGAAGTGAGGGTGGAAGTGAACAATGAAGTGGCAGGATGAGTTTTCTGGAATTTGGGGGATTTTCTTTTATTTATCTGGACACAAGTTACACACGTATGGTAACATCACAAAAATTCATGAAGCTCCGCAATTAGGTTTATGTACTTTTCTGTGTATCTAGTACATATTAATACATACTTATATACCTGGTACATATTTTGTACATCTAGTATGTATCAGTAAAATTTACCAAAAAATAAAACAAACCTAAATTCTATTCAATATAGCATCTTTAAAACGTTAAGGAAAAATGACAAAATCCAGAAAAAAATATAATATACTTTAGCTATTAACAATATAAAAATATAAAATGTTTATAAGCAGAAAATCAAACAACCAGACCTAATATAGTAGGTATAGGAGACTTAAAAACTTACTAAGGAAGCTCTCCGAGACCTTCGGCTCATGGGTTGATCAAATGGTGGACTGTTTATCTGCAACTTTTCAAGATACCCATCAGGTATTCTGATATCTGCAGGCAGTGATAACCGCTTATTTAAATCCTTTTAAAAACCAAGAAAAAGAAGATCTATATAGGTAACCACAAACAGAGACAACAAGGGAATTTGACTTTTTAATTCATAAGCTCTAATATATTAATGCTTAGCAATCAGTTAACTATCAACGTTTGTCGCAATTACAAAGGTATTTACATTAATTATAAGCAGATTCTTTACGGTCTGAGCCACTAGGGAAGCTGTATGTAATATACCGAAAACAAATGTATTTACTGTAAGCAAAAGTATACAATGCAATTTATTTTACAGAAATGATGTTCTACAACTGAGTTGAGTGCCTTCATTGAAAAAATCACCATGGAATTAATTTTGACATTATTATACCATATCAGTTCAGTTGCTCAGTCATGTCCGACTCTTTGCGACTCCATGAATCGCAGCACGCCAGGCCTCCCTGTCCATCACCAACTCCCGGAGTTCACTCAAACTCACGTCCATCGAGTCGGTGATGCCATCCAGCCATCTCATTCTCCGTCGTCCCCTTCTCCTCCTGCCCTCAATCCCTCCCAGCATCAAAGTCTTTTCCAATGAGTCAACTCTTTGCATGAGGTGGCCAACATACTGGAGTTTCAGCTTCAGCATCATTCCTTCCAAAGAACACCCAGGACCAATATCCTTCAGAATGGACTGGTTGGATCCCCTTGCAGTCCAAGGGACTCTCAAGTGTTTTCTCCAACACCACAGGTCAAAAGCATCAATTCTTCGGCACTCAGCTTTCTTCACAGTCCAACTCTCACATTCATACATGACCACTGAAAAAACCATAGTCTTGACTAGACCGACCTTTGTTGGCAAAGGAATGTCTCTGCTTTTCAATATGCTGTCTAGGTTGGTCATAACTTTCCTTCCAAGGAGCAAGTGTCTTTTAATTTCATGGCTGCAATCACCATCTGCAGTGATTTTGGAGCCCCCCAAAATAAAGTCTGACACTGTTTCCACTGTTTCCCCATCTATTTCCCATGAAGTGATGGGACCAGATGCCATGATCTTCATTTTCTGAATGTTGAGCTTTAAGCCAACTTTTTCACTCTCCTCTTTCACTTTCATCAAGAGGCTCTTTAGTTCCTCTTCACTTTCTGCCATAAGGGTGGTGTCATCTGCATATCTGAGGTTATTGATATTTCTCCCAGCAACTTGATTCCAGCTTGTGCTTCTTCCAGCCCATAGTTTCTCATGATGTACTCTGCATAGAAGTTAAATAAGCAGGGTGACAATATACACCCTTGACGTACTCCTTTTCCTATTTGGTACAAGTCTGTTGTTCCATGTCCAGTTCTAACTGTTGCTTCCTGACCTACATATAGGTTTCTCAAGAGGCAGGTCACATGGTCTGGTATTCCCATCTCTTTCAGAATTTTCCAGTTTATTGTGATCCATACAGTCAAAGGCTTTGGCATAGTCAATAAGGCAGAAATAGATGTTTTTCTGGAACTCTCTTGCTTTTTTGATGATCCAGCGGAGGTTGGCAATTTGCTCTCTGGTTCCTCTGCCTTTTCTAAAACCAGCTTGAACATCTGGAAGTTCACGGTTCACGTATTACTGAAGCCTGGCTTGGAGAATTTTGAGCATTACTTTACTAGCGTGTGAGATGGTACACTAAGTCATGTCTGACTCTTTGCAACCCTGTTGACTACAGCATGCCACACTCCTCTCTCCTCCACTACCACCCAGGGGTTGCTCAAATTCATGTCCATTGAGTTGATGATGCTAACTATCTCATCTTCTGAATCCCTCTTCTCCTCTTGCCTTCAATCTTTCCCAGCATCAGGGTCTCTTCCAAAGAGTCAGCTCTTCACATCAGTTGGCCAAAGTACTAGAACTTCAGCATTATCCCTTCCAGTGAATATTCAGGGTTTATTTCCTTTAGGATTGACTGGTTTAACTCCCTTGCAGTCCAAGGGACTCTCAAGAGTCTTCTCCAGCACCACAGTTCAAAAGCATCAATTCTTCTGTGCTCAGCTTTCTTTATAGTCCAACTCTCACATCCATACATGACTACTGGAAATACCATACAGTAGGAATAGGCAAAGTCTACCATAAAATGGGATTGGTTTGAATAACTAATCATGTGGATACTGCATGATTTTGTGTGCACACAGTGAGATAATTGAAATATTTTATTATTGCTATGTTAGTGGAAACAAGTAAAAGGTATTTCTATTTCATTTAATTATGTGAACTGAGAGAAACAGAGATCTTGCCTATTTTATCACACCAAGAAACATAAATCCTATAAAAATAAATCCCTGCTATTAATAAACAAATCAGGAGATAAAATTGAGATGTATAGAAATTGTACACCGATTTATTGAGAAATATATGGCTTAAGTATTGAAATATATCATGGTCTCAACTGATGAGAAAGTAATAATTCTCCCAAGTTAGTTTTATATTTTACATAACTCTAAACAAATCAAAGTAAGATTATTCTTGGAACAAAACATTTAAAATTTATCTAGTGTGTCACCTCTGGGGGAGAATACAGCTCATTAGATGAATAAGAAAGTCCAGATATAGATCCTAGTATTAAATAAAACTTTTAAACCTATAATAAAGAAAATCATACATATGGTGAAGAGAAATAAGTATTTTTATTACTATTGTGATGTAATTTATACAGTGATATGAACAGTTATCATGCGTTTGAGTGAGCTCCAGGAGATAGTGAAGGACAGGGAAGCCTGGCGTGCTGTAGTCCATGGAGTCGCAGAGTCGGACATGACTGAGCAACTAAACAACAATGAACGGATATCAAGTTGATTTCAAGAGTTGAAGATGGTATTTTACCATTTAAAAACTGGTACTGTTTTTCATAACTGATTCAGAAGCAATCTTTTATCAGCAAAAAATGCAATCAACCAAGAGGGCAAATACCCTAATCATCAGTATCTCAACAGCACTGAAGAAAATAACAACACTCTTATTTCAAAACGTGCTCAATTTTCTAGAGAAAATTATTTTTAATCTATAGTATATATATGGAAATAATAATATTCATAATCAACTTCTGTCCTCAAGGTTATACACAACATTGACAGAGAGAAGGAAATGAGCTTTTCATTCTTTTACATGGAGAAATAACTTACATGTGCTACAGAGATTAGTAGGTATAATAAATCAAAAAAGGAAGTGATATCCATATTCATAATATACAGCAAGGAAAAAAAGCTGGTGCTTATTTTTTGTATACTTTTTGAAATCTGAAAATATTTATAAAATCTGAAGTACCTAAATGAATCTCAAAAATATTAATTAAAATATTTTCTAAAAGACTGACTTTCCCTAATGTATCGTCTTGGATTTCTGAAACTTTTGAAAATTCAAATTTCCCTTACAAAGACTCTACATAGTATTTTGCAGAATGTTTAAGTATAAGACTACATATGTGCCTTGGTATAATAGATAATTAGGAAAAAATATTCACAGTTTAGTTTTTATTAATGCAAAGAAACAACTTTCTTACAGGTGTCATTGCTGTCATGAAAATTTTCAAATAGGCATTTATTCTTATGTATTTATACACACAAACACAGGCATATTTATGTTTTTTAAAAAAAAGGTACCTCTATTGAGATCCGCCTATGTATACGATTTCTAAGACAAACACCCGTAGGTGACTGGACTTCATCAGATGATGTCCCAGAAGCTTGGTCACTCTCGCCATCTGATCCCATTTTTAGATTTTCATGAACAATGTCTATATCAAAAAATGAAATTTTATCTTAGAAGAGATGTATTAAATTCTACAGAATCACATAATTTATTATCTCTACATGTAAGATTTAGACAGCCAATGGCCAAAAATCAGAGCATAAAACGTCTTTTACATTCTGGGTACCACAGATGTGCAGTTAATAAAAACTGCACATTTAGGACAAATGTTCTAATACAGTAGTAATAAATCCTCTTATGCGCTAAGATTATAAAAAGTTATTTTAAAAAACTAACATTCAAGTTATTACCAAGAGTTGAATAATAAAATTAGAGACCGAAAATAACACTTGACGATTATTTCGTCAGTTCTCTTATTTTCCAGATCTAGAAACTGAGATCTTGAAAGGTTAAATGACTTTCAAAGGTCACAGAGCTTAGAGGCAGAGCCAAAATAGAAACCTGATCTTTTATTTAGTTTAATATTCCTTCCATTTAATAACGTGCCAGTGGGTCAAATAAAGATGAACTGGTTCTTTGCATAGTCTTTTAAAACTCTGTTTTACAGTTGCTAATGTAACTCCTCTTCCCCAAGTGTTAAAAAAAATAAAAAAGTATTCACTGAGTACTGATTTTGTTTAACCACAAAAACAGCACAACAAAATCTACTGGGGGCAAAAACATATTTCACTTACAATGCAAGGTAAATTATGATTTTTTAAAATAGGAGTAAAAGTTAAATGGGAGTAGAGGTTGGGAGATTAATTCCTTTGGGGAATATTAAAAATAAACTTGTATACTTTTATACCTGCTCTTATATTTACATTTGTCAATCACCTTCTAATTCATCTAGCAAAAGTAGCCCACCAGAAACAAATGTTAGATCTCAAACACATCTCTTTGCATGGGTCCTCTCCAAAGAATTATTCACTCCCCCAAAAGTATCATGTTCTTCCACACTGAAGTGCTTTAGCAAACTTTTTGTTTTTTTCTTATCTGTAAGAGATTATTTCTTCATTTTATCAATGTGGTGAATCCATTCTTCAACAGTATGCTCATATGTCATCAGGCCTTTTCTACCCTCAGACACAAATTAACACTGTGCCCACACCTAGCACACCAACTGTGTTGAACAGCAGTTTTTGGTTCATGTGATTTTATATCAAGCTATGAGATCCCCTGGGGGCAGAATCTGACTTATTTGCTTTTCTATTCCTAGAACCAAACTAAATTTGTTTAGTAAGTAACTCAACAAATACTCCACTGATTTAAACACTTACTAAAAAAGAAAAAGAAAAAATCAAAGGATGGACCAGACAACTGGACCTTTCCTTTCAAATGAAATGTTGTATGAAATATCACCATGTAAAATAAATAAGTACTTCAAAACTACAAATTTGAACTTCTAGTTATTTACTTACAAAAATATGAGAACTATTTAACAAAAAAACTGAACTCAAGGGTCTCATCAAATCAGTCTTAGATTTCATACATTTCTGTATTTTGTATTGGTAACACATTGAGAAAATTCTTATTCACACTATAAGCAACTGCAAAAATAATGGTTTTTAATAGACAAATATGTAATTTAAGAATATAGTTTAATGACACATTTCTGGAGAAATTTTATACTGAACAAAAAATTAATTTGGCAGTAGAAGTCAATGTACTGGGTGACTGATTTCTAATCTGATGGTATTTAAGACATCTGAGACCAAGCATTCTTTTCTACCATTCTTTATAAATGTTAAAGGTAATTTAATCATGTCTTCTGAAAATCCACAAATCTTCCTCAAGAAAATGTTGAATATACTTTAAAATGTATAGCTGAGTTTGCCTGACTGCATGCTTAATACCCAGGAAGCAGAGACAAAGAGAGAACTGAAGATCCAAAGTTGTTATGCAAAAATTGACTGTCACTTTCTTGGGAGGGGTTTCTGATCTTGGTAAGACTGTGCTTGGATTTAGCCACCACACTGAAATAAAAGATGAAACCTTGGGTGTCCCACTTGAAAATGAGAGCTTTCTGTAGAAAGGCAGGTGAGTCTCAAAAGAGCTACATCTTCAGTAAAAGGTAGACTTAAAAACAAATCTGCTCTCCCACATGAGGACTACAAAGGAGTTTTATCAATTTCAGACTATGAGTAAATACTTGGTAGCATCTGACTCAACCAAGAAACACCTCATGTCACTAACAAGCTAGTTCTGACATGAATACCAGTTGGTATTTTCACTTTCATCAATAAGAAGAGTGAAGCAATGAAGCCTTATATCAAGACTTCACTGTCACCAGTATGAGCAACTTCTTTTCTGAATCAGGCAGTAATTCTTAAGTAATAGAAGAACTTAAGAAATTACTTCTCAAATGGCTCAATTTTTGTGTAATTCACAATGTTAAGAGCTACAGACAGACATAACCCACTTCCAAATTTAATCTGCATTACTAACATTTTCAACATCACTTTAAGTTTAGACCAAGGATCAGCATATATGACCTGTTTTTATATGGCCCTGAGCTAAAAATGGTTTTGGCATCCTTTTGGATTATTTTAAAAAGATTATGCAATGGACCATATATGGCCCACAAAATTTGAAAAAATTTTTACTGGCTGAACCTTTATAGAAAAAGTTTGCCAACCCCTAGTCTAGGCAATCAAGAAAACTAATAAATTAAGCCCTGATCTGAAGTGTTTTCCAATTTCTGTGAGGGTAAATACTCCCTTTGTGGCCAAACCTCAAGCTACTAGTACGATATCACTGAACACCGAGCTGGGTAATATGAATACCATGACATTAGTATTTTTGAGTATTCAGATACAGGGGAAATATCCCCAAAGCGTAGGCAACAGTTAACTGTAGTAGAGTAATTAGGAAATGATGATTTTGGCTATTTATTACCTATGTTTTTAATTTGATTTACTTAATTGTAAGTTTATATAATTTAAGTTTAATAATGGCTATGATTAACAATCAGCTTGCAAAATTTCTGAAAATTTAACAGTCATCTCTCATGAACCAGTCTGAGACACAGACAAAAACCCCTGAAGACAAGCTCATCCTCCCAAAATTAACAGAACACATAAGAAAATAATCTGTGGGTTGATACCATGGCAAGATTAAGTAGATAAAGAAAGAAGCAGAATAAAACCTTCAGAAACTTCAGTAAATATAATTATGTCATAAGCCTATAAAATATTTAAAATTATTTAAAAAACAAAACATGACAAGAAAGCATAAAAAAAAAAGACCAGAGAAATAAACAGAAACTTGCAGACATATATTTTTCTTAGATATGTAAAATGACACAGAGATAAGAATAATAACTCAGGCAATAATCATATATACTAATTATTGAACTTTGCTATCAAAAAGTGATAATCTAGAGTTACTGAGGTATGACCCCAAATTAAGCACCATGTCAAACTGCTATCCATCTTGAAATTTCCCATCTGCCTCTTCCGGGCTCCATTTTCTTTCTGGTGAACAGGTTTTCAAACATTACTCCTCCTTAATGTCAGCACTACCGCCTCTCCAGAACCTCCCAGTTTTCTGCTCTCTCTCCTATTCCCTTGATTGTTACCTTACAAGAAAAAACTAGATAATAAAGGCAGGCAGACTTGTATACAGTGGAAACCAAGCTATGGACATAACCCACAGTCAGGAAAAAAAAAAAAAAAAAAACAGATACATTACCTAATCTGCTTCCATTTCTGGGCATTGCCATGAAGGAACCAAGGCTTCCTCCAATAACGCTATGTGGTCTCCGCAATGGGGGCTTCTTAAAGGACCCTGTGTACTGGTGGAGGAAGGAGTGCATACTGTGCGAGGTTGGAGGCCTGCCATTCTTCACGATAGGCTCTGCAGTTCACAGTATCCAAAAATCATTCCAGTAAGAGCCCAAGATCCAGGACGACATGAGGAGGATTGAGAAAGCAAAAAAGAAAACAAAAGATTATGATAGAGATCATTACATTTAACCTCATTTCCTTGGCTATGCATATAAAGTACTAGAATTAAAATAATTTCTACAAAAAATACTTACAGAAAATACTATTTGGAACTGATCCAGTAACTTAAAGATCCACTTTTAAAAATTTACTTTTTAATTGGAGATTAAGTAAGTGTGTGTTAGTTGCTCAGTTGTGCCCGACTCTTTGCGACCCCATGGACTGCAGCCCACCAGGCTCCTCTGTCCGTGAGATTTTCCAGGCAAGGATACTGGAGTGGGTTGCCATTTCCTTCTCCAGGGGATCTTCCCAATCTAGGAATTGAACCCAGGTCTCCTGCACTGCAGGCAAATTCTTGACCAACTGAGCTACAAAGGAAGCCTCAAATGGAGGATAGTTGCTTTATAATGTTATATTGGTTTCTGCCATACAACATGAGTCAGCCATAAGTGTGTGTGTGTGTGCGTGTATATATATATATATGTCCCCCTTCTCCTCTCTGAGTCCCACCCCTCTATTTTTAATACAATTGAAATTGGTTAGCAATCACAAAGCTACTAGTATAGCCCACAGGTTTCTGATCTGTTTAATACATCTCAAAATTGTTTCCATAATTCTCCTAACATTTACTGATTGCCTCATATATGCCTTATGATTAGGAATGCTGTAGGATATAAAAGCGGAGAAGGCAATGGCACCCCACTCCAGTACTCTTGCCTGGAAAGTCCCGTGGACGGAGGAGCCTGGTAGGCTGCAGTCCATGGGGTCGCTAAAAGTAGGACACGACTGAGTAACTTCACTTTCACTTTTCACTTTCATGCACTGGAGAAGGAAATGGCAACCCACTCCAGTGTCCTTGCCTGGAGAATCCCAGGGATGAGGGAGTCTGGTGGGCTGCTGTCTCTGGGGTCGCACAGAGTTGGACACGACTGAAGCAACTTAGCAGCAGCGGCAGAATATAAAAGACATAATCCTGGCCTGAAATAACTATATCCCTGTTTGCTAGACATTCAAAAAAGTATGTCAAGTTAGTAAATAAAACAGAAGTACTTAAGTACGTATCAATATAGACATTCTGAAATTACCCCCAATTTAGAATTTTTCAATAATTTAAAAAGAAAAAAAAATCACAGACCTATAACCATGCAGAAACATTACAAAAATATAACACTTAAAAAGAGCAGGTGGCTCAGAACCACAGAACAAGACCAAGGCATGGGCTTGGGAAAAATGAGCCAAGAAGGCCACTTGGTCTCTGCCTCTACTAATAATGGCTGTCTGAAGGGAGGGAGAGAGATGGAGGATGGGACAAAACAATCCTCAACGACCCCACAGGCCTAGGTCATCTACTCTGGATAAAACACCAGACTAGAGGTAGGGGTAGGGAAGGCAATGGCACCCCACTCCAGTACTCTTGCCTGGAGAATCCCAGGGATGGGGGAGCCTGGTGGGCTGCCGTCTCTGGGGTCGCACAGAGTCAGACATGACTGAAGCGACTTAGCAGCACCAGCAGCATCAGAGGTAAGGGAAGTGCATTACTAGTAATGCCGAACATCGGTCCAGGCCCATGCCTGGATGTACATTCCCTGACGGTAGCTAGCTGATCAGACTGGGGATCCTAACTTAAGCAGAGCAAAATGCACAATGACCTAATAATGAATGGCAGCAAAAACATATTTCACTTCAGTTCGGTCGCTCAGTCGTGTCCGACTCTCTGTGACCCCATGAATTGCAGCACGCCAGGCCTCCCTGTCCATCACCAACTCCTGGAATTCACTCAGATTCATGTCCATCGAGTCAGTGATGCCATCCAGCCATCTCATCTTCTGTTGTCCCCTTCTTCTCCTGCCCTCAATCCCTCCCAGCATCAGAGTCTTTTCTAATGAGTCAACTCTTCGCATGAGGTGGCCAAAGTACTGGAGTTTCAGCTTTAGCATCATTCCTTCCAAAGAAATCCCAGGGCTGATCTCCTTCAGAATGGACTGGTTGGATCTCCTTGCAGTCCAAGGGGCTCTCAAGAGTCTTCTCCAACAACACAGTTCAAAAGGTCCACTTACTAGTATACAAATGACTATCATTAATAGTTTTTGAAAGCTATGTATGTAGTAAATATATAGGAAACTACAATGGTAGAGGAGGGGAGAAACGGCGAACAGAAAACTAAAAGAGAGCAAAGAATCAAGAATAATTCCTGGATTTTTAGCTTTAAGTGTTTAGATTAAGTGAGGAAAGCTGGAGAAGAGGATGATTTGGAGGGAAGGAAATCAGGATTTGTGGTCTGGTCATATTAAGATTCTTATTAAACATCTATGTGAAGAAGTCAAATAAGCATTTGGAAATGAATGTAAAAATCCAGACAAAAATTCTGACTAGAGAGACAAATTTAGGTGTAGTCAGCATGTACACAGTAGCTGAAGTCATGGGACTAGATGAGGTCAATTACTCAAATATTTCAAGATTATGACAGCAATTAACTAGACAGTTCAGTAGGATAATAATATTCTACATCTTTAAAAGTAGTGGAAATCTTTAAGGCATTATGCTAAATTTATCATATGCATTATAATTTTTCTAAGATTTTTAGAGTATTATCTCCATTTATGTGTACTTACTCATTTGTTTTATTCTAGGGTATGCACGAGAGTCACTTGCCTATATATAATGCAAGAGTGAGAGTATTCTGTTGGTACAAGTGACTGAATAAGAGATCAAAAATTGGTTCAAAGGTAGTTTACTTAGGAAATTTATAAACTATATTCTTCCTCCTCAAGTTAGCATTGCCTCTATATGGTTAGACAAAGACCACTTGTTTCACAAACTGGTTATGTGGCATGTGAGGAGATCATTTTAAAAGTATAGTGTATCTCTTCTCGTTTGTTAAACCATATTCAGATAGACGGTATGTGTTACTGATCTTAGGAGCTTTTTACCCTCTAAGATAAATTCCATTAAGAAAGAGTATGTTGGAACCAGCTATCAAGCTTTGATAGATGACCAAAAAGATACTGAATCTTTGTGAAAACTATCCCATGTTCTTTATACACAGGGAATAAACCATAACAGATTATAATTCAGAGATAGCCTATGCTACCAGCAATCTCTGCAACTGAAGAGGAATCAATGTCTATTATGACACCTTCAAGTATTACTTCAAGTAAATTCGAGAAATTTATAGAGGAAACTGAGTAGTTTCTATTTTTCTCTTCTTTACTAATTTTAATATTACTATTAGAATAAAAGTAAATTTTAATAAACTATTTTACTTCAAAAATTTTTAAAATATTTCACCATTCACTATAAATTAAGCATATTTTAAGACAGTTAATACTAAAGTATTCCAGAAAATATGTCATGAATCAAAAATATTAATTAACTCTCCAAAAAGTATCTACATTTTCTGACTCACACTTTTTTTTTAAAGAAGATATTTTGTCTTGTAGTCAAATTCCTATAAAGAATATGTCCTAGAAACCATCCATGAAGAGTATTCTGTGCCTACTTTACTTCTGAGTATCACTGGCAGATAGCTAGCAATACTCATGGAGCCCAAGAATGAACATACAGGGCTTAATTAATATTAAGAATTCAAGGAGATCAGAGAGATTTAAGGATTTTTCTCCTGGCAAGAGGAGAAGACGACATAATAATATCAGCTTTGAGATTTGATTCAAATCTCAAATGTAAAATATTTCCCTCCTATATGTAAGTAAATTATACCCACATTATTAAATTTTCTACCCAACTCATCTACGTTTCCCCTTCTGTATTATGAGCCAGATAACCTTGAGTAAAGTAACAACACTCTGAAGAAAACAGTATAAACTGAAGCTTGGGTATGATAAATTACTTACCCAGAGTCATGCAACTATTAAGTATATAAATGTATATTCCAAATTCCAATCCGTAACTTTTAACTTAACATCCAGAGTGCTTTTCATTTTATCTTTCCCTCTCTCACAAGGATATTTACATTTCAGCCAGAGGAGGTAAAGAAATTCACGATTCCACCCACTGCCACAAATCTCTAACAGGAAAGTTTCAGGCAGAGGCAAGGAAGGCTTTCCAGAGAATCTGCACGTTATGACACACGGGCAGCCATTCCTGTATGCTCCTTCCTTATTATTATGACATCACTAGGGCTAGTTCAGTTTTGAATATGTAGCCTTATTCTATAATTTCATCAGGATTTTGCATTATAATGCATTCAATTTAACAAATCCTTTTTATTTTAAATTAACATCTGTGTACTAACTACACTATAAAAAGAACTGCCAAACTTGTGGAATATTGTATGCCTATCTTACTATAAGAGCTCTCAATACTATGGATAGATTCTTTGGTCAATATAAAATAAGAAAATAGTATGACTCAGTCATGTGAAAAACCTTGTGGTCTGTGTGGACAGTCAATATGCATACATAATGTTATAAATCTGTGATGAGGTCTCAAACAGAAATTTCACTAACTTTTTTTCCTGGACACACCACGCAGCATGTGGGATCTTAGTTCCCTGACCAGGGATGGAACCCGAGACCTTGGCAGTGAAAGTGCTAAGTCTTAACCACTGGACAGCCAGGGAATTCCCTGGAATTTCACAAACTTACTCTGCACTTCTAAGCTGTATTAATTATAAGAATAACAAAAATATTTAAATGTTAATTTAAAAGTAGGTACTTATCTAGGACATTACAAAGTATTGTTATTCAAGAGCCACTGAAAAATGGAAAGATAAACAGGATATAGAATTCATCAGCGTTAGAGACCAGGTAGAGTAACACTGTTTAAGAATGGAACATTCCAATAAGCAAGCAAAAGTTACTGAACTAGGGAAGGAGGCAAAGAAATAAACAAAAGGAAGCTATTAGGAACTAACCAGGAAAGTAAACGTACGTTGGCTTTATAAAGCAATTCAAGGGAGAAGCATCTCTCCTTCCCACCCCACTCACCCAAATATTTACCATTATCTTTGCTGCTGTTTTCTTCAATAGTCATTTGCTCAGCCAGTTCAGACAATGATTCATCAATAGTCTGGCTTCCTCGAAGCGTGAGGGATAGCCTTCTCTTAAATTTTTTCATCCTATCAACTGAATGTGACTTGAAAAATCCTGAAAGAGAACAGAATGAACACAAGAGTAAAGCTATGAATATCTTACTGATCAAAAACAATGTTTTTCTGGGTTTACTGGGAATCTTCAAAATACGTATAAAGTAAGAATTCTCATGTGCATCAAACATCACAAAATCTAGCCTCTTCCTTAAAATATCCATTCATTTTGATTAATGCCATATGTATATAGCATCATCAGAAGAGCAAGAATTCTAGAAAACTAAAGACTGAGATTTTAAGCATCACAATTAAACTTAGGAGGATTAGAAATTTTCCTAAAATGAACTCTTTAAAAGCCACTTCAGTGAAAATATATTATTATTTTGATGTGTCAGTTCCATCATTATAAATATCAATCATCGTATTAGAATCAGTGACATCTTTAGATACAACCGAGGAGATAAGACAGGTGAAAGCAATGAAGCAGGGAGAGAATAAAGAATGAAGTCTGACAATTTATTAAACAGCACCAGCAGAAATTTTCTTAAGTTCTTATTTGGCCAAT
This sequence comes from Oryx dammah, assembly GCF_014754425.2. Classification (NCBI taxonomy): domain Eukaryota; kingdom Metazoa; phylum Chordata; class Mammalia; order Artiodactyla; family Bovidae; genus Oryx; species Oryx dammah. The sequence continues at coordinate 57,766,393 of NW_024070213.1, read as the reverse complement.
ATATTGGGGTTCTATTCCCTCACCCCATCCCATCAGTTGTCAGGAGTCTCTTCCTGCTATCATAACAATGCCAAATTTTATAAAGAAAAAAATGAAAGTCTAATTAACAGGTTTCAAAATGCCTACTCCATAAGACTATTTGTACCTTTTAATTCATTTAGCCTTCCTAATTCTAAAGAGTAGACTATACTATCCCAATTTCACAAATAAGCAAATAGGCCCAAAGAAGTTCCTTGACTGAAAACAATGACATAACTGAGATTTAAAACTAAGATTATCATTTACCTTTTCCCCCACATTTTAACATCTCTGAAATCAAGATGTATCACAATTAATGCAATGTCAATTACAATTGACAGCTTTCTCTTTTCTTGGTAGTACATATACCAATGGTACAATTCATAGTGGAGTCTTACATATGATTAAACAAGGTACTGGTTGCCAAAATCAAGTCCTCAATTATTTACCCATAACTTCTTTCCTAATTTACAGTCTTAACTGTTGGAGAAGGAAATGGCAACCCACTCCAGTATTCTTGCCTGGAGAAATCCCATGGACAGAGGAGCCTGGTAGGCTACAAGAGGGTAGCCATAGGGTCACAAGAGTCGGCCACGACTTAGCAATTAAACCAGTTTACCAGATTACCAAGCATATTAAAACCATTAGCCAAACTAAAAGGAAGAATCTTCTAACACTAATATGTTAAAATACCTGTTTAACCATCTAGCTCTGGATATCTATTTTGAATTGGTAAGTATTTTGCTTACTTTTTCATTCCAAGACTTTACTCCAAGTAGCTGAGTGTGCTAAACAAGCTACATAAGGTATTTATAATGAATAATTTTTGTCTGCTCAAAGGCTGGGGGGAGGGTATCAAATACAAATTTGTAAGTAATATTATGTTTTACCAATTCTGTTTTACATTCTTAAAGATAAATTACTGTTGCTGAATATTTTCTACTATCTTCCAGTTGACTAACCCTCTTTTCAGCTGTGTCTAAACTACAGTTAAACTGATCTATTGGGTTCTTAATTTCAGTTACTCTATTTTCAGTCCTTTATTCTTAATTGATTCCTTTCTATAGATTCAAGTTCTCCAGTGAACTTCTTCACCATGCTATTTTCATGACTAGGTTAGTTACAGGACTTTAAAGCTCTTGCTATAGCTCCAAAATTACATAATCTATGAATAATCTGTATAACCTGTTTTGACTGCTGGTTTTCTTCTATTGGTCCTACTGCATGCATAGTAATTTTTTTTTTACAGAATACTACACATTGTATGTGAATGACTACATGAAAATACTTAGGAAAAAATGTAGAAGCTCTGGATGTTTTCTTCTTCTAGAAAGGATTTAATTTTTTTCCACCTGCTCTTCCAGAGTAACAGCAGACCACCTCAGTCCAATTAGGAACACAGCTGGTTTGAGACTGAGTTTCAGATACAGTAAAGACTGGCCTACTTCTGTTTGTTTCCACTCTGACAGTGTGGCCTTTCAAACAACGCCGGCTGCAAATCTAGGACAAAAGTAACAACAAAATCTACTGAAAGCTCCACTCAACTCCCTCAAGTCATACTTTGCTCACCTCTCATACACTGCTCAATTTTATCTTAACCCAAAGAGCTTAAGCGGTGGAAAATATTTCAAGAGGAAACCCAGCACAGAGTCTCTCTCTCTCTCTTGAATCTTTACTCCTGAAGTCTTGACTGACTCAGAAAAGCTCTACAATGCCTTCAAACTATACTTTTTCCCTAGTCTAATAAGGAGTCTTAGTGGTGGTTTAGTTGCTAATTCCTGTCCAACTCTTGCGACCCTATGAACTATAGTCTGCCAGGCTCCTCTGTCCGTGGGATTCTCCAGGCAAGAATACTGGAGTGGGTTGCCATTTCCTTCTCCAGGGAATCTTCCCAACCCAGGAATTGAACCAGGGTCTCCTACATTGCAGGCAGATTCTTTGCCAACTGAGCAATGAGGGAAGCCCTTGATAAGGAGCCTTCAGTTCAGTTCAGTCGCTCGGTCGTGTCTGACTCTTTGCGACCCCATGAATCGCAGCACGCCAGGCCTCCCTGTCCATCACCATCTCCCAGAGTTCACTCAAACCCACGCCCATCGAGTTGGTGATGCCATCCAGCCATCTCATCCTCTGTTGTCCTCTTCTCCTCCTGCCCCCAATCCCTCCCAGCATCAGTCTTTTCCAATGAGTCAATTCTTCGCATGAGGTGGCCAAAGTACTGGAGTTTCAGCTTTAGCATCATTCCTTCCAAACACCACTCAGGACCAATCTCCTTTAGAATGGACTGGTTGGATCTCCTCGCAGTCCAAGAGACTCTCAAGAATCTTCTCCAACACCGCAGTTCAAAAGCATCAATTCTTCGGTGCTCAGCTTTCTTTACAGTCCAACTCTCGCATCCATACATGACCACTGGAAAAACCATAGCCTTGACTAGACGGACCTTTGTTGGCAAAGTAATGTCTCTGCTTTTAAATATGCTATCTAGGTTGGTCATAACTTTTCTTCCAAGGAGCCTTGGTTTGATACTAATTCCTTTCATCACAGACAGAAATGGAAGTTCAGATACGGATTAGATGGAAGTAATATATATTATAAAAAACAAGGTGAATTTATAGGAGGCAGTCAGTAAACTTAAAGATTGATTCTAATTAAGAAATCTGTAACTATAGAGCTGTCCTAAATGTTAGATTCTTTACTTTTCAAAGTCAGTCTTCATTTAGCTCTACCCTGAGGGTCAGTAATCCATGCTATTTGTTTAGAAAACAATAGTATTCAAGGTGAATTGAGCTATTGCCAATCTCATCTACCCTTTAGTTTCTTTAGGAATTCACACCCTTCCTTTCTAAAGCTCCAGAATCACCCTGTGCAATAATGGGCTAATTCTGCAAGTTTGGGGGGGGGGGGGGCGTCAAACTCTGCACATTCCAAAGAAGGATCACCCAAGACTAGCTCCTGGAAGATAACCTGTGACTCCTGCAATATCCTGCCTGATAAATTTCTTTGTATACCTGAAATCTTGGGCCACACCCAATAATTTATATTAACAATGTAAATTATGGTAAATCCCTATCTTTGCATGCCTGTCAGTTTGACCTCTGGGGAGAGAAAGAATAAGGGAAGCTGGAGACTGAGTAAAGACAGCCATGTAGGTACTTCCACGCTTATGTAATTGACCCCTAAAAGTACCTCTGCACACCAAGATTCAGGTAAGCTTCCCTGGTTAGCACCACTCTGACACGTTGTCACACAAGACAATGGGAAGAATGAAGCACTGTCATGCAACTCCACTAGGAGAGAATAACTGAAATTCACACCTCGTTTCTCTTGGACTCTGCCCTACACACCCTTTCCCCTTTGCTGACTTTAATCTTAAGTATTTTTTCCCTCTAATAAACATAATCATACACTTAACAGCTTTTTAAAAATCTCTATGCCCTTTTGCAAATTATCAAGCATGAGAGTATCCTAGGAACCCTCAACACATACTCCTTCAAGAAATCTGCATATCCAAACAAAAAGCCCAAAGAGCTACTCACTCACAATTACCAACTTTTTGACTCCAATTTTCTCAAACACAGTCACATGGTTGCTAAGTCGCTAAGTCACTTCAGTCATGTCTGACTCTGCGCGACCCCATAGACGGCAGCCCACCAGGCTCCCCCATCCCTGGGATTCTCCAGGCAAGAACACTGGAGTGGGTTGCCATTCCCTTCTCCAGTGAATGAAAGTGAAAAGTGAAAGTGAAGTCACTCAGTCGTGTCTGACTCTTAGTGACCCCATGGACTACAGCCTACCAGGCTCCTCCACCCATGGGATTTTCCAGGCAAGAGTACCGGAGTGGGGTGCCATCGCCTTCTCCAGTCACATGGTTACTAATGTCTAATTATACAAACATTACCACTTGAGAATCTTACACACCATTTCTGAAAATTTGCTGACCATGTACCTGCCTCTTATTTTAGATGACAATAAAGATTTTTTAAAAAAATTATAACAGATGTGTTATTATGGAATTAATTCACATAACACAGAAACAACCCATTCTGACCATCTGAAAAGTAGACAATCCAAACTCCCTTGTACTATAAGTAAAAAATACACACTGGATTTTAAAGACTTAGTAGTTTAAAAGAATGTGAAAAAAATTATATGCATAATGATTTTTTAAAATTCTAGATATATTTAGTTAAATAAAATGTATATCAAAAACTAATTCTACTAACTGAATATGCCTGCAAAATACTTTAAAAATCCAGTATGGTGCTTGCATTGTATTTCTCTTGGGATACTGCCAATATAGAGCTTTAAGTAAATTTTGGTAGTTTTAAGTGGGAACCAAAAAGGGGGATGGAGGAAAATCACATAAGCCTTAACTTTTTCTTCATACGATGCTTTTTGAACAAAATAGTAAGAGAAACTCTATGTGTTTATAACAGAATAGTAGGCATTTCCATCAAGAGGGGAGAAAATTCTAGTCTATAGAAGAACTTTATATGTATTTCCTCATCTGTCAGGATTAAGAAAGACATTTCTAATTCACATTAGTAAGAGAAAAGACACTTCATAATAAAACACATCACAACCTCAAAAAGTCCTATTTTTATCTTCCATGCTGTAACCGTAACCTTTTAATTAAGTCACAATGATCAGTAAACACGGATGTTAAAGAATTTCATCAACACTGCCTAGATCATTATTAAAGAAAAAATACTCCCAAATTAAAGATTTACCAACATTTCTAATTATCTGAGTTGTGCATACCAACCTTTTTTCCCATTAGCCTGATGACAAAAATACATACAATGCCACAAAAAAACACTTTTTGTGAAGTAAAAATTACTATTTACATTAACTACTATATTATAATAAAGCAGGGCTAAATTACTGATTTCTTAAAACCAAAACTCTCAAGAAATGGGATAAAATATTTTTTCTGTTTTGGCAAAAATTTTTATTTGGAACTGTGAGGATCTTTCAGTTCAGTTCAGTCGCTCAGTCGTGTCCAACTCTTTGCAACCCCATGAATCGCAGCACACCAGGCCTCCCTGTCCATCACCAACTCCTGGAGTTCACTTAAACTCATGTCCATCGAGTCAGTGATGCCATCCAGCCATCTCATCTTCTGTCATCCCCTTCTCCCCCTGCCCCCAATCCCTCCCAGCATCAGGGTCTTTTCCAAGTATTGGAGTTTCAGCTTTAGCATCATTACACCATCACTTTTATGAAGATTAAGATATGGTAAGAATGTGATTTAGAGTGAATGCTTAAATATTTAGTTTTATATTTAATTCATGCCACTGAAAAAACTATTTTTACCTTAGAAGTAAATGTGCTGTGATTTAAAATAAACCCTAAATAAAAACTCTGCAACTGTTTGGTTTTAATATTTTTAAGACCCATCTAGAGAGAGAACAATTATTTTCAAATTGTTATTGAAATTATTATTACTGTTATTGAACAAGTATTTTCAAAATCAAATTTCAGCCTAAGTATTACTGTTACTCTTTAGAGGGCTCTTTCCTGACCCCATCTATTCCTTTCTTTTTTTCACTCACAGCACTTAACACAAATATACAAATACATAAATACATTTATATTCCATTCAAATATATGTGTGCATGTATAATCCAAAACAACTTTTATGCCTTTCTAGCTGTCAAAAAGATCTCCAGTTTTTTGCCATAGCTAGATCAAATTTTTAAAGGTAAATAAACAAGTGGACAGGGACAGGGAAGCCTGGTGTGCTGCAGTCCATTGGGTCACAAAGAGTTGGACACGACTGAGGGACTGAACTGAAATAACTGGGACCTGATTAACTTAAAAGCTTTTGCACAGCAAAGGAAACTATAAGCAGGGTGAAAAGACAACCCTCAGAATGGGAGAAAATAATAGTAAATGAAACAATGGATAAAGGATTAATTTCCCAAATATACAAGTAACTTATACAACTCAGTATGAGAAAAACAACCCAATCAGAAAGTGGGAAAAAGACCTTAACAGACATTTCTCCAAAGAAGAGAACAAATACATAAAAAGATGCTCAATATCGCTCATTATTAGAGAAATGCAAATCAAAACTACAATGAGATAACACCTCACACCAGTCAGAATGGCCATTATCAAAAAGTCTACAAACAATAAACGTTGGAGAGGGTGCGAAGAAAAGGGAACCCTCTTGCACTGTTGGTGGGGATGTAACTTGATACAACCACTATGGAAGATAGTATGGAGATTCCTTAAAAAACTAGGAATAAAACCACCATATGACCCAGCAATCCCACTTCTAGGCATACACCCTGAGGAAACCAAGACTGAAGAAGACACATACCCCAATGTTCATTGCAGCACTATCTACAATAGCTAGAACATGGAAGCAACCCAGGTGTCCACTGACAGCCAAATGCATGAAGAAACTGTGGTACACATACACAATGGAATATTACTCAGCCATAAAAAGGAACACATCTGAATCAGTTCTGATGAGGTGGATAAAGCTAGAGCCTATTACACAGAGTGAAGTCAGTCAGAAAGAGAAAGAGAAATAACCTATACTAATGCATAAATACAGAATCTAGAAAGATGGTACCAAAGAATTTACTTGCAGGGCAGCAGTGGAGAAACAGACATAGAGAACAGACTTATGGACATGGAGAGAAGGGAGGAGAGGGTGAGATGTATGGAGAGAGTAACATGGAAACTTATATTACCGTATGTAGAATAGACAGTCAATGGGAATTTGCTGTATGTCTCAGGGAACTCAAACAGGGGCTCTCTATCAACCTAGAGGGGTAGGATGGGGAAGAAAATGGAAGGGAGGTTCAAGAAGGAGAGGACATATGTATACCTATGACTGATTCATGTTGAGGTTTGACAGAAAACAACAAAATTCTATAAAGTAATTATCCTTTAATTAAAAATCAATTAAAAAAATTTAAAGGTAAAAGGGCAATAAATGATACTCAGAATGACTTCATATAAACTGTGCCTCTTTCCCTTCCTCCGCCAAATACACACAAGCAGCTGAAAATGTTGAAAAATCACTTTCCAACTACAAGTGCTTAAAATATGTAATGTGTTGGCTTACTTTATCACTGGAGTCTAAATTTGATCTGGGATTGCCTGCTGTACAATGAAGAAAACTCTTCAGGTTATTTTTTTCTTTTAAATCCTGAAAATGTAACTACAGGCATACCTTCTTTCATTGCACTCTGTTTCACTGCACAACAGATAACGTGGTTTTTTTTTTTTTTTTTTTTTTTACATTAATGGAAGGTTTGCAGCAACCTGCAAGTCTATTGGTACCATTTTCCAATGGAATTTGCTCACTTTGTGTCTCTGTGTCCCATTTTAGTAATTTTCACAATATTTCAAACTTTTTCATTGTTAGTATATTTGCTGTAGTGACCTGTGATCAGTGATTTTTGATGTATTATTGTAATTGTTTAGTTAGTTCAGTCGCTCAGTCATGTCCGACTCTTTGCAACCCCATGAACTGCAGCACGCCAGGCCTCCCTGTCCATCACCATCTCCTGGAGTTCACTCAGACTCACGTCCATTGAGTCGATGCCATTCAGCCATCTCATCCTCTGTTGTTCCCTTCTCCTCCTGCCCCCAATCCCTCCCAGCATCAGTCTTTTCCAATGAGTCAACTCTTAGCATGAGGTGGCCCAAGTACTGGAGTTTCAGCTTCAAAGAATGCCCAGGACCGATCTCCTTTAGAATGGACTGGTTGGATCTCCTCGCAGCCCAAGGGACTCTCAAGAGTCTTCTCCAACACCATAGTTCAAAAGCATCAATTCTTCAGTGCTCAGCTTTCTTCACAGTCCAACTCTCTCATCCATACATGACTACTGGAAAAACCATATCCTTGACTAGACGTACCTCTGTTGGCAAAGTAATGTCTCTGCTGATATATATATATATATATATGTCTTTAAAATGTATGAATTTTTGCCTAACTGAAAAATTTATGGCATTTTGATTTCTTCTTCAACTTAGTATGAATGGAATGCTAGATTTCTAATTAAAAAAAAATATGCAACAAGCAACAAAGATTTACTGTACAGCACAGGGAACTATAGTCAATGTCTTATAATAACCTATAATGAAAAATAATCTCAAAAATAATATATGTGTATAACTGAAATCACCTTGCTGTACACTTGAAATATTGTAAGTCAACTATACTTCCGTAAACATACATAGTAAGAAGAAAAAAAAAAAGGAAATCAAAACAGCCTTACTTCTGATATGGAGAAAGTTTTAGTAGGCTGGATGGAAGATCAAGCCAGCCACATTCCCTTAAGCTAAAGCCTAGATCACAGCAAGGCCCTGCTGCTGCTGCTGCTGCTGCTGCAAAGTTGCTGCAGTCGTGTCTGACTCTGTGTGACCCCACAGACAGCAGCCCACCAGGCTGCCCCCGTCCCTGGGATTCTCCAGCCAAGAACACTGGAGTGGGTTGCCATTTCCTTCTCCAGTGTATGAAAGTGAAAAGTGAAAGTGAAGTCGCTCAGTCGTGTCCGACTCTGTGCAACCCCATGGACGGTACCCCACCAGACTCCTCCATCCATGGGATTTTCCAGGCAAGAGTACTGGAGTGGGGTGCCGTTGCCTTCTCCACAGCAAGGCCCTAACTCTCTCTAATTCTATAAAGGTTAAAGAAGGTAAGGAAGCTGTAAAAAAATTCTAGCAAAGGCTGGTTCATGAAGTTTAAGAAAAGATGCTATCTCCAGAAAGGTGCAAGGTAAAGCAGCAAGTATTGCTGTAGAAGCTGTAGCAAGTTCTTTAGAATATCTACTAGTTAAGATAATTAATGAAGGTGGCCACACTACACAACAGATTTTCAATGTAGACAGAACAGCATTCTACTGGAAGAAGATGCCATCTAGGATTTTCACTGGAGGAGAAATCAATGCCTGGCCTCAAAGTTTCTAAGAACAGGCTGACTCTCTTGTTAGGGGCTAGCACAGCTGGTGACTTTAACCTGAAATCAATGTTCACGTATCAGTCCAAAATCCTAGAGACCTTAAGAATTATGCAAAACTACTCTGCATGTGCTCTGTAAAAGGAACAACAAAGTCTGGATGACAGCACATCTGTTTACAACAGGTTTCCTGAGTATTTTAAGCCTACTCTTCTTGAGACCTACTGCTTAGAAAAACATTCCTTTCATATTACCACCAGAGAAGGTGATGGCACCCCACTCCATGGAAAATCCCATGGACGGAGGAGCCTGGTGGGCTGCAGTCCATGGGGTCGCGAAGAGTCAGACACGACTGAGCAACTTCACTTTCACTTTTCACTTTCATGCACTGGAGAAGGAAATGGCAACCCACTCCAGTGTTCCTGCCTGGAGGATGCAGGGATGGGGGAGCCTGGTGGGCTGCCATCTCTGGGGTCACACAGAGTCGGACACGACTGAAGCAACTTAGCAGCGGCATATTGCTACTCACTGACAATGCATCTGGTCACCCAAGAGCTCTAATGGAGATGTACAATGAGATGAATGTTTCGTGATTGCTAACACAACGTCCACTCTGCAGCCCATGATCAAGGAGTAATTTTGATTTTCATGTCTTAAATATATTTAATACAGCTACAGCTGCTATACACTGATTCCCCTGATGGATCTAGACAAAATAAATTTAAAACCTTCAGGAAAGGATTCATCATCCCAGATATCATTAAAAACATTCTTGATTTATGGGAAGTAGGCAAGATATTAACAGGAGGTCTGGCAGAAGTTGATTCCAATCTTCATGGATGACTCTGAGGAGGTCAAAGACTTTAGTGGAGGAAGAAACTGCAGATTTGATAGAGATAGCAGACAAGTAGGATTAAAATGGAATCTAAAGATATGACTGAACTGCTGCAATCTCACAATAAAAAGATTTAATAGATGAGGAGCTGCTGCTTAAAGATGAGCAAAGAAAGTGGTCTTGAGAGAAATCTTCTCCTGGCGAAGATGCTATGAAGATTGTTGAAACAACAACAAATGATTTTGAATACCACATAAACTTAGTTGATAAAAGAGCAGAAGAGTCTGAGAGGACTGAGTTCAATCTTGAAAGAAGTTCTACTGTGGGAATAATGCTATCATACAGCATTGTATTCTATGGAGAAATCGGTCATGAAAGGAAGAATCAATTGACACTGCCGGGAGCCAGCGTGAGGAATTCCACCCGTGACAAGGGCATGCGGCAGAGCTCTGATGGCAAGGCTAATCAGACCTCAGGTTTTCCCCCTGGTATTTCCTGAGCATGTACCCAAAAAAATAAGAATCTGCCTGCCTTATTGTATTTTTCTACTTTTCTGACACTCTCTGGAAAAAGTTAACTCAGGGCTTTAGTCTTCTGCATTTGAAAGGGATGTTTCAGTTAAACCCCCTCTGATAATTCTCTAGCTTGTTTAATAGGTTCCCCTGGACCTCTTACAGCTTGTGAATTGCTTACAGCCCCCCAACCGCGAGAGGCACAAAGCTTAAAGCATCTTAAAGATACAGAGCCTTTTCTAAAGAGCTAAAAATCATATTGGTGATGGGTTTTCACTGTTGACTCAATGATTGCTGCCAGACCTCCATATTCTTTATCTTTTAGGCACCTGGGAGGATGTTAATCAATGTAAACGGGATATGGAAAAAGATAAATAATAGTTCTGATGTTAGCAACACTAGACTTTTGAGTTAATTACTTTCCTTTGTTATAAATCACTGTACTCCTTTAACTTGTTATAAATTGCTGTATCTTTGCTATGTAACAATGTAACTTTATTTAGTGTTTTCTGAGAGTGGCACCAGACTTTGAGAAGAACAACACAAATAAGTCTTCTGGTTGACAAACCCTTATCAGAAAAAAGGCTGTAAAATGTTAACTGGCCCTTTTGGCCGGAAGATGATGTAAATCACCTAAGACTTGTGTATACAATTAAGTATGCACAGAGAAAAGCCTGGTTTTGATAAGAGTCTGGGCTGCTAATGCTGCATAACTTTGCACTACTCATTGATCTCTATGTACAATCAAAAAGGTATAAAAAGCCTTTCTAGACAATAGAGGCCGGGCCAGTCATTGGAAGGACTGGTTTCCCCCTTGTCTCCTCTTTACTCTAATTTCAGGCTGAATTCCCATCTGGGGCGTGGAGGCTCGCCATGTCCACTTACTTGTCCTGGCTCCTAAGATCCGTAAGAGAGAGTGCCCAAGGCGGGGCACTCTCCGATATTCAAACGGACACCGGTGGCCTAACGTAGATGGTGCAAGCTCCTTGTCTGGAACTTTACTGGCTTTCCACGTAAACCAAGTTATTCAGACTCTTTTCTCCACTTAATTTTCCTACTACACTATTTCTTCCTAATCTAATCTTATATTAATAAATAAATAAGTTTTTTCCTCGCCAACACCGTCCCCGCTTCGAATTCCCGGGATCCACCGGGGCTGGACCACGGCATGACACATCAGTTGTTACAGTAAAAACCTGGGACAGCCACCCCAACCTTTAGGAACCACAACCCTCATCAGTCAACAGACATCCTCCAGCAAAAAGATTACAATTCACTGAAGGCTCAGGTTAATAGCATTTTTTAGCAGTACTTTTAAATTATGGTGTACATACTCGTTTTTTAGACATAATGCTACTGCATGTTTACAAGACTACAGTTTAGGGTAAATATAAGTTTTATATACACTGGGGGAAAAAAATCTGTGTGGCTCACTTTAATGCAGTGTCTGGAACCAAATCTACAGTAACTCTGAGGTATGCTCATATTCCATTTACTTACAGAATATACAGATAACCATTCTGGAATACCAACTGAGTTTTGCCATAGGAATGGGAAACCACTTCTTTCTTTTTTACTGTTTTTAAGCTGTATAAAGCTATAAAAACTCACAACTAGGTCCTTCACTATGAGTATTTCCCCATAAAAATGCTGTCATTTTGTGGCCCTTTTGGTATTTCCAATAAAAAAAAAAAAAAAGAATTTGTACTCAAATTTACCTTTTAAACCAAACTTTTCCTAATTAAAAGATTTGAGAGGCAATTCTCTGCTTATATCTTTGAAATATTCTTAAAACAATTTCTTACTAATAACTGTAGTTAAAGTCAAGGAAAAAGCTAAAAATTGTTTTTAAAATGCTATGACTTTCTTTTAGTAAAGAAGCTAAATTTACATGCAGAACAAATTAAGCATTTTAAAGTTTAGATTAAAATCCAAGACTAAGGGACTTCCATGGTAGTCCAGTGGCTATGACTCTGCTTCCAATGCAGGGGGCATGGGTTTGATCCCTGGTCAGGGAACTAGGATCCTATATGGCACACAGTGAGGCCAAAAAATAAAATTTGTTTAAAAAAACTTTAACGCAAAATTGAAGTGACAAACTAATACTTTTTCCCTTAGCCCTGCTGTTGTCAATCTTTCCAAAATATCTAGTAGTTAATATGATTTCTCAAAGAAAGCTTTATTTACTTCTTTATAACATTTTCTTCAGTCACTGTGGTTTTATATTAAACATGTAAATGAAATAAATTCACTGAGTGGACAGTAAGCAAATTTTCTAATAATTTTTCCTCAATTAAATCACAATAAATATCTACCATTTTCTAGGACACTTGGGCTAGCTATACTTAGAGGAATAACTAAAAATGAAGTTTTTTCACTAGATACAAACATTTATTATTTGTATAAAACACAAAGTTTTGTACAAAAAATTGACAGAGCACTGAAATAAAATTTCAGTCATGCCTATGGTTTTTTTCCACCACTTAAGTATCTTAATCTTTGATGTGTTCAAATCTGACACTGATTCTTTTCATTTGAAAGTATGAGCAGTCAACACAAACCAGGAAAAAAAGAAAAAGACAGCTACCAAAGACTTCTGTCTATTCATAAACACACATTAGAAGGACAATACTGTGACACTTCAGATGCAAAGTATCACTGCAGGAAGCTCGCGGGGTTGCTCCCACCCCACCTCAGCAGAAACCACCAGCAAAGTGAAAAAAGGACCAGAATCGACTATCTCAGACCTCTGTCACTTGACTGAACCCATGTAACAACCAGCAGAGTGCTTGCTAAAGGGACAAGCTGCTGATCCTGACAGGAGAACCACATGTGCAAACCAGTCAACACTGCTCACTCCTCAGCCTGGTTCCAACAACAGAGACGGCTGCAATGCAACCTGCATTCCTAGAGCAGCTGGCTGGTGCCAGGGAAGACCGTGGGGACCTTTGACACACAAAAAATGGAGGCTGCAGATTTTGGTCAGTCTGGCAAACTCCTTGGAAGACTGACACAGATGTAGACACGCTTAAGGCCCTTTTGGACTGCCAGGTGTGCCTACACCAGCATCTATTGGGAGGTTTAAAAAGACAGCAATGTTTTTTTTGTTGTTGCTTGAGCCAAGTATTAAAGATGATCTTCATCAGGTCACTACCTGACTGCAAAGATAATGGAACAGAAACTTTAGTGACCACACACAGGAATACACATTTGCAAAAATAATTTGGCAAAGTCACAAATGGATGGGAGCAGACCTCAACAGCCAAGAAACATCCACAGCCATGGTGTAGGAGTATCTCATTTACAATTACCACATTATAGTACAATGTCCAGATCTCAACAAAAATCACACAGCACACAAACAAGAAGAAAGCATGGCCCATTTATAAGAAAAAAAGCATTTCACAGAAACCTTGAGGAAAACCAGAATTTGTAATAGCCAAAGGTATTAAGTAAACTGCCCTAAATATGCTCCTAGTTAAAGGAAGCTAAGAACAAAGAACTAAAGGAAACCAAGAAAACAATGTATGGAAAGATAGTATTAATAAAGAGACAGATATTATAAAGGAACCAATGATAAAATTCTGGGTTCCCAGATGGCACTAGTGGTAAAGAACCTGCCTGCCAATGCAGGAGACTTAAGAGATGTGGGTTTGATGGTCAGGAAGATCCCCTGGAGAAGGGCATGTCAACCCACTCCAGTATTCTTGCCTGGAGAATTCCATGGACAGAGAAGCCTGGTGGGCTACAGTCCATGGGGTCGCAAAGAGTTGGACACGACTGAAGCGACTTAGCACGGCACGATGTAGATTCTAGAGCTAAGTAACTGAAAAATTCACGAGAGACTTAAGTAGACAGAAGAAAAGATCAGTGAACTTGAAAGAAAGTAAAACTTACTAGTCTGAGGAACAGAAAGAAAAAGAAAGAAGAGAAATGAATAGAGCCTGAGGGACCTACAGAACATCAGCAAGTAGAGCCACAAAACCCGTCACAGAAGAGAAGAGAAGGAGAAGAGGGTTAAAAAAAAAGGGAAGAAATAAAGATTGAAAGGTCCCTAGTCTGATGAAAACCATGAACATATACATCCAAGAATCTCAACAAACTCCAAGCAGGATAAACTCAAAGAGATCCACGCTGCAACACATTATACTCAAAGTGTCAAAACCCAAAAACAAAAAGTAAAAAAAAATTTGAAAGCACCTGGAGAGAAGCAACTTGACACAAACAAAGGAACCCTCAATAAGATTAACAATTGATTTCGCATCAGAAAATACATGAAGATCAGGTGGCACTGAGAATAATGTATTTAAAGTCTGAAAAGGAAAAAAAAAATTGGTCAACCAAGAATTCTTATTTGGCAAACTATTCTTCAAGAATGAAAGATCAATAGACATTTCAGATAAAAGCTTAAGAGGTTCATTATTAGCAGATCTGCCCTATAAGAAATGCTAATGGGAGAGCTGTAGGTTGAAATGAAAGGACATTCGATGGTAACTCAAACCCATAAAAACTAAAAAATACCAGTAGAGGTTAAGTATGTGTAGTTATAAAAGGTAGTATCATTGTACTTTTGGTTTGCAGCTTTACTTCCCCCCACTCTTTCCTATATGATTTAAAGGACAACACACACACACACACTTACAAAAATGGTAAACATAAACCTAACGGGCACGCAATGTATAAAGAGTAATCTGTGACAATAATATATAGACAGGGAAGTTAATATACTATTTATAAATATATATTTATACATATCAGAGTATTTATATATTATTGAGGTTAAGCTGGTATTACTCAAGGTAGGTTATTAGAAGTTAATTCTAGTTTCCAAGTAACCATTAAGAAATTAACTTAAAAATATTACCGAGGGCTTCCCTGGTGGCCCTGTGGTTAAGAATCTGCCTTGCAATGCAGGGGACACTGATTCAATTCCTGTTGCAGGAAGATCTCACATGCTGTGGAGCAACTAAGCCCATGCACAACTACTGCAGCTTACATGCTCTACAGCCCACGCTATGCAACAAGAGAAGCCACCATGACGAGAAACCTGTGCGCTGCAACCAGAGAGTAGCCCAAGCACATCAGAGAAGATCCTGCACAACCAAAAATTTAAAAATTACTTTTAAAAATATCACAGGAAAGGGAAAAAGGAAAAGAGTAAAAAATCAACTACAAAAAAATCAAGTAAGTGTAAAACAGGGCAATAACAGAGGAATGAAGGAACGAGAGACAAAGATACATAGAAAAAAGTAGCTAAACAGAAGAAATCCTTCCTTATCAGTGGTGGTTTAGTCTCTAAGTCGTATACAACTCTTAGAATCCCATGGACTGTATCCTGCCAGGCTCCTCTGTCCACGGGATTCTCCAGGCAAGAATACTGGAGTGGGTTGCCATTTCCTTCTCCAGGGGATCTTCCCGACCCAGGGATCAAATCCAGGTCTTCTGTACTGCAGGCAGATTCTTTACTGACTGAACTCCAAGGAAGCCCAATACTGGAGTGGGTAGCCTTATCCCTTCTCCAGTGAATCTTTCTGACCTACAAAACAAACCGGGTCTCCTGCATTGCAGACAGATTCTTTACCAGCTGAGCTACAAAGGAAGCTACATTAAATGTAAATAGACTAAACTCTTCAATGGAAAGGCAGAGGTTGGCAGAATGGATTTTAAAATATGGTCCATCTATGTGCTGTTTATAAGAGGCTTATTGTAGATACTAAGACTGAAAGTAAAAGGATAGAGGAAGATATTCCATGAAAACAGTAACCAAAAGAGAGCTGAAATGGCTAAATTCTTTGTCAGAAAAATAGAACAAAATAGTGAAATAAAGGTTGCTGCTACTGCTGCTAAGTCGCTTCAGTCGTGTCTGACTCTGTGCGACCCCATAGACGGCAGCCCACCAGGCTCCCCCATCCCTGGGATTCTCCAGGCAAGAACACTGGAGTGGGTTGCCATTTCCTTCTCCAATGCATGAAAATGAAAAGTGAAAGTGAAGTCGCTCAGTCATCTCCGACTCTTAGCAACCCCAGGGACTGCAGCCTACCAGGCTCCTCCGTCCGTGGGATCTTCCAGGCAAGAGTACTGGAGTGGGGTGCCATTGCCTTCTCTGAAAATAAAGGTTACAAGACACAAAGACACTATGCTAAAAGATTAAGACATTAACAATCACAACATCTTCATGTAACAACAGAAACTGAAAATATACTAAGTAAAACCTAATAAAATTCAAAGGAGAATCAGACAGTTCTACAATAGTAATTGGAGACTTCAATATTCCATTTTCAACACTGGACAAAAGAATCAGACAGAGGATGAATAAATACAGGAGCTGAATAACACTATATACCTAGAGTAATAGATTCAACAGACATATATAGAATGCTCCTCCTAACAACAGGAGGATACACACTGTTCTCAAATGAAAACAGAACATTCTCTGTGATAGACAATAGTAAGACCACAAAACAAACCTTAACACATTTTAAAAGATTGAAATCATACAACGTATATTTTCTGATCACAATGAAATGAAATTGGAAATCAGTAACAAAGAAAACTGGAAAACTCATTTATATACAAAAATGACAAATTAGACATTACAATTAAAAACTTGTGCATCTATAGACAGTATCAAGAGAGTGAAAAGACAACCTGCAGGATGGGAGAAAATATCTGTAAATCATGTATCTGATAAGAGTTTACTATTCGAAAAATATAAAGAGCTTCAACTCAACAACAAAAAACAGTTTTAAAGAATGGGAAAAGGATCTGAGCAAACATTGCAGATGTTCAACATTATTACTTCATTAGAGAAAAGGAAATCAAACCACAGTGTGATACCACTGAACACCTACTAGGACAGCTATTATGAAAGCAAGGATGGGAGGGAAGAAGGAAGGGCAAGCAGGTGAGGATGTGAACACACTGAACACTTGTGTACTGCTGCTGCTGGGTGTTTAAAATATGCAGCCACTGGGACATCTGTCTGGGGGTTCCTCATAAAGTTAAACAGAATAACCGTATGACCAATGATTCCATTTCTAGGGTTATACCCAAAAAAATTGAAAAGAGGGACTCAGATACTTTTCCACAAATGTCCATAGCAGTATTAATCATAATAGACAAAAGGTAAAAACATACAGGTGTTCAACAAGTGAATGGATAACATGTATATATACACATATATACATACACAAAAAATACACCCACAAACACACACACAATGGAATGAACACTACGGTGTCATAAAAATTTAAAGAAGTTCTGACACATACTCAATCATGAGCGCTGTGCACTCAATCATGAGCGCTGTGCTCAGTCATGTCTGACTCTGGCGCCTCCATAGACTGTAGACTGCCAGGCTCCTCTGTCCACGGGATTCTCCAGGCAAGAATACCGAAGTGGGTTGCCATTTCCTCCTCCAGGGGATCTTCCCAATCCGGGGATCGAACCCAGGTCTCCTGCATTGCAGTCAAGATTCTTTATTGACTGAGCTATGGGGGAAGCAATGAACCATAAAAACACTATGCTAAATGAAGTCAGTCAGACACAAAAGGACATACTGTATGATTCGACTTTTATGAAATATCTAGAATAGGCAAATTCATATACACAGAAAGCAGAATAGAGGTTACCAAGGAATAAAAGGGAAGGGATGATGAGGAGTTAGTGTCTACAGGGTACAGCGTTTTTGTCCGGGGTGATGAAAATGTTCTGGACATAGACAGTGGTGATAGTTACACAACTTTTTCAATGTATTATTGTCACTGAATTGTACACTTAAAAATGTTTAAATGGTATACTTTAGGTTATGTATATTTTACTACAATAAAAGATATCAACTGTTGTGTCAGCATGTATTCTTATCAGTTTTTTAATCAAACCTACATATGGTCAACACCTTATTTAGTACAATTTTATTAAAAGAACAAGCTAAATAGTTTCAGTTTGAACAGTCAACCTATACAAATGATTCTGAACACAAAAGAGTAAATACTAGGACTACTGCTTACGGTTGGGATGTAGAAACTTACAAAAGACTATTGTTGCTCCCACTTTAACAATAAGAACAACCCAGAAAGACTATAAAATCATAGTTTTTTAAACTCAGTTGAGATGCAATCAATCAATAAACAAATTAAATTCCTAGAGAGAACTAGCCCTTTGTAGGAATGAAAACAGTAGTGGCTAGGGTCACAGTGAAAGGAGAAGTAAACCTGCTATTAAAGGGGAAACCAGCCCAACTGTTAAGAACCTTTCCAGGAGTTCAGGGAGGCTGGCAAGACACTAAAACCTGGAGCAGCTTCAGTCACAGAGCAAATCTGTACTTTCTCAACAGGACTCTTTCTAAGTACTGACATTGTATTGAGTGGGGATGCAGGACTACAAAATGCTGGGGACAGTGCAGCAGAGCTAATAGAAAAAAACTCTGTCCACAAGGGGCGAGTCCATGCTACTACAGAAAGGTATACAGGTATTTATTAGGTGAATGCTTTCTCCAGAGGGGAGGAAAGCCAGGAGTGGGGCTAAAGAGAAAAGAAAATGGCTCGGCTGCCCAGAACACCAGCATCTGAGCTGTGAAACAGAGATCTTAGAGTTTTATTGTTGGCTGGACTTTAAACCATGAAGAGATTTCCTGAGTCTCACAGGTGGCTCAGATTCCAAGCCCTAATGAAGGGAAAATTCTCATTCTGCACTCAAAACATTTGATACCAGTAATGAACTAAAGTAATTATAACTAAAGCTGTAACAGAGTTAGGACCTAAACTAGGCTGTTTTCTTATCAAATATATTTCAGCTTTTTCCCCACAACTATGTCATGGAGACCTATTTACATAAATGAGTATAGCTATTCAAAAGAATTAAGTCTAGCATCTGGGAAAGACATCAAGGAGAAAAATAACACTGTATCTCCACTGCCTCCAAACCCTGCTCCTCTTATAATTTTCACTATCCCAGTAAATGGTAACTAGAGTCAATCACCTGCTCTGGTTGTCCTCCAATTTTTGAAACCCCCAAATCAATATATCACCAAAAACTGCAGGCTCCTTCAAAATATATCCACGGTTTGACCACTTCTTACCACCAGAACTGCTAAAATCCTGAGGAAAGTCCCATCATCTCTTTGCTTACAATGTTTTGAGCATTCTAACTGGTCTTCTCACTCCCACCCACCACATTCCCCCTCCCTGCCCCAGTACCCAGAGCATATTTTCTATATAGCAGCCAGAGCAAACATATTAAGTCATCGATAACATCAAGTCATCTCTTTTTCAAAATCTTCCAACGACTGGCACTTTATTCAGTAGTTAAACCCAGAGCCCTTAAGCGGCCCACTAGCCCCTTTATGTCTGCTCTGTCACTCCCCTTTTTAACCTCATCCACTACCATGCTACTCCACCCACTCTACTCTAGCAGCACCTGTCTCTGCTGATTCTCGCCTTTGCTCTTGCTCCTCCTCGGCTGGCAATGCACTTCTCCCAGACACGTTTAAGGTTAACTTCCTTCTGGGTTCTACTCAAGTTATCACCTCCCTGGTCCCCTGTATAAAACAGTGACAACACTTCAACCAAGTTACACATTCCATCCCCCTTGCCTGTTTTAATTTCCTTTATTGCCTTACTTGGACATGGGGTCTCTTTTCATGGCTGCTCCAGAGACCACACATCCAAGGTAAGAGAAACCCAAGTAAGACAGTAGGCACTGAGAGAGGGCATCAGAGGGCAGACAGACTGAAACCAAAATCACAGACAACTAGCCAATCTGAACATATGGACCACAGCCTTGTCTAACTCAATGAAACTAAGCCATGTCAAGTGGGGCCACCCAAGATGGCCTGGTCGTGGTGGAGAGGTCTGACAGAATGTGGTCCGCTAGAGAAGGGAATGGCAAACCACGTCAGTATTCTTGCCTTGAGAACCCCATGAACAGTATGAAAAGGCAAAAAGATAGGACACTGAAAGATGAACTCCCCAGGTCAGTAGGTGCCCAATATGCTACTGGAGATCAGTGGAGAAATAACTCCAGAAAGAATGAAGGGATGGAGCCAAAGCAAAAACAACACCCAATTGTGAATGGGACTGGTGATGGAAGCAAGGTTCAATGCTGTAAAGAGCAATATTTCATAGGAACCTGGAAGGTTAGGTCCATGAATCAAGGCAAATTGGAAGTGGTCAAAAAGGAGATGGCAAGAGTGAACATCGACATTCTAACAACCAGTGAACTAAGATGGACTGGAATGGGTGAATTTAACCCAGATGACCATTATATCTACTACTGTGGGCAGGAATCCCTTAGAAAAAATGGAGTAGCCATCATGGTCAACAAGAGTCTGAAATGCAGTACTTGAATGCAGTCTCAAAAATGACAGGATGATCTCTGTTCGTTCCCAAGGCAAACCATTCAATATCACGGTAATCCAAGTCTATGCCACAACCAGTAATACTGAAGAAACTGAAGTTGAATGGTTCTATGAAGACCTCCAAGACCTTCTAGAACCAACACCCAAAAAGATGTCCTTTTCATTATAGGGGACTGAATGCAAAAGTAGGAAGCCAAGAAACACCTGGAGTAACAGGCAAATTTGGCCTTGGAATACGGAATGAAGCAGGGCAAAGGCTAATAGAGTTTTGTCAAGAGAACGCACTGGTCATAGCAAACACCCTCTTCCAACAACACAAGAGAAGACTCTACACATGAACATCACCAGATAGTCGACACTGAAATCAAATTGATTTTATTCTTTGCAGCCAAAATGGAGAAGTCCTATACAGTGAGCAAAAACAAGACAGGGAGCTGACTGTGGATCCTATCATGAACTCCTTATTGCCAAATTCAGACTGAAATTGAAGAAAGTGGAGAAAACCACTAGACCATTCAGGTATGACCTAAATCAAATCCCTTATGATTATACAGTGCAAGTGAGAAATAGATTTAAGGGACTAGATCTGATAGAGAGCCTATGGATGGAGGTATGTGACACTGTACACGAGAAAGGAATCAAGACCATCCCCAAGAAAAAGAAATGCAAAAAAGCAAAATGGCTGTCTGAGGAGGCCTTACAAATAGCTGTGAAAAGAAGGGAAGCGAAAAGCAAAGGAGAAAAGGAAAGATATACCCATTTGAATGCAGAGTTCCAAACAATAGCAAGGAGAGATAAGAAAGCCTTCCTCAGTGATCAATCCAAAGAAATAAGAGGAAAACAATAGAATAGGAAAGACTAGAGATCTCTTCAAGAAAATGAGCAAAGATGGGCTCAATAAAGGACAAAAAGGTAGGGACCTAGCAGAAGCAGAAGATATTAAGAAGAGGTGGCAAGAATACACAGAAGAACTACACAAAAAAGATCTTCACAACCCAGATAATCACGATGGTGTGATCACTCACCTAGAGCCAGACATCCCGGAATGTGAAGTCAAGTGGGCCTTAGAAAGCATCACTACGAACAAAGCTAGTGGAGGTGATGGAATTCCAGTTGAGCTATTACAAATCCTGAAAGATGACACTGTGAAAGTGCTGCACTCAATATGCCAGCAAATCTGGAAAACTCAGCAGTGGCCACAGGACTGGAAAGGGTCAGTTTTCATTCCAATCCCAAAGAAAGGCAATGCAAAAGAATCCTCAAACTACCTCACAATTGCACTAATCTCACACGCTAGTAAAGTAATGCTCAAAATTCTCCAAGCCAGGCTTCAGCAATACATGAACCATGAACTTCCTGATGTTCAAGCTGGTTTTAGAAAAGGCAGAGGAACCAGAGATCAAATTGCCAACATCTGCTGGATCATGGAAAAAGCAACAGAGTTCCAGAAAAACATCTACTTCTGCTTTATTGACTATGCCAAAGCCTTTAACTGTGTGGATCACAATAAACTGTGGAAAATTCTGAAAGAGATGGGAATACCAGACCACCTGACCTGCCTCTTGAGAAACCTGTATGCAGGTCAGGAAGCAACAGTTAGAACTGGACATGGAACAACAGACTGGTTCCAAATAGGAAAAGGAGTATGTCAAGGGTGTATATTGTCACCCTGCTTATTTAACTTCTATGCAGAGTACATCATGAGAAAGGCTGGGCTGGAGGAAGCACAAGCTGGAATCAAGATTGCCGGGAGAAATATCAATAACCTCAGATATGCAGATGACACCACCCTTATGGCAGAAAGTGAAGAGGAACTAAAGAGCCTCTTGATGAAAGTGAAAGAGGAGAGTGAAAAAGCTGGTTTAAAACTCAACATTTAAAAAAAATAAAAAAAAAAATAAATAAATAAAACTCAACATTTAGAAAACTAAGATCATGGTGTCTGGTCCCATCACTTCATGGCAAATAGATGGGGAAACAATGGAAAACAGTGTCACACTTTATTTTGGGGGGCTCCAAAAGCACTGCAGATGGTGACTGCAGCCATGAAATTTTTATAAAAGACGCTTACTCCTTGGAAGAAAAGTTATGACCGAGACAGCATATTAAAAAGCAGAGACATTACTTTGTCAACAAAGGTCTGTCTAGTTAAGGCTATGGTTTTTCCAATGGTCATGTATGGATGTGAGAGTTGGACTATAAAGAAAGCTGAGTGCTGAAGAATTGATGCTTTTGAACTGTGGTGTTGGAGAAGACTCTTAAGAGTCCCTTGGACTGCAAGGAGATCCAACTAGTCCATCCTAAAGGAGATCAGTCCTGGCTGTTCACTCGAAGGGCTGATGTTGAAGCTGAAACTCCAACATTCTGGCCACCTGATGCGAAGAGTTGACTCATTTGAAAAGACCCTGATGCTGGTAAAGACTGAGGGCAAGAGGAGAAGGGGATGACAGAGGATGAGATTATTGGATGGCATCACCGACTCTATGGACATGGGTTTGGGTAGACTCTGGGAGTTGGTGATGGACAGGGAGGCCTGGCATGCTGCGGTTCATGGGGTCTCAAAGAGTCAAGACACGACTGAGCAACCGAACTGAACTGAACTGAATTGCCTTACTGCTTGACATTCTAAATACTGGTTTATTACTGATAACCTCCACTAGAATTAAATCTCCTTGAGGATAAGGACTTAATGTTTTGTCAATCGTTTTATTTAGTACAGCCTAGCATTTAGCCCAAAACCTGGCAGTCAATAGGCATCCATCATTCGTTTGAATGAATGAATCAGTGAATAAAAGCAAATCATAGAGACAAGTCATCTTTTATAACCCAAAATCTTTCTATCTAAAGTCAATCTATCATCTGGCAAAAGTTTTAGATCACTGTCATTTTGATCTGCTTAAGATTTACCCTTATATTAAAATGTTTTATTCATTCATTCAACAAACATTTACAAAGAGACCCTACCATGTCCCAGGCAATATGAAGCAGAAAGATAAATAAGATATGAACTCTGCCCATAAGAAACTTAGCTTGGGAAGGTGTCATATCATTTTCAGAATGATGAAGTTGTAGTACAGCAAGTGAGTAACTCTAGGTTAATACATTAATCATTTTTATAATTTTTACAAAAGCCAAGCAATTTATTCAAACAAGAGGATAGTCAAACCGCACTTTTTGTGAAAATTGTTTCATCAATGTGACATATCATGTGAAATTTAATTTGACTGGCTAACTTTATTATGGTTGTAAGATCAAAACATCTTGTTCATTATACAGGAACCCCTACAGGAACATGAAATGACTCATGATCCCTGGTGGCTCAGACGGTAAAGAATCTGCCTGCAGTGCAGGAGGCCTCGGTCTGATCCCTGGGTGAGAAAGAACTCCTGGAGAAGGAAATGGCCACTCACTCCAGTACTCTTGCCTGGAGGCGCCCATTGACAGGGAAGCCTGGCGAGCTACAGTCTGGGGGATCGCGAAGAGCTGGACACGTCTCAGCATGCACAAATTCAGATGAAATATAAACCAGTCACCAAGGAGTCTCTACCGGGCTTCTCAATGCTGAGTATCAATACACTGACTGGTATAAATAATCCCCCAAATCCTTCATGTTTTAGATGGTAATGCTGCTGCTGCTAAGCCGCTTCAGTCGTGTCCAACTCTGTGCGACCCCATAGACGGCAGCCCACCAGGCTCCCTCGTCCCTGGGATTCTCCAGGCAATAACACTGGAGTGGGTTGCCATTTCCTTCTCCAATGCATGAAAGTGAAATGTGAAAGGGAAGTCGCTCAGCCATGTCTGACTCTTAGCGACCCCATGGACTGCAGCCCAGCAGGCTCCTCCATCCATGTGATTCTCCAGGCAAGAGTACTGGAGTGGGGTGCCACTGCCTTCTCCATTAGATGGTAATAGGTTTCCTCTTAAAGTTATTTTGTTGTTGTTGTTTAGTCACTAAGTCGTGTCCAAGTCTTTGCAACCCCATGACTATAGCCCACCAGGCTCCTCTGTCTCTGGGACTCCCTGGGCAAGAAGAGTAGAGTGGGTTGCCATTTCTTCCTCCAGGAGATCTTCCCGAACTAGGGATCGAACCTGTGTCTCTTGCATTGGCAGGCAGGTTCTTCACCACCATTCTTCCCTGATCATTCAGTGGAAGCCAGAGTCAGACATGACTCAGCGACTAAACAACAACAATAAAAGTTATTTTAATTATTTTCTTTAAACATGCATTGTTGATACATATTCCGATGGGAAATAAGTTAAAATTCAAAATGTGATTAAAACCCGATTTAAAAATCACTCAAAATGTAGATACTTCCATCATGAGTAACCATCAACTGATTTGCAGATGAAAAATCCTCACAGAAAGGGCATTTGTTTGAAACAGCTGTTCAGTTTCAGTGAATTCAGAAAGTCATCTATTAAGAAATGTCATCTGATGCTTTTTACAATAATGGTCTTACTCAGAGCAGAACCAAAAGAGCAATTGTAATCACTTGAGGTAGTGCCTCATTTTGATACACAAATGGTTATATACAAAAAGGAAAAGGCCCATCAAAACAGCAGCCAAGATGTAGAAATAAAATGGTATCTGAAAAATGTATTATCTCATTAATGTTTATTTCTTTGTAAATAAAATTCTCTTAATTATTCATTTCAGCTAGATTTGTTGTATGAAATTCTCTGTGATTTAAGCAAAAACTTTAAAATAAATTATAAAACCAGGAGTTCTTTAAAGATACAAAGAGCTGCTCTTAAAACACTTGTTCTGCCAATTATCTCCGACACTTGAAATCAATCATCATCTCTGTAGCTAGTAAAACATTGCTACTCTAAAAAAAATTAAATTTCTCCACTGTAATTAAAAAACAAAGAATGCAATTCAGATTACCATTCTATATCACCTGATCTTGGGTTTACATATAAGTACTGTATTTCTCAGAGTATAACCACAGGAAGGTTACAGTAGACTTGATTATTCTGAGCTTCAAATTACTTAGTCCTTTGAGATCTACCACTCTTAAACAATAAAGTAAACCCTGGGATTTTACAGCTTTGTGTAGTATCTATCATATTTATTTCATGAAGAGTGAAATATTCATCTGAAAATATGTGAGTTATTTTCAAATATCTTCTGATACTGATTCCTAACATAATTTCACACTAATAAAAGGTTCTGTATGATTTCAATACCTTTAGGCCATGAAATTTTTGCACCTTGTTTTATGTCCCTGGATATGTTCCAGTGTCTCCTGGCTTATAGTCTATGTGATTGTGAAAAGAATTTGCACACTATTTTGTGAAAATTATATAAATCTCAATTACATTGAATTGGCTCACAGTGCTTTTCAGGCCTATTATATTCTTCTACTACTTTTCTGCATATGCATTCTATTAATTTTTCAGAGTTTTATATTAAAACCCAACTAAGAATCTTAAATTATCTACTTAAAAAATAACTGTAATACATGATGGAACTATATATAACTTTGTTCTATATTTTCCAAGTCTCCTGTAAATATGTTGTCATATTTTCAATTTAAAAAAAATAAAGTGAACTATTGTTCAAACTACCACACAAATGCACTCACCTCACACGCTAGCAAAGTAATGCTCAAAATTCTCCAAATTAGGCTTCAACAGTATGTGAACTGAGAACTTCCAGATGTTCAAGCTGGATTTACAAAAGGCAGAGGAACAGAGATCAAACTGCCAACATCTGTTGGACCACAGAAAAAGCAAAGAGAATTCCAGAAAAGCATCTACTTCTGCTTCATTGACTACGTCAAAGCCTTTGACTGCATGGATCACAACAAACTGAAAAATTCTTAAAGAGATGGGAATCCAGACCATCTGACCTGCCTCCTGAGAAGCCTATGTGCAGGTCAAGAAGCAACAGTAAGAACCAGGCATGGAACAACATACTGGCTGCAAAATGGGATAGAAATACGTCAAGGCTATATATTGTCACCCTGCTTATTTAACTTCTATGCAGAGTACATCATGTGAAATCCTGGGCTGGATGAAGCACAACTGGAATCAACACTGTCAGGAGAAATATCAGTAACCTCAGATACACAGATGACACCACCCTTATGGCAGAAAGCAAAGAGGAACTAAAGAGCCTCTTGATGAAAGTGAAAGAGGAGCGTGAAAAAGCTGGCTAAAAACTCAACATTCCAAAAACAAAGATCATGGCATCCAGACTCATCACTTCATGGCAAATAGATGGGGAAACAATGGAAACAGACTTTATTTTCTTGGGCTCCAAAATCACTGCAGATGGTGACTGCAGCCATGAAATTAAAAGACACTTACTCCTTGGAAGAAAAGCTATGACAAACCTAAACAACATGTTAAAAAGCACAGATGTTACTTTGCTGACAAAGGTCCGTCTAGTCAAAGCCACAGTTTTTCCAGTAGTCCTGTATGGATATAAGAGTTGGACTATAAAGAAAGCTAAGCACTGAAGAATAATTTATGCTTTTGAACTATGGTGTTGGAGAAGACTCTTGAGAGTCCCTTAACTGCAAGAAGATCCAACCAGTCCTTCGTCAAGGAAATCAGTCCTGAATATTCATTGGAAGGACTGATGCTGAAGCTGCAGCTCCAATGCTTTGGCCACCTGATGCGAAGAACTGACTCACTGGAAAAGACCCTGATTGGGAAAGATTGAAGGCAGGAGGAGAAGGGGACAACAGTGGACGAGATGGTTGGATGGCATCACTGACTCGATGGACCTGAGTTTGAGCAAGCTCCAGGAGATGGTGAAGCACAGGGAAGTCTGTCATGCTATAGTCCATGGGGTAGCAAAAGAGTCAGACATGACTGAGCAACTGAACTGAACTGACTGATAATATTAGAACTACGGTTTCAAATTATTCTCGAAGTAGTTTGTTTTTTAAGCATTAGTACAGAAAAAAACAGTATCCTACCAAATCTCATGAGGTAAAACGCTTTATTTTTTAAAATCAGAAAATGATGGTAGAGAAACTAAAGAAGAAAAATTGATCTGAGCACTTTTTAACTACAAGGTCAGAAAAGGTAACTATATTTACATCTTTGATTCACATACAAACTAGAAACTCAAGTCATTCTTTACCCTTTCCACTCTTTCAACAGCAGTATCCAATATGATCATCAAGTTAGATCACGTTCCTTTTATATCCCTCACATTTCTCAATCTCACCCTCTTTTCTCTATTTCTACTGCCAGGTCTTAGTTTAAACCACCATAATATGTTACCTAAATCACTGCAACAAGTGCCATTATTATTCTCCCCGGTTCTTTCAGAGAAGTTATAAGATAGAAAAACCTCTGGCAGTCTGTCAAGAGTTTAAAAAAAAAAAACACTGTAAGTGAACAGCATTATTATAACAGCAGAAATTAATTTATTAAGGACCATCTTCTAAAGTTAAACACTGAATACCCTGTGATCCTGCTGTTCTTACCCTTGGTACACATCCAAGAGAAAAGGTGAACAGAAATATGAACAGAAGTACTCATCGCAAAAGTCTATAATAGCATAACACTGGAAATAACACAAATGTCTACAGACAGGAAAATGGACAAATGATGGTAAACTTGCGGAAAGACTATACAGTGGTCAGATGAATGAACTGAAAGCACATGCAGTAAGAATGAACGTTAGTGATATTTAACCGAGAAAGCAAGTCCAAAAGACTACACTTAGTATATTTTTGTTAACAAAAAAAAAAAAAAACCATACAAAATATATTGTTCAGGTAAACATACATAGGATAAAACCTTTATAAAATTTAGAAGATTAAAATACAAAGTTCAGGATGACAGTTACCATTTAGGGAGAGGCGAGAACACACAGGAAGATGCAAGTTACTAGCAAGGTTCGAGAAACTGGATCGACAGATACTATTTTATTGATGTATATAAATATATACACACACTAGATAAGCAGATCATGCACAGTCCAGAGAGGAAAATCATGATCCAATAATTATGATTGGCATTATTCTGTGCAAGTTGGTTAAAAATGTTAATACATTTAGAGGGGGAAAGTAAGGAATGAGAAGCATAATG
The DNA here is from genome assembly GCF_014754425.2 of Oryx dammah. NCBI lineage: Eukaryota > Metazoa > Chordata > Mammalia > Artiodactyla > Bovidae > Oryx > Oryx dammah. Next base: position 57,737,696 of record NW_024070213.1, on the reverse strand, counting down.
GATCAAAAATCTCAAGAGAATAAGCAAAATCTTTTAATTATAAACAGGACAGAAGGCTAGAGTCAATAAGGCTGATTTCTTTTTTCTAGTCCTACCACTGAATAGCTGTATATTCTTAGACTAGTCACTTAACAGGTGAGCTTTCAAAACTGAGTTTCCAAACTGTCAGATGGATTAAAAAATTTCTTTTCCAGAAACAACTGAACTGTATTTAAAGTTACTGGCTATGAAATCTGGTCTTTTTTAGAAGATGCGTCATCCCGTTCTTGTCTTCTCTTCCATTCCTAGCCCACCAACATTCTATTACTTGTCACTGTACTAGTTTGCACACAAATAAAGCACCCAGCTAATCATCCCAGTAGATTCACTTTATAACTTATACTGATTATTACAAACACTTAGGCTAAACTTCAAAAGACACATATAACCTGGGAGAACAACAGTGAAATAAATGTTGTTACAAAAAAGTATACGGTTTAACTAGGTTATGCTACTGTAACAAACAAAGCTTGATGGCTTAAAATAACTAAGACTTTGTTCTTTCACGCTCTATGTCCCTTGAGAGTGGACTGGGGCTCTGCTCCAACTCTTCAAGGACCAATCCAAAGTTGAAGCTACCACAGGAAGGGAACAAAGAGTATGACAAAGAATACATTTAATGCTATCTCTTAAAGCTTCCATCTAGAGTGCCACTTTTAGTCATACTTCACTAGCTAAATCAAATCACACGGGCATGCCTCATCTTTTTAAGCAGGCAGAATTCCTACCATATTCCCAAGAGGAAAGTCAGAATATGTGTGAACATTTTTCACAATTTCACAATGTCTTAGCATTTGGAGACAACATCAAATGTAATATTAACATACTATTATGCATTAAAAACTCAAGATTAGAAATAACCAACATAATTGATTTTTAAATGATTTAACAATATAAAAATTCAAACAGCAAATAAAGAAAAGATCAAATGCAAACCAAATCACCAAAATTTCCAAAGACTGAGAAAAAAATATATATTCCTTAACAAGCATTAAGACATTTCAAGGAAATATTTACTTTCCCCACAAAATGTCAGTATTGCTAAGACATTCAAATTGTCCATAGTTAAGCTGCTCAGTTCAGTAGGTAAAGAGTCTGACTGCAGTGCAGAGACCTGGGTTCGATCCCTGGGTCAGGAAGATCCCCTGGACAAGGAAATGGCAACCCACTCCAGTATTCCTGCCTGGAGAATCCCATGGACAGAGGAGCCTGGCAGGCTCCAGTATATGGGGTCGCAAGAGTCAGACACGACTGAGTGGCTTAAGCACACAAGCTGCTCCACAGATCCTCCACTAAAAAGGAAATACAACAGAACAGAAAGATTTCCCCAAAACTCTCATTTTGGAAAATAGTAACTATAGATATAAATTGTTTGATTTAAACTGAGAGGAAGGTAACTTGCACTAAAGGGTCTTATGACAAGGTGTATCACAATGGAGCCAAGAGTTTAGAACTGGGATTGATGTAGACCAAGATAATCATACCATATACTGGAGAGGGAAGTATATTGTAATCAACTTAACTAGAAGACCTGGAAACTCTCTGGGCTACCCTGTATTAAGCACACACTTACATAATAATGATGAAAGTACACTGAATAGGGCTCAATCTGAATATAATGAAGGTGGAAGGGGAAGCTTGAAGGTTTAATCAAAGTGAGACATGCTAGGCCTCATAACCTGAAAAGGTATCATGATTTGGATTCTTACCTGGAACAGAGCTGTGTAACAGTTGGTGAAGATGTGCTACTAAGAACTAGGCATATTCAACCTCATCAACAGCTAGATTAGAACAAGTGAATCAGAAAGGTCCAATCAGGCTTGAAGTGTGTCTTTTGGAGGGGTAGCATATAATCCCTCATGTCATACTAATATTTGGTTTAAACTCCTCAGTATCTGAGGAGCTTCAGATGCCAATAATGATCAAAATAAGATCCTTCCCTTCATCAGATAATTTTTATCATGACTCCTGCCCTTTGCAACCATTATCTAAAAGCACGTTCATTACTTAAAATACTAACTAAGCATCCAGTATACACAAATCCTGTGTTAGGAACTAAGGACTGGCCTTGAAGTCAGAAATAAAGAAAAGCAAACAACAATAATGAAGTGTGATGATGATGATTCTCAAGCAGCTCTGGGACCACAATTGAGGACATCTGATAGTGGACAAAGAGAACAAAGAAAGGCCTGGCAGGCTGACTGCACAGGCTCAATAACTATTAAATGAAGAACAGCCTAATTTGATCTCCAGGACTTTAATTTGCAAAGACCTATTATTTTGACCTGTGTATTGGTCAGGAATCAATCAAAAAACAGAAAGGACAACAGTAATTTTAACAGAGAGAATTCAATTTAAGTTGTTAATCAGGAACTGGAGAACTGAAGAGGCAAAAAGAGGACACAGACTGATCGGATCTGAAGGAGCAGCTATGACCTCCAGAACTGAAAGAAACAAAGCAAAGCTGGAATTATTAAACCTCAAAGGCCAAAGAAACCCTACAAACCTGGGACCATCTCTGAAAGAAAGCATTCTTTGAAGCACACCAAGAACCTGAAGGAGGGCCCCTGAAAAATGCAAACAGGAGCCATCGGCCACTACTACTTCTGCCCTAGTGGAGCCCTATCTCTGTGGAGACACAGACAGACAGAAATGCAAACAAGGAGAAGCAAATCCTCCGACCCTCCTTTTCGCTTTCCTGTCTCCCACTGCTATCTTTGGCCACCTCATGCGAAGAGTTGACTCACTGGAAAAGACTCTGATGCTGGGAGGGATTGGCGGCAGGAGGAGAAGGGGACAACAGAGGATGAGATGGCTGGATGGCATCACGGACTCGATGGACGTGAGTCTGAGTGAACTCCGGGAGATGGTGATGGACAGGGAGGCCTGGCGTGCTGCGATTCATGGGGTCGCAAAGAGTCGGACACGACTGAGCAACTGAACTGAACTGAACTGCTATCTCCTATTGGCAGAACGTGACAGGGAACCAGCAGGTAAAAGAGGAATACACACAACAAAACAAAGTTTAGAAGGCGAAGCCTGAAGCTGACAGAAAATACAGCTCAGTGGCAGTACCACCTATAATTTTACTTCTCCATTCTAAATATTTAAGCATATAAAATGTTTAATATTCTGCAAATATTCAGAATTACAAAACTCTAGCTGAATAAAGCTATTTGAGCCTTCTCATGACTTGTGAGGAAATTAAATAATAGAGACCAAAGTGAAGGGATCTATTTTAAAACCCAAATTTTAAACCAACCACCATTTCTGTACTCCATAAATTAGGCAACATATAGACCTTAAAAAACAAAATCAGAATCTCAAAGAGTTCAGCAAAACTCTGAAGGCTCAAATTTAATGTCTACATACAAATTTTAGTTCCAGACATGGCAAGGAGAGATGAGAAAGCTTTCTTAAGTGACTAATGCAAAGAAATAGAGCAAAGCAATAGAATGGGAAAGATTAAAGATCTCTTCAAGAAAATTAGCGCTACCAAGGGAAGATCACATGCAAAGATGGGCACAATAAAGGACAGAAACAGTAGGGACCTAACAGAAGCAGAAAATATTAAGAAGAGGTGGCAAGAAAACACAGAAGAACTGTACAAAAAAGATCTTAATGATTTTGATAGGCACAATTGTGTGATCACTCACCTAGAGCCAGACATTCTGGAATACAAAGTCAAATGGGCCTTAAGGAAACATCACTACGAACAAAGGTAGCAGAGGCCCAGTTGCGCTATTTCAAATCCTGAAAGATGATGCCGTGAAAATGCTGCACTCAATGTGCCAGCAAATTTGGCAAACTCAGCAGTGGTCATGGGACTGGAAAAGTTCAGTTTTCATTCCAATCCCAAAGAAAGGCAATGCCAAAGAATGTTCAACCTACTGAACAATTGCACTCATTTAACAGGCTAGCAAGATTATGCTCAAAATCCTTCAAGCTAGGCTTCAGCAGTATCTGAACCAAGAATTTCCAGATATACAAGCTGGATTTTGAAGACACAGAGGAACCAGAGATCAAATTGCCAACATCTGCTAGAGCATCGAAAAAGCAAGAGAATTCCAGAAAACCATCTACTTCTGCTTCATTCACTATGCCAAAGCCTTTGACTGTGTGGATCATAACAAACTGTGGAAAATTCTTGAAGACATGGGAATACCAGACCACTTTATCTGCCTCCTGAGAAATCTGTATGCAGGTCAAGAAGCAATAGTTAGAACAGACACAGAACAACAGACTGGTTCCAAACTGGGAAAGGAGTACATCAAAGCTGTATATTGTCATCCTGCTTATTTAACTTATATGCAGAGTATATCATGCAAAATACCAGGCTGGATGAAGCACAAGCAGGAATCAAAATTGCCGGGAAAAATGTCAACAACCTCAGATACACAGATGATACCACCCTAATGGCAGAAAGTGAAGAACTAAAGAGCCTCTTGATGAAAGTCAAAGAGGAGAGTGAAAAAGCTGGCTTAAAACTCAACATTCAAAAAACGAAGATCATGGCATTTGGTCCCATCACTTCTTGGCAAATAGAAGGGGAAAAAGTGGAAAGATTGATTTTCTTTTTTGGGCATCCAAAATCACTATAGATGGTGACTGCAACCACAACATATTAAAAAGAAGAGACATTATTTTGCTGACAATGGTCTGTGTAGTCAAAGCTATGGTTTTCCCAGTAGTCATATATGGATATGAGAGTTGGACTATAAAGAAAGCTGAGTGCCAAAGAACTGATGCTTTCCAATTGTGCTGGAGAAGACTCCTCAGAGGCCCTGGGACAGCAAGGAGATCAAACCAGTCAATCCTAAAGGAAATCAACCCTGAATATTCACTGGAAGGACTGATGCTGAAAGCTAGAATACTTTGGCCACCTTATGTGAAGAGCTGATTCATTAGGTCTTTTCTTGTAGAAAAAACCATGATGCTGGGAAAGATTGAGGGCAAGAGGAGAAGGGATTGATAGAGGATGAGACAGCTGGATGGCATCACTGACTCAATGGACATGCATCTAAACAAACCCCTGGAGATAGTGAAGGACAGAGAAGCCTGGCATGTTGCAGTTCACAGGTTCACAAAGAGTGGGACACGACTCAGGGACTGAACAACAACAAT